>NC_073259.2:3159722-3789166 GCF_029289425.2 Pan paniscus
AATATCTACACCACTACCTCTATAAACATGGAAATACCTACACCGCCATCTCTATAAACATGGAATTATCTACACCGCTATCTCTATAAACATAGAAATATCTACACCGCCATCTCTATAAACATGGAAATATCTAAACTTCCATCTGGATAAACATGGAAATATCTATACCGCCCTCTGTGTAAATTTGGAAATATTTACACCACCATCTGTATAAACATTGAATAATCTACACTGCTCTGTAGAAAGATGGAAATATCTACAACGCGATCTGCATAAACATGGAAATATCTACACCTTTACGTGTATAAACATGAAAATATCTACACTGCTCTCCGTATAAATATGGAAATATCTGCACCGCTAACTGCATAAACATGGAAATGTCTACACCGGTATCTGTATAAACATGGAAATATCCACATGGCTATTTCTATAAACATGGAAATATCTACACCGCCATCTGTATAAACATGGAAATACCCACACAGTTTTCTGTATAAACATGGAAATATCTACACCGCTATCTCTATAAACATGGAAATATCTACACTGCTATCTGTATAAACATGGAAATATCTGCACCGCAATCTGTGCAAAGATGCAAATATATACAGCGCTATCTGTATAAACATGAAAATATCTACACAGTCATCTGAATATACATGGTAATATCTTCACAACCATCTCTATAACCAGGAAAATATCTAAACTGCCATTCGTATACACATGGAAATATCTACACTGCTATCTGTATAAACATGGAAATACCTTCACCGCAATCTGTGCAAAGATGGAAATATATAGAGCGCTATCTCTATAAAGATGGAAATATCTACACCGCTATCTATATAAACATGGAAATATCTACACCGCCATCTGTATAAACATGGAAATATCTACACAGTCATCTGTATATACATGGAAAAACCTTCACAGCCATCTCTATTAACATGAAAATATCTACACTGCCATTCTTATACACATGAAAATATCTACACAGCCATCAGTATAAACATAGAAACATCTGCACCGGTATCTCTATACACATGGAAATACCTACACTGCAATCTCTATAAACATGGAAATATATACACCGCCATCTCTATAAACATGAAAATATCTACACCGGCATCTCCATAAACATGGAATTATCTACACTGCCATCAGGGTAAACATGGAAATATCTACTCCTCTATCTCTATAAACATGGAAATATCTACACTGCCATCTGTATAAAGATGGAAATATCTACACTGAGAGCTGTATAAACATGGAAATATCTACACCGCTATCTGTATACACAGGGAAATACCAACACCAATATCTGTATAAACATGGAAATATCTACACGGCTATCTGTATAAACTTGGAAATATCTCCACCGCTATCTTCATAAACCTGGAAATATCTCCACCGCTATTTGTATAAATATGGAAATATCTACACCACTATCTGTATAAGCATTGAAATATCTACACCACTCTCTGTATAAACATGGAAATATATACACCGCTATCAGTATGAACATGAAAATACCTACATCGCTATATGTATAAACCTGGAAATATCTCCACGGGTATCTGTATAAACATGGAAATACCTACACCACTATCTCTTTAAACATGGAAATATTTACACCGTTATCTGCATAAATATGGAAATATTTACAACGCTATCTGTGTAAACTTGGAAATATCTACACAGCTACCTGTGAAAACATGGAATTATCTACTCCGTTATCTGTATAAACATTGAAATATCTACATCATCGTCTGTATATACATGGAAATATCCACACTGCCCTCTGTATAAACATGGAAATATCTACACCGTTATCAGTATAAACATGGAAATATCTACACCGCTATCTCTATAAACATGGAAATAATTACACCACCATATCTATAAACATGGAATTATCTACACCGCTATCTCTGTAAATATACAAATATCTACACCGCCATCTCTATAAACATGGAATTATCTACACCGCCATCTGAATAAACATGGAAATATTTACACCGCCATCTGTATAAATATGGAAATATCTACACCGCCATCTCTATAAACATGGAAATATCTTCACTGCCTTCTGTAGAAAGATGGAAATATCTACACCGCGATCTGTATAAAGATGGAAATTTCTACACCGCTTCCTGTATAAACATGGAATTACCTACACCGCTATCTGTATCAACATGGAATTATCCACACCACGATTCGTATAAACATGAAAATATCTACACCGCTATCTGTATAAACATGCAAATATCTACACCGCTATCTTTATAAACTTGGAAATATCTACACCGCTATCTGTATAAATATGGAAATATCTACACCGTTATCTCTGTAAACATGGAAATGTCTACACCGCTAACTGTATAAACATGGAAATATCTAAACCGCTGTCTCTATAAACATGGAAATATTACACAGCCATCTCTATACACATGGAAATATCTACACCGCTATCTCTATAAACATAGAAATAACCACACCCCTAACTGTATAAACATGAGAATTTCTACACCGCTATCTGTATAAATATGGAAATAACTACACCGCTATATCTATAAACATGGAAATGTCTACAAAACTATCTGTATAAACATGGAAATATCTAAACCGCTATCTCTGTAAACATGGAAATATCTACAACGCTATCTGTGTAAACAAGGAAATATCTACAGGGCTATCTCCATAAACCTTGAAATATCTACACCGCTATCTGTGCAAACATGGAAATATCTACACCGTTATCTGTGTAAATATAGCAATATCTACACCACTATCAGTGTAAATATGGAAACACCTACACCGCTGTCTGTGTAAACATGGAAATATCTACACCGCTATCTATAGAAATATGGAAATATCTACACGGCTATCTGTGTAAAAATGGAAATATCTACACCACTATCTGCGCATACATGGAAATAACTCCACCGCCATCTGTAAAAACATGGAAATATCTACACTGCCATGTCTATAAACATGGAAATATCAACAACGCTATCTGTATAAACATGGAAGTATCAAAACCACCATCTGTATAAACTTGCAAATATCTACACCGACATGTGTAAACATGGAAATATCTACACCGCTATCTGTATAAACATGCAAATTTCTACACCATGATCTGTATAAACATGGAAAGATCTACACCGCTATCTGTATAAACATGGAAATACCTACACCGATATCTGTTAAACATGGAAATATCTACACAATCATTTGTATAAACATGGAAATATCTACACCACTACCTGTATAAACATGGAAATATCTGCACTGCCATCTGTATACACATGGAAATATCTACACAGCCATCTCTATAAACATGGAAATACCTACACTGCTATCTGTATTAACATGAAAATATCTACAACGGTATCTGTGAAAACACGGAAATATCTACAACGCTGTCTGTCTAATCATGGAAATATCTACTCCGCTATCTTATAAAGATGGAAATATATACACCGCTATCAGTGTAAAGATGGAAATATCTACACCGCTATCTGTGTAAACATGGAAATATATACACCACTATCTATATAAACATGGAAATATCTACAGCACTATCTGTGCAAACATGGAAATATCTCCAACACTATCTGTGCAAACATGGAAATATCTACGCCACCATCTGTATAAACATGGAAATATCCACACTGCCATCTCTATAAACATGGATATATCTACACAGCCATCTGTAAAACCGTGGAAATATCTACACCGCCATCTGTATAAACATGGAAATATCTACACCACCATCTGTATAAACAGGAAATATCTACAATGCCATCTGTAGAAAGATGGAAATATTTACGCCGCAATCTGAATAAACTTGGAAATATCTGCAGCGCTATCTGTATAAACATGGAAATACCTACAATGCTATCTGCATAAACAAGGAATTATCTTCACCATGATATGTATAAACATGGAAATATATACACCGCTATCTGTATAAACATGGAAATACCTACAACACTATTTGTATTAACATGGAACTATCTATACAGCTATCTATATATATATGGAAATATCTACACAGCTATCTCAATAAACATGGACATATCTACATCACTATCTGTATGAACATGGAAATATCTACACCGCTATGTCTATAAACATGGAAATATCTATATCGCCATCTCTATGAACATGGAACTATCTACACCGCCACGTGCATAAACATGGAAATAACTACACTGCAATCTGTATACACATGGAAATACTTAAACAGCCGTCTTTATAAACATGGAAATATCTACACCGCTACCTCTATTAACATGGAAATACCTACACCGCTAACTCTATAAACATGGAAATATCTACACCACTATCTCTATAAACATGGAAATACCTACACCGCCATCTCTAAAAACATGGAAATATCTACACTGCCATCTGTATAAACATGGAAATATCTACACCGATATCTGCATAAACATTGAAATACCTACACCGCTATCTCTAAAAACATGGAAATATGTACACCGCCATCTCTATAAACATGGAAAAATCTACACCACCATCTATATAAAAAAGGAAATATCTACACCGCCATCTGTATAAATATGGAAATATCTACACCGCCATCTGTATAAACATAGAAATATCCACACTGCAATCTGCAGAAAGGTAGAAATATCTACACCGTGATCTGTATAAACATGGAAATATCTACACCGCTATCTGTATAAACCTGGAAATATCTACAACGCTATCTGTATAAACATGGAAATATCTACAACGCTATCTCTATGAACATGGAAATGTCTACACCGCCATCCATATAAACATGGAAATAACCACACAGTCATCTGTATAAACATGGAAATATCTACACCACCATCTGTATTAACATGGAAATATCTACACCGCCATCTGTGTACACATGGAAATATCTACACACCCATCTGTATAAACATGGAAATGTCTAAACCGCTATCTGTATAAACATGGAAATATCTACACCGCCATCTCCATCAACATGGAACTATCTACACCCCCATCTGTATAAACATGGAAATATCTACACCGCTATCTGTATATACATGGAAATATCTACACTGCCATCTGTATAAACACGGAAATACCAACACCGCTATCTGTATAAACATGGAATTACCAACACCGCAATCTGTATAAACATGGAAATATCTACACCACCATCTTTATAAACATGGAAATATCTACAACGCTATCTCTATAAACATGGAGATATCTACACCAAGATCTCTATAAACATCGAAATATCTACACCGCTATCTGTGTAAACATGGAAATATCTACACCGCTATCTGTATATACATGGAAAAATCTACACCGCTATCTGTATAAACATGGAAATACCTACACGGCCATCGGTATAAATATGGAAATACCTATACCGCTATCTCTGTAAACATGGAAATATATACACCGCCATCTGCATAAACATGGAAATGTCTACACCGCTATCTCTGTAAACATGGAAATATCTACACCGCTATCTGTATAAACATGGAAATATCTACACTGCCATCTGTATAAACATGGAAATATCTACAGTGCCATCTGTATAAACATGGAAATATCTACACTGCCATCTGTACACACATGGAAATATCTACACAGCCATCTGTATAACCAGGGAAATATCTCCACCGCTATCAGTATAAACATGGAAATATCTACACCGATATCTGTATAAACATGGAAATATCTACACCGCTATCTGTATAACCATGGAAATATATACAATGCTATCTGTGTAAACATGGGAATATGTACACAGCTATCTGTGTAAACTTGGAAATATCTACACAGCTATCCGTGTAAAAATGGAAATATCTACACAGCAATCTGTGCAAAGATGGAAATATCTACACCGCCATCTGTATAAATGTAGAAATATCTGCACCGCTATCTGTATAAACATGGAAATATCTACACCGCAATCTGTATAAACATGGAAATATCTACACCGCTATCGATATAAATATGAAATATCTAAACATCCATCTCTATAAAAATGCAAATATCTACACTGCTATCTGTATAAACATGGAAATATCCTCACTGCTATCTCTATGAACATGGATATATCTACACCACTATCTCTATAAACATGGAAATATCTACACCGCCATCTCTTTAAACATGGAAATATCTACACCGCCATCTGTATAAACATGGAAATATCTACTCCGTTATCTGTATAAACATGGAAATACCTACACCACGATCCATATAAACACGGAAATATCTATACCGCGATCTGTATAAACATGGAAATATCTAGACCGCTATCTGTATAAACATGGAAATATCTACACAGCTATCTGTATAAACATAGAAATATCTACACGGCCATCTGTATAAACATGGAAATACCTGCAAAGTCATCTGTATAAATCTGGAAATATCTACACAGCCATCTGTATATACATGGAAATATCTACACCGCTATCTGTATAAACCTGGAAATATCTACACCGCTATTTGTATAAACAAGGAAATATCTACACCGCCATATGTTTAAACTTGGAAATATATACACAGACGTCTGTTTATACATGGAAATATCTACACCGCTATCTGTATAAACATGCTAATAACTACACCGCTATCTGTATAAATTTGGAAATATTTGCACCGCTATCCCTATAAACATGGTAATATCAACACCGCGATCTGTATAAACATGGAAATATCTACACCATGATCTGTATAAACATGGAAACATCTACACCGCGATCTCTATAAACATGGAAAAATCTACACCGTGATCTGTATAAACATGGAAATATCTACACAGCCACCTCTATAAACATGGAAATATCTACACCCCTATCTGTATAAACATGGAAATATCCACACAGCTATCTCTATAAACGTGGAAAAATCAACACCGCAATCTCTATGAACAAGGAAATATCTACACCGCCATCTCTATAAACATGGAAATATCTACACCGTGATCAGTATAAACATGGAAATATCTACACCGCTATCTGCGTAAACATGGAAATATCTCCACTGCTATCTCTATAAACATCGAAATATCTACACCGCCATCTGTATAAACATGGAAATACTTACAAAGTAATCTGCATAAACATGGAAATATCTACACCGCCATCTGTATAAACATGGAAATATCTACTCAGCCATGTGTATATACATGGAAATATTTACACAGCTATCTATATAAACATGGAAAGAACTACACCGCTATCTGTATAAACATGGAAATATCTCCACTGCTATCTCTATAACCATCGAAATATCTACACCGCCATCTGTATAAACATGGAAATACTTACAAAATTATCTGCATAAACATGGAAATATCTACACGGCCATCTGCATAAACATGGAAATATCTACAATGCCATCTGTAGAAAGATGGAAATATCTACACTGCAATCTGTGTAAACATGGAAATAACTACACCAATATCTGTAAAAACATGGAAATATCTACACCGCTATCTGTATAAACATGGAAATATCTACAAAGCGATCTGAATAAACATGGAAATATCTACAGCGCCATCTCTATAAACATTGAAATATCTACACTGCCATCTGTAAAAACATGGAAATATCTAAACAGTCACCTAAATAAACATGCAAATATCTACACCACCATCTGTATAAACATGGAAATACCTACAATACCATCTGTATACACCTGGAAATATCTACACAGACATCTGTATAAATATGGAAATATCTACACCGCCATCAGTATAAACGTGGAAATATCTACACTGCCATCTGTAGAAAGATGGAAATATCTACACCGCTATCTCTATAAATATGGAAATATCTACACCGCCATCTTTATAAACATGAAAATATCTACACTGCCATCTCCATAAAGATGGAAGTGTCTACTCCGCCATGTGTATAAACACGGAAATATCTACACCACCATCTGTGAAAACATGGAAATATCTACACCGCTATCTGTATGAACATGGAAATATCTACAACGCCATCTGCATATCCATGGAAATATCTACGCTGCCGTCTTTATAAACACGGAAATATCGACACGGCCATCTGTTTATAGATGGATATATCAATACCGCCATCTGTAAACACATGGAAATACCTGTACAGTCATCTTTATAAACATGGAAATATCTACAATGCCATCTATATACACATGGAAATATCTACACAGCCATCTGTATAAACATGTAAATATCTACACTGCTATCACTATAAACATGGAAACATCTACACCGCCATCTCTATAAACATGAAAATATCTACGCTGCCATCTCCATAAACATGGAACTAACTACTCCGCCATCTGTATAAACATGGAAACATCTACACCGCCATCTGTGTGAATAAGGAAAGATTTACAATGCCATCTGTATAAAGATATACATATGTGCACCGCGAGCTGTATAAACATGGAAATATCTACATCGCTATCTGTATAAACGTGGAAATACCAACACCGCTATTGGTATAAACATGGAAATATCTACAACGCCATCTATATAAACATGGAAATATCTACACCGCTATGTCTATAAACATGGAAACACCTACACCGCTATCTCAATAAACATGGAAATATCTACACCACTATCTCTATAAACATGGAAATATCTACACCGCAATCTGTATAAACATGGAAATATCTACAACGCGATCTGTAGAAACATGGAAATATCTACACCGCGATCTGTATAAACATGGAAATATCTACACCGTGATCTGTATAAACATGGAAATATCTACACTGCCATCTCTAGAAACATGGAAATATCTACACCCCTATCTGTATAAACATGGAAATATCCACACAGCTATCTCTATAAACATGGAAAAATCAACACCGCTATCTCTATGAACAAGGAAATATCTACACCGCCATCTCTATAAACATGGAAATATCGACACCACGATCAGTACAAACATTGAAATATCTACACCGATATCTGCATAAACATGGAAATACCTCCACTGCTATCTCTATAAACATCGAAATATCTACACCGCCATCTGTATAAACATGGAAATACTTACAAAGTTATCTGTATAAACATGGAAATATCTACACCGCCATCTGTATAAACATGGAAATATCTACACAGCCATGTGTATATACATGGAAATATCTACACCGCTATCTATATAAACATGGAAATAACTACACCGCTATCTGTATAAACATGGAAATATCTACACCGCCATATACATATCCATAGAAATATCTGAGCCGCCATCTGTATAAACATAGAAATATCTACACGGTCATCTGTGTATAGATGGAAATATCAACAACGCCATCTGTACTAACATGGAAATATCTGCACCGCTATCTGTATAAACATGGAACTATCTACACCGCGGTCTGTATAAACATGGAAATACCTATACAGTCATCTGTGTAAACATGGAAATATCTACACCACCGTCTGTATAAACATGGAAATATCTACAATGCCATCTGTATACACATGGAAATACCTACACGGCAATCTGTGTATAGATGGAAACATCAACACCGCCGTCTGTACAAACTTGGAATTATCTACACTGCTATCTCTATAAACATCGAAATATCTACACTGCGGTCTGTATAAACATGGAAATATCTACACCGGTATCTGTATAAACATGGAAATATCTAAACCACGATCTGTATAAACATGGAAATATATACAACACTATCTGTATAAACATGGAAATATCTGCACTGCTATCTCTATAGACATGGAAATATCTACAAAGCCATCTGTATAAACATGGAAATACCTACACAGTCATGTGTAGGAACATGGGAATATCTACACTGCCATCTGTATAAACATAGAAATATCTACACAGCCCTCTGTATAAATATGGAAATATCTGCATAGGCATCTGTATAAACATGGAAATATCTGCACCGCTATCTGTATAAACATGGAAATACCTACTCCGCTGTCTGCATAAACATGGAAATATGTACACCCCTATGTGTATAAACATGGAAATATCTCCACTGCTGTCTGTACAAACATGGAAATATCTCCACCGTTATCTGTATAAACATGGAAATATCTACAGCGCCATCTCTATAAACATTGAAAAATCTACACTGCCATCTGTAAAACATGGAAATATCAACACAGTCATCTGAATAAACATGGAAATATCTACACCATCATCTGTATAAACATGGAAATACCTACAATACCATCTGTATAAACATGGAAATATCTACACAGACATCTGTATAAACATGGAAATAACTACACTGCCATCTGTAGAAAAATGGAAATATCTACACCGCTATCTCTATAAATATGGAAATATCTACACCGCCATCTCTATAAACATGAAAGTATCTACACTGCCATCTCCATAAAGATGGAAGTATCTACTCCGCCCTGTGTATAAACACGGAAATATCTACACCACCATCTGTGAAAACATGGAAATATCTACACCGCTATCTGTATAAACATGGAAATATCTACACCGCCATCTGCATGTCCATGGAAATATCTACGCCGCCATCTGTATAAACATGGAAATATCTACACGGCCATCTGTGTATAGATGGAAATATCAATACCGCCATCTGTATAAACATGGAAATATCTACACGGCCATCTGTGTATAGATGGAAATATCAACACCGCCATCTGTATAAACATGGAAATATCTACACCGCTATCTCTATAAACATAGAAATATCTGCACTGCCATCTGTAAAAACATGGAAATACCTATACAGTCATCTGTATAAACATGGAAATATCTACAATGCCATCTGTATACACATGGAAATATCTACACAGCCATCTGTATAAACATGTAAATATCTACACTGCCATCTCCATAAACATGGAAATATCAACACCGACATCTCTATAAACATGAAAATATCTACACTGCCATCTCCATAAACATGGAAATATCAACACCGACATCTCTATAAACATGAAAATATGTACACTGCCATCTCCATAAACATGGAAATAACTACTCTGCCATCTGTATAAACATGGAAACATCTACATCGCCGTCAGTGTGAATAAGGAAATATCTACAATGCCGTCTGTATAAAGATATAAATATCTGCACCGTGAGCTGTATAAACATGGAAATATCTACATCGCTATCTGTATAAACGTGGAAATACCAACACATTTATAGGTATAATCATGGAAATATCTACACCAGTATCTGTATAAACATGGAAATATCTACACTGCTATCTGTATAAACATGCTAATAACTACACCGCTATCTGTATAAATGTGGAAATATTTGCACCGCTATCCCTATAAACATGGTAATATCAACACCGCGATCTGTATAAACATGGAAATATCTACTCAATGATCTGTATAAACATGGAAATACTTACAAAGTTATCGGTATAAACATGGAAAAATCTACAATGCCATCTGTATGAACATGGAAATATCTACACAGCCATGTGAATATATATGGAAATATCTACACCGCTATCTATATAAACATGGAAAAACTACACCGCTATCTGTGTAAACATGGAAATATCTACACGGTCATCTGTGTATAGATGGAAATATCAACACTGCCATCTATAGAAACATGGAAATATCTGCACCGCTATCTGTATAAACATGGAAATATCTACACCGCGGTCTGTATAAACATGGAGATATCTAAACCGCTATCTGTATAAACATGGAAATATCTACACCGCTATCTCTATAAACATGGAAATATCTACACCGTGATCTGTATAAACATGGAAATATTTACACCGCTCTCTGTATAAACATGGAAATTTCTACACCGTTATCTGTATAAATATGGAAATATCTACACCGCTATCTCTAGAAACATGGAAATATCTACACCGCCATCTGTATAAACATGGAAATACCTATACAGTCATCTGTGTAAACATGGAAATATCTACACCACCATCTGTATAAACATGGAAATATCTACAATGCCATCTGCATACACATGGAAATACCTACACGGCAATCTGTGTATAGATGGAAACATCAACACCGCCATCTGTACAAACTTGGAATTATCTACACTGCTATCTCTATAAACATGGAAAAACTACACCGCTATCTGTGTAAACATGGAAATATCTACACGGTCATCTGTGTATAGATGGAAATATCAACACCTCTATCTATAGAAACATGGAAATATCTGCACCGCTATCTGTATAAACATGGAAATATCTACACCGCGGTCTGTATAAACATGGAAATATCTAAACCGCTATCTGTATAAACATGGAAATATCTACACCGCTATCTCTATAAACATGGAAATATCTACACCGTGATCTGTATAGACATGGAAATATTTACACCGCTCTCTGTATAAACATGGAAATTTCTACACCGATATCTGTGTAAATATGGAAATATCTACACCGCTATCTCTATAAAGATGGAAATATCTACACCGCCATCTGTATAAACATGGAAATACCTATACAGTCATCTGTGTAAACATGGAAATATCTCCACTGCTATCTCTATAAACATCGAAATATCTACACCGCCATCTGTATAAACATGGAAATACTTACAAAGTTATCGGTATAAACATGGAAATATCTACACCGCCCTCTGTATAAACATGGAAATATCTACACAGCCATGTATATACACATGGAAATATCTACACCGATATCTATATAAAAATGGAAATAACTACACCGGCATCTGTGTAAACATGGAAATATCTACACTGCCTTCTGCATATCCATGGAAATACCTGCGCCGCCATCTGTAAAAACATGGAAATATCTACACGGTCATCTTTGTATAGATGCAAATATCAACAACGCCATCTATACAAACACGGAAATATCTGCACCGCTATCTGTATAAACATGGAAATATCTACACCGCGGTCTGTATAAACATGGAAATATCTAAACCGCTATCTGTAGAAAGATGGAAATATCTACACCGCCATCTCTATAAACAAGAAAATATCTACACTGCCATCTCCATAAAGATGGAAATATCTACTCCGCCATGTGTATAAACACGGAAATATCAACACCACCATCTGTGAAAACATGGAAATATATACACTGCTATCTGTATAAACATGGAAATATCTACACCGCCATCTGCATGTCCATGGAAATATCTACGCTGCCATCTGTGCAAACATGGAAATATCTACACGTCCATCTGTGTATAGATGGAAATATCAACAACGCCATCTGTACAAACATGGAAATATCTACACCGCTATCTCTATAAACATGGAAATATCTGCACAGCCATCTGTAAAACATGGAAATACCTCTACAGTCATCTGTATAAACATGGATATATCTTCAATGCCATCTGTATACACATGGAAATATCTACACACCCATCTGTATAAACATGTAAATATCTACACTGCTATCTCTATAAACATGGAAATATCTACACCGCCATCTCTATAAACATGAAAGTAACTACACTGCCATCTCCATAAACATGGAACTAACTACTCCGCCATCTGTATAAACATGGAAACACCAACACCGCCACCTGTGTGAATAAGGAAATATCTACAATGCCGACTGTATAAAGATATAAATATCTTCACCGTGAGCTGTATAAACATGGAAATATCTACATCGCTATCTGTATAAACGTGGAAATACCAACACATCTATCGGTATAAACATGGAAATATCTACAACGCCATCTATATAAACATGGAAATATCTACACCGCTATGTCTATAAACATGGAAATACCTATACCGCTATCTCTATAAACATGGAAATATCTACACCGCCATCTGCATGGCCCTGGAAATATCTACGCCGCCATCTGTATAAACATGGAAATATCTACACGGCCATCTGTGTATAGATGGAAATATCAACATCGCCATCTGTATAAACATGGAAATATCTACACCGCTATCTCTATAAACATGGAAATATCTGCACTGCCATCTGTAAAAACATGGAAATACCTATACAGTCATCTGTATAAACATGGAAATATCTACAATGCCATCTGTATACACATGGAAATATCTACACAGCCATCTGTATAAACATGTAAATATCTACACTGCCATCTCCATAAACATGGAAATATCAACACCGACATCTCTATAAACATGAAAATATCTACACTGCCATCTCCATAAACATGGAAATAACTACTCTGACATCTGTATAAACATGGAAACATCTACACCGCCGTCAGTGTGAATAAGGAAATATCTACAATGCCATCCGTATAAAAATATAAATATCTGCACCGCAAGCTGTAAAAACATGGAAATATCAACATCGCTATCTGTATAAACGTGGAAATACCAACACCGCTATCGGTGTAAACATGGAAATATCTACAACGCCATCTATATAAACATGGAAATATGTACACCGCTATGTCTATAAACAGGGAAATACCTACACCGCTATCTCTATAAACATGGAAATATCTACACCGCTATCTGTATAAACATGGAAATATCTACACCGCTATCTGTATAAACATGGAAATATCTACACTGCGATCTGCATAAACATGGAAATATCTTCACCACGATCTGTATAAACATGGAAACATCTACACCGCTATCTGTATAAACATGATAATATCTACACCACCATCTATATAAACATGGAAATATCTACACCGCCATCTGTATAAAAATGGAAATACCTATACAGTCATCTGTGTAAACATGGAAATATCTGCACCACAATCTGTATAAACATGGAAATATCTACAATGCCATCTGTATACACATGGAAATAAATACCTACACGGCAATCTGTGTATAGATGGAAACATCAACACCGCCATCTTTACAAACTAGGAAATATCTACACTGCAATCTCTATAAACATCGAAATATCTACACTGCGGTCTGTATAAACATGGAAATATCTACACCGGTATCTGTATATACATGGAAATATCTACACCGCTATCTGTATAAACATGCTAATAACTACACCGCTATCTGTATAAATGTGGAAATATTTGCACCGCTATCCCTATAAACATGGTTATATAAACACCGCGATCTGTATAAACATGGAAATATCTATTCCATGATCTGTATAAACATGGAAATATCTACACCGTGATCTGTATAAACATGGAAATATCTACACAGTGATCTGTATAAACATGGAAATACCTACACCGCCATCTCTATAAACATGGAAATATCTACACCCCTATCTGTACAAACATGGAAATATCCACACCGCTATCTCTATAAACATGGAAAAATCAACACCGCTATCTCTATGAACATGGAAATATCTACACCGCCACCTCTATAAACATGGAAATATCTACACCGCGATCAGTATAAACGTGGAAATATCTACACCGCTATCTGTATAAACATGGAAATATCTCCACTGCTATCTCTATAAACATCGAAATACCTACACCGCCATCTGTATAAACATGGAAATACAAAGTTATCGGTATAAACATGGAAATATCTACAATGCCATCTGTATGAACATGGAAATATCTACACAGCCATGTGAATATACATGGAAATATCTAAACCGCTATCTATATAAACATGGAAAAACTCCACCGCTATCTGTGTAAACATGGAAATATCTACACGGTCATCTGTGTATAGATGGAAATATCAACACCGCCATCTATAGAAACATGGAAATATCTGCACCGCTATCTGTATAAACATGTAAATATCTACACCGCGGTCTGTATAAACATGGAAATATCTAAACCGCTACCTGTATAAACATGGAAATATCTACACCGCTATCTCTATAAACATGGAAATATCTACACCGTGATCTGTATAAACATGGAAATATTTACACCGCTCTCTGTATAAACATGGAAATTTCTACACCGTTATCTGTATAAATATGGAAATATCTACACCGCTATCTCTATAAACATGGAAGTATCTACACCGCCATCTGTATAAACATGGAAATACCTATACAGTCATCTGTGTAAACATGGAAATATCTACACCACCATCTGTATAAACATGGAAATATCTACAATGCCATCTGCATACACATGGAAATACCTACACGGCAATCTGTGTATAGATGGAAACATCAACACCGCCATCTGTACAAACTTGGAATTATCTACACTGCTATCTCTATAAACATCGAAATATCTACACTGCGGTCTGTATAAACATGGAAATATCTACACCGGTATCTGTATAAACATGGAAATATCTAAACCACGATCTGTATAAACATGGAAATATATACAACACTATCTGTATAAACATGGAAATATCTGCACTGCTATCTCTATAGACATGGAAATATCTACAAAGCCATCTGTATAAACATGGAAATACCTACACAGTCATGTGTAGGAACATGGAAATATCTACACTGCCATCTGTATAAACATAGAAATATCTACACAGCCCTCTGTATAAATATGGAGATATCTTCATAGGCATCTGTATAAACACGGAAATATCTGCACCGCTATCTGTATAAACATGGAAATACCTACTCCGCTGTCTGCATAAACATGGAAATATGTACACCGCTATGTGTATAAACATGGAAATATCTCCACTGCTGTCTGTAAAAACATGTAAATATCTCCACCGTTATCTGTATAAACATGGAAATATCTACAGCGCCATCTCTATAAACATTGAAAAATCTACACGGCCATCAGTAAAACAAGGAAATATCAACACAGTCATCTGAATAAACATGGAAATATCTACACCACCATCTGTATAAACATGGAAATATCTACACCGCGGTCTGTATAAACATGGAAATATCTAAACCGCTATCTGTAGAAAGATGGAAATATCTACACCGCCATCTCTATAAACAAGAAAATATCTACACTGCCATCTCCATAAAGATGGAAATATCTACTCCGCCATGTGTATAAACACGGAAATATCAACACCACCATCTGTGAAAACATGGAAATATCTACACTGCTATCTGTATAAACATGGAAATATCTACACCGCCATCTGCATGTCCATGGAAATATCTACGCTGCCATCTGTGCAAACATGGAAATATCTACACGTCCATCTGTGTATAGATGGAAATATCAACAACGCCATCTGTACAAACATGGAAATATCTACACCGCTATCTCTATAAACATGGAAATATCTGCACAGCCATCTGTAAAACATGGAAATACCTCTACAGTCATCTGTATAAACATGGATATATCTTCAATGCCATCTGTATACACATGGAAATATCTACACACCCATCTGTATAAACATGTAAATATCTACACTGCTATCTCTATAAACATGGAAATATCTACACCGCCATCTCTATAAACATGAAAGTAACTACACTGCCATCTCCATAAACATGGAACTAACTACTCCGCCATCTGTATAAACATGGAAACACCAACACCGCCACCTGTGTGAATAAGGAAATATCTACAATGCCGACTGTATAAAGATATAAATATCTTCACCGTGAGCTGTATAAACATGGAAATATCTACATCGCTATCTGTATAAACGTGGAAATACCAACACATCTATCGGTATAAACATGGAAATATCTACAACGCCATCTATATAAACATGGAAATATCTACACCGCTATGTCTATAAACATGGAAATACCTATACCGCTATCTCTATAAACATGGAAATATCTACACCGCCATCTGCATGGCCCTGGAAATATCTACGCCGCCATCTGTATAAACATGGAAATATCTACACGGCCATCTGTGTATAGATGGAAATATCAACATCGCCATCTGTATAAACATGGAAATATCTACACCGCTATCTCTATAAACATGGAAATATCTGCATTGCCATCTGTAAAAACATGGAAATACCTATACAGTCATCTGTATAAACATGGAAATATCTACAATGCCATCTGTATACACATGGAAATATCTACACAGCCATCTGTATAAACATGTAAATATCTACACTGCCATCTCCATAAACATGGAAATATCAACACCGACATCTCTATAAACATGAAAATATCTACACTGCCATCTCCATAAACATGGAAATAACTACTCTGACATCTGTATAAACATGGAAACATCTACACCGCCGTCAGTGTGAATAAGGAAATATCTACAATGCCATCCGTATAAAAATATAAATATCTGCACCGCAAGCTGTAAAAACATGGAAATATCAACATCGCTATCTGTATAAACGTGGAAATACCAACACCGCTATCGGTGTAAACATGGAAATATCTACAACGCCATCTATATAAACATGGAAATATGTACACCGCTATGTCTATAAACAGGGAAATACCTACACCGCTATCTCTATAAACATGGAAATATCTACACCGCTATCTGTATAAACATGGAAATATCTACACCGCTATCTGTATAAACATGGAAATATCTACACCGCGATCTGTATAAACATGGAAATATCTACACTGCGATCTGCATAAACATGGAAATATCTTCACCACGATCTGTATAAACATGGAAACATCTACACCGCTATCTGTATAAACATGATAATATCTACACCGCCATCTATATAAACATGGAAATATCTACACCGCCATCTGTATAAAAATGGAAATACCTATACAGTCATCTGTGTAAACATGGAAATATCTGCACCACAATCTGTATAAACATGGAAATATCTACAATGCCATCTGTATACACATGGAAATAAATACCTACACGGCAATCTGTGTATAGATGGAAACATCAACACCGCCATCTTTACAAACTAGGAAATATCTACACTGCAATCTCTATAAACATCGAAATATCTACACTGCGGTCTGTATAAACATGGAAATATCTACACCGGTATCTGTATATACATGGAAATATCTACACCGCTATCTGTATAAACATGCTAATAACTACACCGCTATCTGTATAAATGTGGAAATATTTGCACCGCTATCCCTATAAACATGGTTATATAAACACCGCGATCTGTATAAACATGGAAATATCTATTCCATGATCTGTATAAACATGGAAATATCTACACCGTGATCTGTATAAACATGGAAATATCTACACAGTGATCTGTATAAACATGGAAATACCTACACCGCCATCTCTATAAACATGGAAATATCTACACCCCTATCTGTACAAACATGGAAATATCCACACCGCTATCTCTATAAACATGGAAAAATCAACACCGCTATCTCTATGAACATGGAAATATCTACACCGCCATCTCTATAAACATGGAAATATCTACACCGCGATCAGTATAAACGTGGAAATATCTACACCGCTATCTGTATAAACATGGAAATATCTCCACTGCTATCTCTATAAACATCGAAATATCTACACCGCCATCTGTATAAACATGGAAATACTTACAAAGTTATCGGTATAAACATGGAAATATCTACAATGCCATCTGTATGAACATGGAAATATCTACACAGCCATGTGAATATACATGGAAATATCTAAACCGCTATCTATATAAACATGGAAAAACTCCACCGCTGTCTGTGTAAACATGGAAATATCTACACGGTCATCTGTGTATAGATGGAAATATCAACACCACCATCTATAGAAACATGGAAATATCTGCACCGCTATCTGTATAAACATGGAAATATCTACACCGCGGTCTGTATAAACATGGAAATATCTAAACCGCTATCTGTATAAACATGGAAATATCTACACCGCTATCTCTATAAACATGGAAATATCTACACCGTGATCTGTATAAACATGGAAATATTTACACCGCTCTCTGTATAAACATGGAAATTTCTACACCGTTATCTGTATAAATATGGAAATATCTACACCGCTATCTCTATAAACATGGAAATATCTACACCGCCATCTGTATAAACATGGAAATACCTATACAGTCATCTGTGTAAACATGGAAATATCTACACCACCATCTGTATAAACATGGAAATATCTACAATGCCATCTGCATACACATGGAAATACCTACACGGCAATCTGTGTATAGATGGAAACATCAACACCGCCATCTGTACAAACTTGGAATTATCTACACTGCTATCTCTATAAACATCGAAATATCTACACTGCGGTCTGTATAAACATGGAAATATCTACACCGGTATCTGTATAAACATGGAAATATCTAAACCACGATCTGTATAAACATGGAAATATATACAACACTATCTGTATAAACATGGAAATATCTGCACTGCTATCTCTATAGACATGGAAATATCTACAAAGCCATCTGTATAAACATGGAAATACCTACACAGTCATGTGTAGGAACATGGAAATATCTACACTGCCATCTGTATAAACATAGAAATATCTACACAGCCCTCTGTATAAATATGGAGATATCTTCATAGGCATCTGTATAAACACGGAAATATCTGCACCGCTATCTGTATAAACATGGAAATACCTACTCCGCTGTCTGCATAAACATGGAAATATGTACACCGCTATGTGTATAAACATGGAAATATCTCCACTGCTGTCTGTAAAAACATGTAAATATCTCCACCGTTATCTGTATAAACATGGAAATATCTACAGCGCCATCTCTATAAACATTGAAAAATCTACACTGCCATCAGTAAAACAAGGAAATATCAACACAGTCATCTGAATAAACATGGAAATATCTACACCACCATCTGTATAAACATGGAAATACCTACAATACCATCTGTAAACACATGGAAATATCTACACAGACATCTGCATAAACATGGAAATATCTACACTGCCATCTGTAGAAAAATGGAAATATCTACACCGCTATCTCTATAAATATTGAAATATCTACACCGCCATCTCTATAAACATGAAAATATCTCCACTGCCATCTCCATAAAGATGGAAGTATCTACTCCGCCATGTGTATAAACACGGAAATATCTACACCACCATCTGTGAAAACATGGAAATATCTACACCGCTATCTGTATAAACATGGAAATATCTACACCGCCATCTGCATGTCCATGGAAATATCTACGCCGCCATCTGTATAAACATGGAAATATCTACACGGCCATCTGTGTATAGATGGAAATATCAACACCGCCATCTGTATAAACATGGAAATATCTACACCGCTATCTCTATAAACATAGAAATATCTGCACTGCCATCTGTAAAAACTTGGAAATACCTGTACAGTCATCTGTATAAACATGGAAATATCTACAATGCCATCTGTATACACATGGAAATATCTACACAGCCATCTGTATAAACATGTAAATATCTACACTGCCATCTCCATAAACATGGAAATATCAACACCGACATCTCTATAAACATGAAAATATCTACACTGCCATTTCCATAAACATGGAAATAACTACTCTGCCATCTGTATAAACATGGAAACATCTACACCGCCGTCAGTGTGAATAAGGAAATATCTACAATGCCAACTGTATAAAAATATAAATAACTCCACCGCGAGCTGTAAAAACATGGAAATATCAACATCGCTATCTGTATAAACGTGGAAATACCAACACCGCTAACGGTGTAAACATGGAAATATCTACAACGCCATCTATATAAACATGGAAATATGTACACCGCTATGTCTATAAACATGGAAATACCTAAACCGCTATCTCTATAAACATGGAAATAACTACACCGCTATCTGTATAAACATGGAAATATCTACACCGCTATCTGTATAAACATGGAAATATCTACACCGCGATCTGTATAAACATGGAAATATCTACACTGCGATCTGCATAAACATGGAAATATCTTCACCACGATCTGTATAAACATGGAAACATCTACACCACTATCTGTATAAACATGATAATATCTACACCACCATCTATATAAACATGGAAATATCTACACCGCCATCTGTATAAACATGGAAATATCTACACTGCCATCTGTAGAAAGATGGAAATATCTACACCGCTATCTCTATAAATATGGAAATATCTACACCGCCATCTCTATAAACATGAAAATATCTACACTGCCATCTCCATAAAGATGGAAATATATACTCCGACATGTGTATAAACACGGAAATATCAACACCACCATCTGTGAAAACATGGAAATATCTACACTGCTATCTGTATAAACATGGAAATATCTACACCGCCATCTGCATGTCCATGGAAATATCTACGCTGCCATCTGTGCAAACATGGAAATATCTACACGTCCATCTGTGTATAGATGGAAATATCAACAACGCCATCTGTACAAACATAGAAATATCTACACCGCTATCTCTATAAACATGGAAATATCTGCACAGCCATCTGTAAAACATGGAAATACCTCTACAGTCATCTGTATAAACATGGATATATCTTCAATGCCATCTGTATACACATGGAAATATCTACACACCCATCTGTATAAACATGTAAATATCTACACTGCTATCTCTATAAACATGGGAATATCTACACCGCCATCTCTATAAACATGAAAGTAACTACACTGCCATCTCCATAAACACGGAACTAACTACTCCGCCATCTGTATAAACATGGAAACACCAACACAGCCACCTGTGTGAATAAGGAAATATCTACAATGCCGTCTGTATAAAGATATAAATATCTTCACCGTGAGCTTTATAAACATGGAAATATCTACATCGCTATCTGTATAAACGTGGAAATACCAACAAATCTATCGGTATAAACATGGAAATATCTACAACGCCATCTACATAAACATGGAAATATCTACACCGCTATGTCTATAAACATGGAAATACCTATACCGCTATCTCTATAAACATGGAAATATCTACACCGCCATCTGCATGGCCCTGGAAATATCTACGCCGCCATCTGTATAAACATGGAAATATCTACACGGGCATCTGTGTATAGATGGAAATATCAACATCGCCATCTGTATAAACATGGAAATATCTACACCGCTATCTCTATAAACATGGAAATATCTGCACTGCCATCTGTAAAAACATGGAAATACCTATACAGTCATCTGTATAAACATGGAAATATCTAAAATGCCATCTGTATACACATGGAAATATCTACACAGCCATCTGTATAAACATGTAAATATCTACACTGCCATCTCCATAAACATGGAAATATCAACACCGACATCTCTATAAACATGAAAATATCTACACTGCCATCTCCATAAACATGGAAATAACTACTCTGACATCTGTATAAACATGGAAACATCTACACCGCCGTCAGTGTGAATAAGGAAATATCTACAATGCCATCCGTATAAAAATATAAATATCTGCACCGCAAGCTGTAAAAACATGGAAATATCAACATCGCTATCTGTATAAACGTGGAAATACGAACACCGCTATTGGTGTAAACATGGAAATATCTACAACGCCATCTATATAAACATGGAAATATCTACACCGCTATGTCTATAAACATGGAAATACCTACACCGCTATCTCTATAAACATGGAAATATCTACACCGCTATCTGTATAAACATGGAAATATCTACACCGCTATCTGTATAAACATGGAAATATCTACACCGCGATCTGTATAAACATGGAAATATCTACACCGCGATCTGTATAAACATGGAAATATCTTCACCACGATCTGTATAAACATGGAAATAGCTACACCGCTATCTGTGTAAACATGGTAATATCTACACCACCATCTATATAAACATGGAAATATCTACACCGCCATCTGCATAAACATGGAAATATCTACAATGCCATCTGTAGAAAGATGGAAATATCTACACCGCAATCTGTGTAAACATGGAAATATCTACACCGATATCTGTGAAAACATGGAAATATCTACACCGCTATCTGTATAAACATGGAAATATCTACACCGCGATCTGTATAAACATGGAGATATCTACAGCGCCATCTCTATAAACATTGAAATATCTACACTGCCATCTGTAAAAACATCGAAATATCTACACAGCCATCTGAATAAACTTGGAAATATCTACACCACCATCTGTATAAACATGGAAATACCTACAATACCATCTGTATACACATGGAAATATCTACACAGACATCTCTATAAGTATGGAAATATCTACACCGCCATCTGTATAAACATGGAAATATCTACACTGCCATCTGTAGAAAGATGGAAATATCTACACCGCTATCTCTATAAATATGGAAATATCTACACCGCCATCTCTATAAACATGAAAATATCTACACTGCCATCTCCATAAAGATGGAAGTATCTACTCCGCCATGTGTATAAACACGGAAATATCTACACCACCATCTGTGAATACATGGAAATATCTACACCGCTATCTGTATAAACATGGAAATATCTACACCGCCATCTGCATGTCCATTTAAATATCTACGCTGCCATCTGTATAAACATGGAAATATCTACACGGCCATCTGTGTATAGATGGAAATTTCAACAACGCCATCTGTACAAACATGGAAATATCTACACCGCTATCTCTATAAACATGGAAATATCTGCACAGCCATCTGTAAAACATGGAAAACCTCTACAGTCATCTGTATAAACATGGAAATATCTACAATGCCATCTGTATACACATGGAAATACCTACACAGCCATCTGTATAAACATGTAAATATCTACACTGCTATCTCTATAAACATGGAAATATCTACACCGCCATCTCTATCAACATGAAAATATCTACACTGCCATCTCCATAAACATGGAACTAACTACTCCGCCATCTGTATAAACATGGAAACATCTACACCGCCATCTGTGTGAATAAGGAAATATCTACAATGCCATCTGTATAAAGATATAATTATCTGAACCGCAAGCTGAATAAACATGGAAATATCTACATCGCTATCTGTATAAATGTGGAAATACCAACACATCTATCGGTATAAACATGGAAATATCTACAACGCCATCTATATAAACATGGAAATATCTACACCGCTATGTCTGTAAACATGGAAATACCTACACCGCTATCTCTATACACATGGAAATATCTACACCGCTATCTGTATAAACATGGAAATATCTATACCGCTATCTGTATAAACATGGAAATATCTACACCGCGATCTGTATAAACATGGAAATATCTACACCGCGATCTGTATAAACATGGAAATATCTTCACCACGATCTGTATAAACATGGAAATATCTACACCGCTATCTGTATAAACATGGTAATATCAACACCACCATCTATATAAACATGGATATATCTACACCGCCATCTGCATAAACATGGAAATATCTACAATGCCATCTGTAGAAAGATGGAAATATCTACACCGCAATCTGTGTAAACATGGAAATATCTACACCGATATCTGTAAAAACATGGAAATACCTACACTGCTATCTGTATAAACATGGAAATATCTACACCGCGATCTGTATAAACATGGAAATATCTACACCGATATCTGTAAAAACATGGAAATATCTACACTGCTATCTGTATAAACATGGAAATATCTACACCGCGATCTGTATAAACATGGAAATATCTACAGCGCCATCTCTATAAACATTGAAATATCTACACTGCCATCAGTAAAAACTTGGAAATATCTACACAGTTATCTGAATAAACATGGAAATATCTACACCACCATCTGTATAAACATGGAAATACCTACAATACCATCTGTATACACATGGAAATATCTACACAGACATCTCTATAAGTATGGAAATATCTACACCGCCATCTGTATAAACATGGAAATATCTACACTGCCATCTGTAGAAAGATGGAAATATCTACACCGCTATCTCTATAAATATGGAAATATCTACACCGCCATCTCTATAAACATGAAAATATCTACACTGCCATCTCCATAAAGATGGAAGTATCCACTCTGCCATGTGTATAAACACGGAAATATCTACACCACCATCAGTGAAAACCTGGAAATATCTACACCGCTATCTGTATAAACATGGAAATATCAACACCGCCATCTGCATGTCCATGGAAAAATCTACGCTGCCATCTGTATAAACATGGAAATATCTACACGGCCATCTGTGTATAGATGGAAATATCAACAACGCCATCTGTACAAACATGGAAATATCTACACCGCTATCTCTATAAACATGGAAATATCTGCACAGCCATCTGTAAAACATGGAAATACCTCTACAGTCATCTGTATAAACATGGAAATATCTACAATGCCATCTGTATACACATGGAAATACCTACACAGCCATCTGTATGAACATGTAAATATCTACACTGCTATCTCTATAAACATGGAAATATCTACACCACCATCTCTATAAACATGAAAATATCTACACTGCCATCTCCATAAACATGGAACTAACTACTCCGCCATCTGTATAAACATGGAAACATCTACACCGCCATCTGAGTGAATAAGGAATTATCTACAATGCCATCTGTATAAAGATATAAATATCTGCACTGCGAGCTGTATAAACATGGAAATATCTACATCGCTATCTGTATAAACGTGGAAATACCAACACATCTATCGGTATAAACATGGAAATATCTACAACGCCATCTATATAAACATGGAAATATCTACACCGCTATGTCTATAAACATGGAAATACCTACACCGCTATCTCTATAAACATGGAAATATCTACACCGCGATCTGTATAAACATGGAAATATCTACAGCGCCATCTCTATAAACATTGAAATATCTACACTGCCATCTGTAAAACCATGGAAATATCTACACAGTCATCTGAATAAACATGGAAATATCTACACCACCATCTGTGTAAACATGGAAATACTTACAATAACATCTGTATACACATGGAAATATCCACACAGACATCTCTATAAGTATGGAAATATCTACACCGCCATCTGTATAAACATGGAAATATCTACACCGCGATCTGTATAAACATGGAAATATCTACAGCGCCATCTCTATAAACATGAAAATATCAACACTGCCATCTCTATAAAGACGGAAGTATCTACTCCACCATGAGTACAAACACGGAAATATCTACACCACCATCTGTGAAAACATGGAAATATCTACACCGCTATCTGTATAAACATGGAAATATCTACACCGTGATCTGTATAAACATGGAGATATCTACAGCGCCATCTCTATAAACATTGAAATATCTACACTGCAATCTGTAAAAACATCGAAATATCTACACAGCCATCTGAATAAACATGGAAATATCTACACCACCATATGTATAAACATGGAAATACCTACAATACCATCTGTATACACATGGAAATATCTACACAGACATCTCTATAAGTATGGAAATATCTACACCGCCATCTGTATAAACATGGAAATATCTACACTGCCATCTGTAGAAAGATGGAAATATCTACACCGCTATCTCTATAAATATGGAAATATCTACACCGCCATCTCTATAAACATGAAAATATCTACACTGCCATCTCCATAAAGATGGAAGTATCTACTCCGCCATGTGTATAAACACGGAAATATCTACACCACCATCTGTGAATACATGGAAATATCTACACCGCTATCTGTATAAACATGGAAATATCTACACCGCCATCTGCATGTCCATGGAAATATCTACGCTGCCATCTGTATAAACATGGAAATATCTACACGGACATCTGTGTATAGATGGAAATTTCAACAACGCCATCTGTACAAACATGGAAATATCTACACCGCTATCTCTATAAACATGGAAATATCTGCACAGCCATCTGTAAAACATGGAAATACCTCTACAGTCATCTGTATAAACATGGAAATATCTACAATGCCATCTGTATACACATGGAAATACCTACACAGCCATCTGTATAAACATGTAAATATCTACACTGCTATCTCTATAAACATGGAAATATCTGCACCGCCATCTCTATCAACATGAAAATATCTACACTGCCATCTCCATAAACATGGAACTAACTACTCCGCCATCTGTATAAACATGGAAACATCTACACCGCCATCTGTGTGAATAAGGAAATATCTACAATACCATCTGCATAAAGATATAATTATCTGCACCGCAAGCTGAATAAACATGGAAATATCTACATCGCTATCTGTATAAATGTGGAAATACCAACACATCTATCGGTATAAACATGGAAATATCTACAACGCCATCTATATAAACATGGAAATATCTACACCGCTATGTCTGTAAACATGGAAATACCTACACCGCTATCTCTATACACATGGAAATATCTACACCGCTATCTGTATAAACATGGAAATATCTACACCGCTATCTGTATAAACATGGAAATATCTACACCGCGATCTGTATAAACATGGAAGTATCTACACCGCGATCTGTATAAACATGGAAATATCTTCACCACGATCTGTATAAACATGGAAATATCTACACCGCTATCTGTATAAACATGGTAATATCAACACCACCATCTATATAAACATGGATATATCTACACCGCCATCTGCATAAACATGGAAATATCAACAATGCCATCTTTAGAAAGATGGAAATATCTACACCGCAATCTGTGTAAACATGGAAATATCTACACCGATATCTGTAAAAACATGGAAATATCTACACTGCTATCTGTATAAACATGGAAATATCTACACCGCGATCTGTATAAACATGGAAATATCTACACCGATATCTGTAAAAACATGGAAATATCTACACTGCTATCTGTATAAACATGGAAATATCTCCACCGCGATCTGTATAAACATGGAAATATCTACAGCGCCATCTCTATAAACATTGAAATATCTACACTGCCATCAGTAAAAACTTGGAAATATCTACACAGTTATCTGAATAAACATGGAAATATCTACACCACCATCTGTATAAACATGGAAATACCTACAATACCATCTGTATACACATGGAAATATCTACACAGACATCTCTATAAGTATGGAAATATCTACACCGCCATCTGTATAAACATGGAAATATCAACACTGCCATCTGTAGAAAGATGGAAATATCTACACCGCTATCTCTATAAATATGGAAATATCTATACCGCCATCTCTATAAACATGAAAATATCTACACTGCCATCTCCATAAAGATGGAAGTATCCACTCTGCCATGTGTATAAACACGGAAATATCTACACCACCATCAGTGAAAACCTGGAAATATCTACACCGCTATCTGTATAAACATGGAAATATCAACACCGCCATCTGCATGTCCATGGAAAAATCTACGCTGCCATCTGTATAAACATGGAAATATCTACACGGCCATCTGTGTATAGATGGAAATATCAACAACGCCATCTGTACAAACATGGAAATATCTACACCGCTATCTCTATAAACATGGAAATATCTGCACAGCCATCTGTAAAACATGGAAATACCTCTACAGTCATCTGTATAAACATGGAAATATCTACAATGCCATCTGTATACACATGGAATTACCTACACAGCCATCTGTATGAACATGTAAATATCTACACTGCTATCTCTACAAACATGGAAATATCTACACCACCATCTCTATAAACATGAAAATATCTACACTGCCATCTCCATAAACATGGAACTAACTACTCCGCCATCTGTATAAACATGGAAACATCTACACCGCCATCTGAGTGAATAAGGAATTATCTACAATGCCATCTGTATAAAGATATAAATATCTGCACTGCGAGCTGTATAAACATGGAAATATCTACATCGCTATCTGTATAAAAGTGGAAATACCAACACATCTATCTGTATAAACATGGAAATATCTACAACGCCATCTATATAAACATGGAAATATCTACACCGCTATGTCTATAAACATGGAAATACCTACACCGCTATCTGTATAAACATGGAAATATCTACACCGCGATCTGTATAAACATGGAAATATCTACAGCGCCATCTCTATAAACATTGAAATATCTACACTACCATCTGTAAAAACTTGGAAATATCTACACAGTTATCTGAATAAACATGGAAATATCTACACCACCATCTGTATAAACATGGAAATACCTACAATACCATCTGTATACACATGGAAATATCTACACAGACATCTCTATAAGTATGGAAATATCTTCACCGCCATCTGTATAAACATGGAAATATCTACACTGCCATCTGTAGAAAGATGGAAATATCTACACCGCTATCTCTATAAATATGGAAATATCTACACCGCCATCTCTATAAACATGAAAATATCTACACTGCCATCTCCATAAAGATGGAAGTATCCACTCTGCCATGTGTATAAACACGGAAATATCTACACCACCATCAGTGAAAACCTGGAAATATCTACACCGCTATCTGTATAAACATGGAAATATCAACACCGTCATCTGCATGTCCATGGAAAAATCTACGCTGCCATCTGTATAAACATGGAAATATCTACACGGCCATCTGTGTATAGATGGAAATATCAACAACGCCATCTGTACAAACATGGAAATATCTACACCGCTATCTCTATAAACATGGAAATATCTGCACAGCCATCTGTAAAACATGGAAATACCTCTACAGTCATCTGTATAAACATGGAAATATCTACAATGCCATCTGTATACACATGGAAATACCTACACAGCCATCTGTATGAACATGTAAATATCTACACTGCTATCTCTACAAACATGGAAATATCTACACCACCATCTCTATAAACATGAAAATATCTACACTGCCATCTCCATAAACATGGAACTAACTACTCCGCCATCTGTATAAACATGGAAACATCTACACCGACATCTGAGTGAATAAGGAATTATCTACAATGCCATCTGTATAAAGATATAAATATCTGCACTGCGAGCTGTATAAACATGGAAATATCTACATCGCTATCTGTATAAACGTGGAAATACCAACACATCTATCTGTATAAACATTGAAATATCTACAACGCCATCTATATAAACATGGAAATATCTACACCGCTATGTCTATAAACATGGAAATACCTACACCGCTATCTGTATAAACATGGAAATATCTACACCGCGATCTGTATAAACATGGAAATATCTACAGCGCCATCTCTATAAACATTGAAATATCTACACTACCATCTGTAAAAACTTGGAAATATCTACACAGTTATCTGAATAAACATGGAAATATCTACACCACCATCTGTATAAACATGGAAATACCTACAATACCATCTGTATACACATGGAAATATCTACACAGACATCTCTATAAGTATGGAAATATCTACACCGCCATCTGTATAAACATGGAAATATCTACACTGCCATCTGTAGAAAGATGGAAATATCTACACCGCTATCTCTATAAATATGGAAATATCTACACCGCCATCTCTATAAACATGAAAATATCTACACTGCCATCTCCATAAAGATGGAAGTATCCACTCTGCCATGTGTATAAACACGGAAATATCTACACCACCATCAGTGAAAACCTGGAAATATCTACACCGCTATCTGTATAAACATGGAAATATCAACACCGCCATCTGCATGTCCATGGAAAAATCTACGCTGCCATCTGTATAAACATGGAAATATCTACACGGCCATCTGTGTATAGATGGAAATATCAACAACGCCATCTGTACAAACATGGAAATATCTACACCGCTATCTCTATAAACATGGAAATATCTGCACAGCCATCTGTAAAACATGGAAATACCTCTACAGTCATCTGTATAAACATGGAAATATCTACAATGCCATCTGTATACACATGGAAATACCTACACAGCCATCTGTATGAACATGTAAATATCAACACTGCTATCTCTATAAACATGGAAATATCTACACCACCATCTCTATAAACATGAAAATATCTACACTGCCATCTCCATAAACATGGAACTAACTACTCCGCCATCTGTATAAACATGGAAACATCTACACCGCCATCTGAGTGAATAAGGAATTATCTACAATGCCATCTGTATAAAGATATAAATATCTGCACTGCGAGCTGTATAAACATGGAAATATCTACATCGCTATCTGTATAAACGTGGAAATACCAACACATCTATCGGTATAAACATGGAAATATCTACAACGCCATCTATATAAACATGGAAATATCTACACCGCTATGTCTGTAAACATGGAAATACCTACACCGCTATTTCTATAAACATGGATATATCTACACCGCTATCTGTATAAACATGGAAATACCTACACCGCTATCTGTATAAACATGGAAATAATTACACCGCGATCTGTATAAACATGGAAATATCTACACCGCGATCTGTATAAACATGGAAATATCTTCACCACGATCTGTATAAACATGGAAATATCTACACCGCTATCTGTATAAACATGGTAATATCTACACCACCATCTATATAAACATGGAAATATCTACACCGCCATCTGCATAAACATGGAAATATCTACAATGCCATCTGTAGAAAGATGGAAATATCTACACCGCAATCTGTGTAAACATGGAAATATCTACACCGATATCTGTAAAAACATGGAAATATCTACACCGCTATCTGTATAAACATGGAAATATCTACACCGCGATCTGTATAAACATGGAAATATCTACAGCGCCATCTCTATAAACATTGAAATATCTACACTGCCATCTGTAAAAACATGGAAATATCTACACAGTCATCTGAATAAACATGGAAATATCTACACCACCATCTGTATAAACATGTAAATACCTACAATACCATCTGTGTACACATGGAAATATCTACACAGACATCTCTATAAGTATGGAAATATCTACACCGCCATCTGTATAAACATGGAAATATCTACACTGCCATCTGTAGAAAGATGGAAATATCTACACCGCTATCTCTATAAATATGGAAATATCTACACCGCCATCTCTATGAACATGAAAATATCTACACAGCCATCTACATAAAGATGGAAGTATCCATTCCGCCATGTGTATAAACACGCCAATATCTACACCACCATCTGTGAAAACATGGAAATATCTACACCGCTATCTGTATAAACATGGAAATAACTACACCGCCATCTGCATGTCCATGGAAATATCTACGCTGCCATCTGTATAAACATGGAAATATCTACACGGCCATCTGTGTATAGATGGAAATATCAACAACGTCATCTGTACAAACATGGAAATATCTACACTGCTATCTCTATAAACATGGAAATATCTGCACAGCCTTCTGTAAAACATGGAAATACCTCTACAGTCATCTGTATAAACATGGAAATATCTACAATGCCATCTGTATACACATGGAAATACCTACACAGCCATCTGTATAAACATGTAAATATCTACACTGCTATCTCTATAAACATGGAAATATCTACACCGCCATCTCTATCAACATGAAAATATTTACACTGCCATCTCCATAAACATGGAACTAACTACTCTGCCATCTGTAAATACATGGAAACATCTACAATGCCATCTGTGTGAATAAGGAAATATCTACAATGCCATCTGTATAAAGATGTAAATATCTGCACTGCGAGCTGTATAAACATGGAAATATCTACATCGCCATCTGTATAAACGTGGAAATACCAACACATCTATCGGTATAAACATGGAAATATCTACAACGCCATCTATATAAACATGGAAATATCTACACCGCTATGTCTATAAACATGGAAATATCTACACCGCAATCTCTATAAACAGGGAAATATCTACACCGCGATCTGTATAAACATGGAAATATCTACAGCGCCATCTCTATAAACATTTAAATATCCACACTACCATCTGTAAAAACATGGAAATATCTACACAGTCATCTGAATATACATGGAAATATCTACACCACCATCTGTATAAACATGGAAATACCTACAATACCATCTGTGTACACATGGAAATATCTACACAGACATCTCTATAAGTATGGAAATATCTACACCGCCATCTGTATAAACATGGAAATATCTACACTGCCATCTGTAGAAAGATGGAAATATCTACACCGCTATCTCTATAAATATGGAAATATCTACACCGCCATCTCTATAAACATGAAAATATCTACACTGCCATCTCCATAAAGATGGAAATATCCCCTCCACCATGTGTATAAACACGGAAATATCTACACCACCATCTGTGAAAACATGGAAATATCTACACCGCTATCTGTATAAACATGGAAATAACTACACCGCCATCTGCATGTCCATGGAAATTTCTACGCTGCCATCTGTATAAACATGGAAATATCTACAGGGCCATCTGTGTATAGATGGAAATGTCAACAACGCCATCTGTACAAACATGGAAATATCTACACCGCTATCTCTATAAACATGGAAATATCTGCACAGCCATCTGTAAAACATGGAAATACCTCTACAGTCATCTGTATAAACATGGAAATATCTACAATGCCATCTGTATACACATGGAAATACCTACACAGCCATCTGTATAAACATGTAAATATCTACACTTCTATCTCTATAAACATGGAAATATCTACACCGCCATCTCTATAAACATGAAAATATCTACACTGCCATCTCCATAAACATGGAACTAACTACTCCGCCATCTGTATAAACATGGAAACATCTACACCGCCATCTGTGTGAATAAGGAAATATCTACAATGCCATCTGTATGAAGATATAAATATCTGCACCGCGAGCTGTATAAACATGGAAATATCTACATCGCTATCTGTATAAACGTGGAAATACCAACACATCTATTGGTATAAACATGGAAATATCTACAACGCCATCTATGTAAAAATGGAAATATCTACACCGCTATGTCTGTAAACATGGAAATACCTACACCGCTATCTCTATAAACATGGAAATATCTACACCGCTATCTGTATAAACATGGAAATACCTACACCGCTATCTGTATAAACATGGAAATATCTACACCGCGATCCGTATAAACATGGAAATATGTACACCGCGATCTGTATAAACATGGAAATATCTTCACCACGATCTGTATAAACATGGAAATATCTACACCGCTATCTGTATAAACATGGTAATATCTACTCCACCATCTATATAAACATGGAAATAACTACACCGCCATCTGCATAAACATGGAAATATCTACAATGCCATCAGTAGAAAGATGGAAATATCTACACCGCAATCTGTGTAAACATGGAAATATCTTCACCGATATCTGTAAGAACATGGAAATATCTACACCGCTATCTGTATAAACATGGAAATATCTACATCGCAATCTGTATAAACATGGAGATATCTACAGCGCCATCTCTATAAACATTGAAATATCTACACTGCCATCTGTAAAAACATGGAAATATCTACACAGTCATCTGAATAAACATGGAAATATCTACACCACCATCTGTATAAACATGGAAATACCTACAATACCATCTGTATACACATGGAAATATCTACACAGACATCTCTATAAGTATGGAAATATCTACACCGCCATCAGTATAAACATGGAAATATCTACACTGCCATCTGTAGAAAGATGGAAATATCTACAACGCTATCTCTATAAATATGGAAATATCTACACCGCCATCTCTATAAACATGAAAATATCTACACTGCCATCTCCATAAATATGGAATTATCTACTCCGCCATGTGTATAAACACGGAAATATTTACACCACCATCTGTGAATACATGGAAATATCTACACCGCTCTCTGTATAAACATGGAAATATCTACACCGCCATCTGCATGTCCATGGAAATATCTACGCTGCCATCTGTATAAACATGGAAATATCTACACGGCCATCTGTGTATAGATGGAAATTTCAACAACGCCATCTGTACAAACATGGAAATATCTACACCGCTTTCTCTATAAACATGGAAATATCTGCACAGCCATCTGTAAAACATGGAAATACCTCTACTGTCATCTGTATAAACATGGAAATATCTACAATGCCATCTGTATACACACGGAAATACCTACACAGCCATCTGTATGAACATGTAAATATCTACACTGCTATCTCTATAAACATGGAAATATCTACACCGCCATCTCTATAAACATGAAAATATCTACACTGCCATCTCCATAAACATGGAACTAACTACTCCGCCATCTATATAAACATGGAAACATCTACACCGCCATCTGTGTGAATAAGGAAATATCTACAATGCCATCTGTATAAAGATATATATATCTGCACCGCGAGCTGTATAAACATGGAAATATCTACATCGCTATCTGTATAAACGTGGAAATACCAACACATCTATTGGTATAAACATGGAAATATCTACAACGCCATCTATGTAAACATGGAAATATCTACACCGCTATGTCTGTAAACATGGAAATACCTACACCGCTATCTCTATAAACATGGAAATATCTACACCGCTATCTGTATAAACATGGAAATACCTACACCGCTATCTGTATAAACATGGAAATATCTACACCGCGATCCGTATAAACATGGAAATATGTACACCGCGATCTGTATAAACATGGAAATATCTTCACCACGATCTGTATAAACATGGAAATATCTACACCGCTATCTGTATAAACATGGTAATATCTACACCACCATCTATATAAACATGGAAATAACTACACCGCCATCTGCATAAACATGGAAATATCTACAATGCCATCAGCAGAAAGATGGAAATATCTACACCGCAATCTGTGTAAACATGGAATTATCTTCACCGATATCTGTAAGAACATGGAAATATCTACACCGCTATCTGTATAAACATGGAAATATCTACATCGCAATCTGTATAAACATGGAGATATCTACAGCGCCATCTCTATAAACATTGAAATATCTACACTGCCATCTGTAAAAACATGGAAATATCTACACAGTCATCTGAATAAACATGGAAATATCTACACCACCATCTGTATAAACATGGAAATACCTACAATACCATCTGTATACACATGGAAATATCTACACAGACATCTCTATAAGTATGGAAATATCTACACCGCCATCAGTGTAAACATGGAAATATCTACACTGCCATCTGTAGAAAGATGGAAATATCTACAACGCTATCTCTATAAATATGGAAATATCTACACCGCCATCTCTATAAACATGAAAATATCTACACTGCCATCTCCATAAATATGGAATTATCTACTCCGCCATGTGTATAAACACGGAAATATTTACACCACCATCTGTGAATACATGGAAATATCTACACCGCTCTCTGTATAAACATGGAAATATCTACACCGCCATCTGCATGTCCATGGAAATATCTACGCTGCCATCTGTATAAACATGGAAATATCTACACGGCCATCTGTGTATAGATGGAAATTTCAACAACGCCATCTGTACAAACATGGAAATATCTACACCGCTTTCTCTATAAACATGGAAATATCTGCACAGCCATCTGTAAAACATGGAAATACCTCTACTGTCATCTGTATAAACATGGAAATATCTACAATGCCATCTGTATACACACGGAAATACCTACACAGACATCTGTATGAACATGTAAATATCTACACTGCTATCTCTATAAACATGGAAATATCTACACCGCCATCTCTATAAACATGAAAATATCTACACTGCCATCTCCATAAACATGGAACTAACTACTCCGCCATCTATATAAACATGGAAACATCTACACCGCCATCTGTGTGAATAAGGAAATATCTACAATGCCATCTGTATAAAGATATATATATCTGCACCGCGAGCTGTATAAACATGGAAATATCGACATCGCTATCTGTATAAACGTGGAAACACCAACACTTCTATCGGTATAAACATGGAAATATCTACAACGCCATCTATATAAACATGGAAATATCTACACCGCTATGTCTGTAAACATGGAAATACCTACACCGCTATCTCTATAAACATGGCAATATCTACACCGTTATCTGTATAAACATGGAAATATCTACACCGCTATCTGTATAAACATGGAAATATCTACACCGCGATCTGTATAAACATGGAAATATCTACACCGTGATGTGTATAAACATGGAAATATCTTCACAACGATCTGTATAAACATGGAAATATCTACACCGCTATCTGTATAAACATGGTAATATCTACACCACCATCTATATAAACATGGAAATATCTACACCGCCATCTGCATAAACATGGAAATATCTACAATGCCATCTGTAGAAAGATGGAAATATCTACACCGCAATCTGTGTAAACATGGAAATATCTACACCGATATCTGTAAAAACATGGAAGTACCTACACCGCTATCTGTATAAACATGGAAATATCTACATCGCTATCTGTATAAACGTGGAAATACCAACACATCTATCGGTATAAACATGCAAATATCTACAACGCCATCTATATAAACATGGAAATATCTACACCGCTATGTCTATAAACATGGAAATAACTACACCGCTATCTCTATAAACATGGAAATATCTACACCGCTTTCTATATAAACATGGAAATATCTACAACGCTATCTGTATAAACATGGAAATATCTACACCGCGATCTGTATAAACATGGAAATATCAACACCGCGATCTCTATAAACATGGAAATATCTTCACCACGATCTGTATAAACATGGAAATATCTACACCGCTATCTGTATAAACATGGAAATATATACACCACCATCTATATAAACATGGAAATATATACACTGCCATCTGCATAAACATGGAAATATCTACAATGCCATCTGTAGAAAGATGGAAATATCTACACCGCAATCTGTGTAAACATGGAAATATCTACACCGATATCTGTAAAAACATGGAAATATCTACACCGCTATCTGTATAAACATGGAAATATCTACACCGCGATCTGTATAAACATGGAAATATCTACAGCGCCATCTTTATAAACATTGAAATATCTACACTGCCATCTGTAAAAACATGGAAATATCTACACAGTCATTAGAATAAACATGGAAATATCTACACCACCATATGTATAAACATGGAAATACCTACAACACCATCTGTATAAACATGGAAATATCTACACAGACATCTGTATAAGTATGGAAATATCTACACTGCCATCTGTATAAACATGGAAATATCTACACTGCCTTCTGTAGAAAGATGGAAATATCTACACCGCTATCTCTATAAATATGGAAATATCTACACCGCCATCTCTATAAACATTAAAATATCTACACTGCCATCTCCATAGAGATGGAAGTATCTACTCCGCCATGTGTATAAACACGGAAATATCTACACCACCATCTGTGAAAACATGGAAATATCTTCACCGCTCTCTGTATAAACATGGAAATATCTGCGGAGCCATCGGTAAAACATGGAAATACCTCTACAGTCATCTGTATAAAGATGGAAATATCTACAATGCCATCTGTATAAACATGGAAATATCTACAATGCCATCTGTATACACATGGAAATATCTACACACCCATCTGTATAAACATGGAAATATCTACACCGCCATCTCTATAAACATGAAAATATCTACACTGCCATCTCCATAAACATGGAACTAACTACTCCGCCATCTGTATAAACATGGAAACATCTACACCGCCATCTGTGTGAATAAGGAAATATCTACAATGCCATCTGTATAAAGACATAAATATCTGCACCGCGAGCTGTATAAACATGGAAATATCTACATCGCTATCTGTATAAACGTGGAAATACCAACACATCTATCGGTATAAACATGGAAATACCTACAACGCCATCTATATAAACATGGAAATATCTACACCGCTATGTCTGTAAACATGGAAATACCTACACCGCTATCTCTATAAACATGGAAATATCTACACCGCTATCTGTACAAACATGGAAATATCTACACCGCTATCTGTATAAACATGGAAATATCTACACCGCGATCTGTATACACATGGAAATATCTACACCACGATCTGTATGAACATGGAAATATCTTCACCACGATCTGTATAAACATGGAAATATCTACACCGCTATCTATATAAACATGGAAATATCTACAACGCTATCTGTATAAACATGGAAATATCTACACCGCGATCTGTATAAACACGGAAATATCTACACCGTGATCTGTATAAACATGGAAATATCTTCACCACGATCTGTATAAACATGGAAATATCTACACCGCTATCTGTATAAACATGGTAATATCTAAACCACCATCTAAATAAACATGGAAATATATACACCGCCATCTGCATAAACATGGAAATATCTACAATGCCATCTGTAGAAAGAAGGAAATACCTACACCGCATTCTGTGTAAACATGGAAATATCTACACCGATATCTGTAAAAACATGGAAATATCTACACCGCTATCTGTATAAACATGGAAATATCTACACCGCGATCTGTATAAACATGGAAATATCTACAGTGCCATCTCTATAAACATTGAAATATCTACACTGCCATCTGTAAAAACATGGAAATATCTACAATGCCATCTGTAGAAAGATGGAAATATCTACACCGCAATCTGTGTAAACATGGAAATATCTACACCGCCATCTGCATGTCCATGGAAATATCTACGCTGCCATCTGTATAAACATGGAAATATCTACACGGCCATCTGTGTGTAGATGGAAATATCAACAACGCCATCTGTACAAACATGGAAATATCTACACCGCTATCTCTATAAACATGGAAATATCTGCAGAGCCATCGGTAAAACATGGAAATACCTCTACAGTCATCTGTATAAACATGGAAATATCTACAATGCCATCTGTATACAAATGGAAATATCTACACAGCCATCTGTATAAACATGTAAATATCTACACTGCTATCTCTATAAACATGGAAATATCTACACCGCCATCTGTATAAACTTGAAAATATCTACACTGCCGTCTCCATAAACATGGAACTAACTACTCCGCCATCTGTGATAAACATGGAAATATCTACACCGCCATCTGCATGTCCATGGAAATATCTACGCTACCATCTGTATAAACATGGAAATATCTACACGGCCATCTGTGTATAGATGGAAATATCAACAACGCCATCTGTACAAACATGGAAATATCTACACTGCTATCTCAATAAACATGGAAATATCTGCACAGCCATCTGTAAAATACCTCTACAGTCATCTGTATAAACATGGAAATATCTACAATGCCATATGTATACACATGGAAATATCTACACAGCCTTCTGTATAAACATGTAAATATCTACACTGCTATCTCTATAAACATGGAAATATCTACACCGCCATCTCTATAAACATGAAAATATCTACACTGCCATCTCCAAAAACATGGAACTAACTACTCCGCCATCTGTATAAACATGGAAACATCTACACCGCCATCTGTGTGAATAAGGAAATATCTACAATGCCATCTGTATAAAGATATAAATATCTGCACCACGAGCTGAATAAACATGGAAATATCTACATCGCTATCTGTATAAACGTTGAAATACCAACACATCTATCAGTATAAACATGGAAATATCTACAACGCCATCTATATAAACATGGAAATATCTACACCGCTATGTCTGTAAACATGGAAATACCTACACCTCTATCTCTTTAAACATGGAAATATCTACACCGCTATCTGTATAAACATGGAAATATCTACAACGCTATCTGTATAAACATGGAAATAACTACACCGCGATCTGTAGAAACATGGAAATATCTACACCGCTATCTGTATAAACGTGGAAATATCTTCACCACGATCTGTATAAACATGGAAATATCTACACCGCTATCTGTATAAACATGGTAATATCTACACCACCATCTATATAAACATGGAAATATCTACACCGCCATCTGCATAAACATGGAAATATCTACAATGCCATCTGTAGAAAGATGGAAATAGCTACACCGCAATCTGTGTAAACATGGAAATATCTACACCGACATCTGTAAAAATATGGAAATATCTACACCGCTATCTGTATAAACATGGAAATATCTACACCGACATCTGTAAAAATATGGAAATATCTACACCGCTATCTGTATAAACATGGAAATATCTACACTGCCATCTCCATAAACATGGAACTAACTACTCCGCCATCTGTATAAACATGGAAACATCTACACCGCCATCTGTGTGAATAAGGAAATATCTAAAATGCCGTCTGTATACAGATATAAATATCTTCACCGCGAGCTGTATAAATATGGAAATATCTACATCGCTATCTGTATAAACGTGGAAATACCAACACATCTATCGGTATAAACATGGAAATATCTACAACGCCATCTATATAAACATGGAAATATCTACACCGCTATGTCTATAAACATGGACATACCTACACCGCTATCTCCATAAAATTGGAAATATCTACACCGCTATCTGTATAAACATGGAAATATCTACACCGCTATCTGTATAAACATGGAAATATCTACACCGCGATCTGTATAAACATGGTAATATCTACACCACCATCTATATAAACATGGAAATATATGCACCGCCATCTGCATAAACATGGAAATATCTACAATGCCATCTGTAGAAAGATGGAAATATCCACACCGCAATCTGTGTAAACATGGAAATAACTACACCGATATCTGTAAAAACATGGAAATATCTACAACGCTATCTGTATAAATATGGAAATATCTACACCGCGATCTGTATAAACATGGAAATATCTAGAGCACCATCTCTATAAACATTGAAATATCTACACTGCCATCTGTAAAAACATGGAAATATCTACACAGTCATCAGAATAAACATGGAAATATCTACAACACCATATGTATAAACATGGAAATACCTACAATACCATCTGTATACACGTGGAAATATCTACACAGACATCTGTATAAGTATGGAAATATCTACACCGCCATCTGTATAAACATGGAAATATCTACAGTGCCATCTGTAGAAAGATGGAAATATCTACACCGCTATCTCTGTAAATATGGAAATATCTACACCGCCATCTCTTTAAACATGAAAATATCTACACTGCCATCTCCATAAAGATGGAAGTATCTACTCCGCCATGTGTATAAACACGGAAATATCTACACCAACATCTGTGAAAACATGGAAATATCTACACCGCTCTCTGTATAAACATGGAAATATCTACACCGCCATCTGCATGTCCATGGAAATATCTACGCTGCCATCTGTATAAACATGGAAATATCTACACGGCCATCTGTGAATAGATGGAAATATCAACAACGCCAACTGTACAAACATGGAAATATCTACACCGCTATCTCTATAAACATGGAAATATCTGCACAGCCATCTGTAAAACATGGAAATACCTCTACATTCATCTGTATAAACATGGTAATATCTACAATGCCATCTGTATACACATGGAAATATCTACACAGCCATCTGTATAAACATGTAAATATCTACACTGCTATCTCTATAAACATGGAAATATCTACACCGCCATCTCTATAAACATGAAAATATCTACACTGCCATCTCCATAAACATGGAACTAACTACTCCGCCATCTGTATAAACATGGAAACATCTACACCGCCATCTGTGTGAATAAGGAAATATCTAAAATGCCGTCTGTATACAGATATAAATATCTTCACCGCGAGCTGTATAAATATGGAAATATCTACATCGCTATCTGTATAAACGTGGAAATACCAACACATCTATCGGTATAAACATGGAAATATCTACAACGCCATCTATATAAACATGGAAATATCTACACCGCTATGTCTATAAACATGGACATACCTACACCGCTATCTCCATAAACTTGGAAATATCTACACCGCTATCTGTATAAACATGGAAATATCTACACCGCTATCTGTATAAACATGGAAATATCTACACTGCGATCTGTATAAACATGGTAATATCTACACCACCATCTATATAAACATGGAAATATATGCACCGCCATCTGCATAAACATGGAAATATCTACAATGCCATCTGTAGAAAGATGGAAATATCCACACCGCAATCTGTGTAAACATGGAAATAACTACACCGATATCTGTAAAAACATGGAAATATCTACAACGCTATCTGTATAAACATGGAAATACCTACACCGCTATCTGTATAAACTTGGAAATATCTACACCGCGATCTGTATAAACATGGAAATATCTACACCGCGATCTGTATAAACATGAAAATATCTTCACCACGATCTGTATAAACATGGAAATATCTACACCGCCATATGTATAAACATGGTAATATCTACACCACCATCTATATAAACATGGAAATATCTACACAGCCATCTGCATAAACATGGAAATACCTACAATACCATCTGTGTACACATGGAAATATCTACACAGACATCTGTATAAGTATGGAAATATCTACACCGCCATCTGTATAAACATGGAAATATCTACACTGCCATCTGTAGAAAGATGGATATATCTACACCGCTATCTCTATAAATATGGAAATATCTACACTGCCATCTCTTTAAACATGAAAATATCTACACTGCCATCTCCATAAAGATGGAAGTATCTACTCCGCCATGTGTATAAACACGGATATATCTACACCAACATCTGTGAAAACATGGAAATATCTACACCGCTCTCTGTATAAACATGGAAATATCTACACCGCCATCTGCATGTCCATGGAAATATCTACGCTGCCATCTGTATAAACATGGAAATATCTACACGGCCATCTCTGTATAGATGGAAATATCAACAACGCCATCTGTACAAACATGGAAATATCTATTCCGCTTTCTCTATAAACATGGAAATATCTGCACAGCCATCTGTAAAACATGGAAATACCTCTACAGTCATCTGTATAAACATGGAAATACCTACAATGCCATCTGTATATACATGGAAATATCTACACAGCCATCTGTATAAACATGTCAATATCTACACTGCTATCTCTAAAAACATGGAAATATCTACACCGCCATCTCTATAAACATGAAAACATCTACACTGCCATCTCCATAAACATGGAACTAACTACTCCGCCATCTGTATATACATGGAAACATCTACACCGCCATCTGTGTGAATAAGGAAATATCTACAATGCCATCTGTATAAAGATATAAATATCTGCACCGCGAGCTGTATAAACACGGAAATATCTACATCGCTATCTGTATAAACGTTGAAATACCAACACATCTATCGGTATAAACCTGGAAATATCTACAACGCCATCTATATAAACATGGAAGTATCTACATTGCTATGTCTATAAACATGGAAATACCTACACCACTATCTCTATAAACATGGAAATATCTACAACGCTATCTGTATAAACATGGAAATATCTGCAACGCTATCTGTATAAACATGGAAATATCTACACCGCTATCTGTATAAACATGGAAATATCTACACCGCGATCTGTATAAACATGGAAATATCTTCACCACGATCTGTATAAACATGGATATATCTACACCGCTATCAGTATAAACATGGTAATATCTACACCACCATCTATATAAACATGGAAATATCTACACCGCCATCTGCATAAACATGGAAATATCTACAATGCCATCTGTAGAAAGATGGAAATATCTACACCGCAATCTGTGTAAACATGGAAATATCTACACCGATATCTGTAAAAACTTGGAAATATCTACACCGCTATCTGTATAAACATGGAAATATCTACACCGCTATCTGTGTAAACATGGAAATATCTACAGCGCCATTTCTATAAACATTGAAATATCTACACTGCCATCTGTAAAAACATGGAAATATCTACACAGTCATCAGAATAAACATGGAAATATCTACACCACCATATGTATAAACATGGAAATACCTACAATACCATCTGTATACACATGGAAATATCTACACAGACATCTGTATAAGTATGGAAATATCTACACCGCCATCTGTATAAACATGGAAATATCTACACTGCCATCTGTAGAAAGATGGAAATATCTACACCGCTATCTCTGTAAATATGGAAATATCTACACCGCCATCTCTATAAACATGAAAATATCTACACTGCCATCTCCATAAAGATGGAAGTATCTACTCCGACATGTGTATAAAAACGGAAATATCTACACCAACATCTGTGAAAACATGGAAATATCTACACCGCTCTCTGTATAAACATGGAAATATCTACACCGCCATCTGCATGTCCATGGAAATATCTACGCTGCCATCTGTATAAACATGGAAATATCTACACGGCCATCTGTGAATAGATGGAAATATCAACAACGCCAACTGTACAAACATGGAAATATCTACACCGCTATCTCTATAAACATGGAAATATCTGCACAGCCATCTGTAAAACATGGAAATACCTCTACATTCATCTGTATAAACATGGAAATATCTACAATGCCATCTGTATACACATGGAAATATCTACACAGCCATCTGTATAAACATGTAAATATCTACACTGCTATCTCTATAAACATGGAAATATCTACACCGCCATCTCTATAAACATGAAAATATCTACACTGCCATCTCCATAAACATGGAACTAACTACTCCGCCATCTGTATAAACATGGAAACATCTACACCGCCATCTGTGTGAATAAGGAAATATCTAAAATGCCGTCTGTATACAGATATAAATATCTTCACCGCGAGCTGTATAAATATGGAAATATCTACATCGCTATCTGTATAAACGTGGAAATACCAACACATCTATCGGTATAAACATGGAAATATCTACAACGCCATCTATATAAACATGGAAATATCTACACCGCTATGTCTATAAACATGGACATACCTACACCGCTATCTCCATAAACTTGGAAATATCTACACCGCTATCTGTATAAACATGGAAATATCTACACCGCTATCTGTATAAACATGGAAATATCTACACCGCGATCTGTATAAACATGGTAATATCTACACCACCATCTATATAAACATGGAAATATATGCACCGCCATCTGCATAAACATGGAAATATCTACAATGCCATCTGTAGAAAGATGGAAATATCCACACCGCAATCTGTGTAAACATGGAAATAACTACACCGATATCTGTAAAAACATGGAAATATCTACAACGCTATCTGTATAAACATGGAAATACCTACACCGCTATCTGTATAAACTTGGAAATATCTACACCGCGATCTGTATAAACATGGAAATATCTACACCGCGATCTGTATAAACATGAAAATATCTTCACCACGATCTGTATAAACATGGAAATATCTACACCGCCATATGTATAAACATGGTAATATCTACACCACCATCTATATAAACATGGAAATATCTACACAGCCATCTGCATAAACATGGAAATACCTACAATACCATCTGTGTACACATGGAAATATCTACACAGACATCTGTATAAGTATGGAAATATCTACACCGCCATCTGTATAAACATGGAAATATCTACACTGCCATCTGTAGAAAGATGGATATATCTACACCGCTATCTCTATAAATATGGAAATATCTACACTGCCATCTCTTTAAACATGAAAATATCTACACTGCCATCTCCATAAAGATGGAAGTATCTACTCCGCCATGTGTATAAACACGGATATATCTACACCAACATCTGTGAAAACATGGAAATATCTACACCGCTCTCTGTATAAACATGGAAATATCTACACCGCCATCTGCATGTCCATGGAAATATCTACGCTGCCATCTGTATAAACATGGAAATATCTACACGGCCATCTCTGTATAGATGGAAATATCAACAACGCCATCTGTACAAACATGGAAATATCTATTCCGCTTTCTCTATAAACATGGAAATATCTGCACAGCCATCTGTAAAACATGGAAATACCTCTACAGTCATCTGTATAAACATGGAAATACCTACAATGCCATCTGTATATACATGGAAATATCTACACAGCCATCTGTATAAACATGTCAATATCTACACTGCTATCTCTAAAAACATGGAAATATCTACACCGCCATCTCTATAAACATGAAAACATCTACACTGCCATCTCCATAAACATGGAACTAACTACTCCGCCATCTGTATATACATGGAAACATCTACACCGCCATCTGTGTGAATAAGGAAATATCTACAATGCCATCTGTATAAAGATATAAATATCTGCACCGCGAGCTGTATAAACACGGAAATATCTACATCGCTATCTGTATAAACGTTGAAATACCAACACATCTATCGGTATAAACCTGGAAATATCTACAACGCCATCTATATAAACATGGAAGTATCTACATTGCTATGTCTATAAACATGGAAATACCTACACCACTATCTCTATAAACATGGAAATATCTACAACGCTATCTGTATAAACATGGAAATATCTGCAACGCTATCTGTATAAACATGGAAATATCTACACCGCTATCTGTATAAACATGGAAATATCTACACCGCGATCTGTATAAACATGGAAATATCTTCACCACGATCTGTATAAACATGGATATATCTACACCGCTATCAGTATAAACATGGTAATATCTACACCACCATCTATATAAACATGGAAATATCTACACCGCCATCTGCATAAACATGGAAATATCTACAATGCCATCTGTAGAAAGATGGAAATATCTACACCGCAATCTGTGTAAACATGGAAATATCTACACCGATATCTGTAAAAACTTGGAAATATCTACACCGCTATCTGTATAAACATGGAAATATCTACACCGCTATCTGTGTAAACATGGAAATATCTACAGCGCCATTTCTATAAACATTGAAATATCTACACTGCCATCTGTAAAAACATGGAAATATCTACACAGTCATCAGAATAAACATGGAAATATCTACACCACCATATGTATAAACATGGAAATACCTACAATACCATCTGTATACACATGGAAATATCTACACAGACATCTGTATAAGTATGGAAATATCTACACCGCCATCTGTATAAACATGGAAATATCTACACTGCCATCTGTAGAAAGATGGAAATATCTACACCGCTATCTCTATAAATATGGAAATATCTACACCGCCATCTCTATAAACATGAAAATATCTACACTGCCATCTCCATAAAGATGGAAGTATCTACTCCGACATGTGTATAAAAACGGAAATATCTACACCAACATCTGTGAAAACATGGAAATATCTACACCGCTCTCTGTATAAACATGGAAATATCTACACCGCCATCTGCATGTCCATGGAAATATCTACGCTGCCATCTGTATAAACATGGAAATATCTACACGGCCATCTGTGAATAGATGGAAATATCAACAACGCCAACTGTACAAACATGGAAATATCTACACCGCTATCTCTATAAACATGGAAATATCTGCACAGCCATCTGTAAAACATGGAAATACCTCTACATTCATCTGTATAAACATGGAAATATTTACAATGCCATCTGTATACACATGGAAATATCTACACAGCCATCTGTATAAACATGTAAATATCTACACTGCTATCTCTATAAACATGGAAATATCTACACCGCCATCTCTATAAACATGAAAATATCTACACTGCCATCTCCATAAACATGGAACTAACTACTCCGCCATCTGTATAAACATGGAAACATCTACACCGCCATCTGTGTGAATAAGGAAATATCTAAAATGCCGTCTGTATACAGATATAAATATCTTCACCGCGAGCTGTATAAATATGGAAATATCTACATCGCTATCTGTATAAACGTGGAAATACCAACACATCTATCGGTATAAACATGGAAATATCTACAACGCCATCTATATAAACATGGAAATATCTACACCGCTATGTCTATAAACATGGACATACCTACACCGCTATCTCCATAAACTTGGAAATATCTACACCGCTATCTGTATAAACATGGAAATATCTACACCGCTATCTGTATAAACATGGAAATATCTACACCGCGATCTGTATAAACATGGTAATATCTACACCACCATCTATATAAACATGGAAATATATGCACCGCCATCTGCATAAACATGGAAATATCTACAATGCCATCTGTAGAAAGATGGAAATATCCACACCGCAATCTGTGTAAACATGGAAATAACTACACCGATATCTGTAAAAACATGGAAATATCTACAACGCTATCTGTATAAACATGGAAATACCTACACCGCTATCTGTATAAACTTGGAAATATCTACACCGCGATCTGTATAAACATGGAAATATCTACACCGCGATCTGTATAAACATGAAAATATCTTCACCACGATCTGTATAAACATGGAAATATCTACACCGCCATATGTATAAACATGGTAATATCTACACCACCATCTATATAAACATGGAAATATCTACACAGCCATCTGCATAAACATGGAAATACCTACAATACCATCTGTGTACACATGGAAATATCTACACAGACATCTGTATAAGTATGGAAATATCTACACCGCCATCTGTATAAACATGGAAATATCTACACTGCCATCTGTAGAAAGATGGATATATCTACACCGCTATCTCTATAAATATGGAAATATCTACACTGCCATCTCTTTAAACATGAAAATATCTACACTGCCATCTCCATAAAGATGGAAGTATCTACTCCGCCATGTGTATAAACACGGATATATCTACACCAACATCTGTGAAAACATGGAAATATCTACACCGCTCTCTGTATAAACATGGAAATATCTACACCGCCATCTGCATGTCCATGGAAATATCTACGCTGCCATCTGTATAAACATGGAAATATCTACACGGCCATCTCTGTATAGATGGAAATATCAACAACGCCATCTGTACAAACATGGAAATATCTATTCCGCTTTCTCTATAAACATGGAAATATCTGCACAGCCATCTGTAAAACATGGAAATACCTCTACAGTCATCTGTATAAACATGGAAATACCTACAATGCCATCTGTATATACATGGAAATATCTACACAGCCATCTGTATAAACATGTCAATATCTACACTGCTATCTCTAAAAACATGGAAATATCTACACCGCCATCTCTATAAACATGAAAACATCTACACTGCCATCTCCATAAACATGGAACTAACTACTCCGCCATCTGTATATACATGGAAACATCTACACCGCCATCTGTGTGAATAAGGAAATATCTACAATGCCATCTGTATAAAGATATAAATATCTGCACCGCGAGCTGTATAAACACGGAAATATCTACATCGCTATCTGTATAAACGTTGAAATACCAACACATCTATCGGTATAAACCTGGAAATATCTACAACGCCATCTATATAAACATGGAAGTATCTACATTGCTATGTCTATAAACATGGAAATACCTACACCACTATCTCTATAAACATGGAAATATCTACAACGCTATCTGTATAAACATGGAAATATCTGCAACGCTATCTGTATAAACATGGAAATATCTACACCGCTATCTGTATAAACATGGAAATATCTACACCGCGATCTGTATAAACATGGAAATATCTTCACCACGATCTGTATAAACATGGATATATCTACACCGCTATCAGTATAAACATGGTAATATCTACACCACCATCTATATAAACATGGAAATATCTACACCGCCATCTGCATAAACATGGAAATATCTACAATGCCATCTGTAGAAAGATGGAAATATCTACACCGCAATCTGTGTAAACATGGAAATATCTACACCGATATCTGTAAAAACTTGGAAATATCTACACCGCTATCTGTATAAACATGGAAATATCTACACCGCTATCTGTGTAAACATGGAAATATCTACAGCGCCATTTCTATAAACATTGAAATATCTACACTGCCATCTGTAAAAACATGGAAATATCTACACAGTCATCAGAATAAACATGGAAATATCTACACCACCATATGTATAAACATGGAAATACCTACAATACCATTTGTATACACATGGAAATATCTACACAGACATCTGTATAAGTATGGAAATATCTACACCGCCATCTGTATAAACATGGAAATATCTACACTGCCATCTGTAGAAAGATGGAAATATCTACACCGCTATCTCTATAAATATGGAAATATCTACACCGCCATCTCTATAAACATGAAAATATCTACACTGCCATCTCCATAAAGATGGAAGTATCTACTCCGACATGTGTATAAAAACGGAAATATCTACACCAACATCTGTGAAAACATGGAAATATCTACACCGCTCTCTGTATAAACATGGAAATATCTACACCGCCATCTGCATGTCCATGGAAATATCTACGCTGCCATCTGTATAAACATGGAAATATCTACACGGCCATCTGTGAATAGATGGAAATATCAACAACGCCAACTGTACAAACATGGAAATATCTACACCGCTATCTCTATAAACATGGAAATATCTGCACAGCCATCTGTAAAACATGGAAATACCTCTACATTCATCTGTATAAACATGGAAATATTTACAATGCCATCTGTATACACATGGAAATATCTACACAGCCATCTGTATAAACATGTAAATATCTACACTGCTATCTCTATAAACATGGAAATATCTACACCGCCATCTCTATAAACATGAAAATATCTACACTGCCATCTCCATAAACATGGAACTAACTACTCCGCCATCTGTATAAACATGGAAACATCTACACCGCCATCTGTGTGAATAAGGAAATATCTAAAATGCCGTCTGTATACAGATATAAATATCTTCACCGCGAGCTGTATAAATATGGAAATATCTACATCGCTATCTGTATAAACGTGGAAATACCAACACATCTATCGGTATAAACATGGAAATATCTACAACGCCATCTATATAAACATGGAAATATCTACACCGCTATGTCTATAAACATGGACATACCTACACCGCTATCTCCATAAACTTGGAAATATCTACACCGCTATCTGTATAAACATGGAAATATCTACACCGCTATCTGTATAAACATGGAAATATCTACACCGCGATCTGTATAAACATGGTAACATCTACACCACCATCTATATAAACATGGAAATATATGCACCGCCATCTGCATAAACATGGAAATATCTACAATGCCATCTGTAGAAAGATGGAAATATCCACACCGCAATCTGTGTAAACATGGAAATAACTACACCAATATCTGTAAAAACATGGAAATATCTACAACGCTATCTGTATAAACATGGAAATATCTACACCGCGATCTGTATAAACATGGAAATATCTAGAGCACCATCTCTATAAACATTGAAATATCTACACTGCCATCTGTAAAAACATGGAAATATCTACACAGTCATCAGAATAAACATGGAAATATCTACAACACCATATGTATAAACATGGAAATACCTACAATACCATCTGTATACACGTGGAAATATCTACACAGACATCTGTATAAGTATGGAAATATCTACACCGCCATCTGTATAAACATGGAAATATCTACAGTGCCATCTGTAGAAAGATGGAAATATCTACACCGCTATCTCTGTAAATATGGAAATATCTACACCGCCATCTCTTTAAACATGAAAATATCTACACTGCCATCTCCATAAAGATGGAAGTATCTACTCCGCCATGTGTATAAACACGGAAATATCTACACCAACATCTGTGAAAACATGGAAATATCTACACCGCTCTCTGTATAAACATGGAAATATCTACACCGCCATCTGCATGTCCATGGAAATATCTACGCTGCCATCTGTATAAACATGGAAATATCTACACGGCCATCTGTGAATAGATGGAAATATCAACAACGCCAACTGTACAAACATGGAAATATCTACACCGCTATCTCTATAAACATGGAAATATCTGCACAGCCATCTGTAAAACATGGAAATACCTCTACATTCATCTGTATAAACATGGTAATATCTACAATGCCATCTGTATACACATGGAAATATCTACACAGCCATCTGTATAAACATGTAAATATCTACACTGCTATCTCTATAAACATGGAAATATCTACACCGCCATCTCTATAAACATGAAAATATCTACACTGCCATCTCCATAAACATGGAACTAACTACTCCGCCATCTGTATAAACATGGAAACATCTACACCGCCATCTGTGTGAATAAGGAAATATCTAAAATGCCGTCTGTATACAGATATAAATATCTTCACCGCGAGCTGTATAAATATGGAAATATCTACATCGCTATCTGTATAAACGTGGAAATACCAACACATCTATCGGTATAAACATGGAAATATCTACAAAGCCATCTATATAAACATGGAAATATCTACACCGCTATGTCTATAAACATGGACATACCTACACCGCTATCTCCATAAACTTGGAAATATCTACACCGCTATCTGTATAAACATGGAAATATCTACACCGCTATCTGTATAAACATGGAAATATCTACACCGCGATCTGTATAAACATGGTAATATCTACACCACCATCTATATAAACATGGAAATATATGCACCGCCATCTGCATAAACATGGAAATATCTACAATGCCATCTGTAGAAAGATGGAAATATCCACACCGCAATCTGTGTAAACATGGAAATAACTACACCGATATCTGTAAAAACATGGAAATATCTACAACGCTATCTGTATAAACATGGAAATATCTACACCGCGATCTGTATAAACATGGAAATATCTAGAGCACCATCTCTATAAACATTGAAATATCTACACTGCCATCTGTAAAAACATGGAAATATCTACACAGTCATCAGAATAAACATGGAAATATCTACAACACCATATGTATAAACATGGAAATACCTACAATACCATCTGTATACACGTGGAAATATCTACACAGACATCTGTGTAAGTATGGAAATATCTACACCGCCATCTGTATAAACATGTAAATATCTACAGTGCCATCTGTAGAAAGATGGAAATATCTACACCGCTATCTCTGTAAATATGGAAATATCTACACCGCCATCTCTTTAAACATGAAAATATCTACATTGCCATCTCCATAAAGATGGAAGTATCTACTCCGCCATGTGTATAAACACGGAAATATCTACACCAACATCTGTGAAAACATGGAAATATCTACACCGCTCTCTGTATAAACATGGAAATATCTACACCGCCATCTGCATGTCCATGGAAATAACTACGCTGCCATCTGTATAAACATGGAAATATGTACACGGCCATCTGTGTATAGATGGAAATATCAAAAACGCCATCTGTACAAACATGGAAATATCTACACCGCTTTCTCCAGAAACATGGAAATATCTGCACAGCCATCTGTAAAACATGGAAATACCTCTACAGTCATCTGTATAAACATGGAAATATCTACACAGCGATCTGTATAAACATGGAAATATCTTCAACACGATCTGTATAAACATGGAAATATCTACACTGCCATCTCCATAAACATGGAACTAACTACTCCGCCGTCTGTATAAACATGGAAACATCTACACCGCCATCTGTGTGAATAAGGAAATATCTACAATGCCATCTGTATAAAGATATAAATATCTGCACCGCGAGCTGTATAAACATGGAAATATCTACATCGCTATCTGTATAAACGTGGAAATACCAACACATCTATCGGTATAAACATGGAAATATCTACAACGCCATCTATATAAACATGGAAATAGCTACACCGCTATGTCTATAAACATGGAAATACCTACACCGCTCTCTCTATAAACATGGAAATATCTACACCGCTATCTGTATAAACATGGAAATATCTACACCGCGATCTGTATAAACATGGAAATATCTACACCGCGATCTGTATAAACATGGAAATATCTTCACCACGATCTGTATAAACATGGAAATATCTACACCGGTATCTGTATAAACATGGTAATATCTACACCACCATCTATATAAACATGGAAATATCTACACCGCCATCTGCATAAACATGGAAGTATCTACAATGCCATCTGTAGAAAGATGGAAATATCTACACCGCAATCTGTGTAAACATGGAAATATCTACACCAATATCTGTAAAAACATGGAAATATCTACACTGCTATCTGTATAAACATGGAAATATCTACACCGCGATCTGTATAAACATGGAGATATCTACAGCGCCATCTCTATAAACATTGAAATAGCTACACTGCCATCTGTAAAAACATGGAAATATCTACACAGTCATCTGAATAAACATGGAAATATCTACACCACCATCTGTATAAACATGGAAATACCTACAATATCATCTGTATACACATGGAAATATCTACACAGACATCTGTAAAAGTATGGAAATATCTACACCGCCATCTGTATAAACATGGAAATATCTACACTGACATCTGTAGAAAGATGGAAATATCTACACCGCTATCTCTATAAGTATGGAAATATCTACACCGCCATCTGTATAAACATGAAAATATCTACACTGCCATCTCCATAAAGATGGAAGTATCTACTCCGCCATGTGTATAAACACGGAAATATCTACACCACCATCTGTGAAAACATGGAAATATCTACACCGCTCTCTCTATAAACATGGAAATATCTACACCGCCATCTGCATGTCCATGGAAATATCTACGCTGCCATCTGTATAAACATGGAAATATCTACACGGCCATCTGTGTATAGATGGAAATATCAACAACGCCATCTGTACAAACATGGAAATATCTACACCGCTATCTCTATAAACATGGTAATATCTGCACAGCCATCTGTAAAACATGGAAATACCTCTACAGTCATCTGTATAAACATGGAAATATCTACAATGCCATCTGTATACACATGGAAATATCTACACCGCCATCTCTATAAACATGAAAATATCTTCACTGCCATCTCCATAAACATGGAACTAACTACTCCGCCGTCTGTATAAACATGGAAACATCTACACCGCCATCTGTGTGAGTAAGGAAATATCTACAATGCCATCTGTATAAAGATATAAATATCTGCACCGCGAGCTGTATAAACATGGAAATATCTACATCGCTATCTGTATAAACGTGGAAATACCAACACATCTATCGGTATAAACATGGAAATATCTTCAACGCCATCTATATAAACATGGAAATATCTACACCGCTATGTCTATAAACATGGAAATACCTACACCGCTATCTCTATAAACATGGAAATATCTACACCGCGATCTGTATAAACATGGAAATATCTACACCGCCATCAGCATGTCCATGGAAATATCTACGATGCCATCTGTATAAACATGGAAATATCTACACGGCCATCTGTGTATAGATGGAAATATCAACAACGCCATCTGTACAAACATGGAAATATCTACACCGCTATCTCTATAAACATGGAAATATCTGCAGAGCCATCGGTAAAACATGGAAATGCCTCTACAGTCATCTGTATAAACATGGAAATATCTACAATGCCATCTGTATACACATGGAAATATCTACACAGCCATCTGTATAAACATGTAAATATCTACACTGCTATCTCTATAAACATGGAAATATCTACACCGCCATCTCTATAAACTTGAAAATATCTACACTGCCATCTCCATAAACATGGAACTAAGAACTCCGCCATCTGTATAAACATGGAAACATCTACAAAGCCATCTGTGTGAATAAGGAAATATCTACAATGCCATCTGTATAAAGATATAATTATCTGCACCGCGAGCTGTATAAACATGGAAATATCTACATCGCTATCTGTATAAACGTGGAACTACCAACACATCTATCGGTATAAACATGGAAATATCTACAACGCCATCTATATAAACATGGAAATATCTACACCGCTATGTCTATAAACATGGAAATACCTACACCGCTATCTCTATAAACATGGAAATATCTACACCGCTATCTGTATAAACATGGAAATATCTACACAGCGATCTGTATAAACATGGAAATATCTTCACCACGATCTGTATAAACATGGAAATATCTACACCGCTATCTGTATAAACATGGTAATATCTACACCACCATCTATATAACCATGGAAATATCTACACCGCCATCTGCATAAACATGGAAATATCTACAATGCCGTCTGTAGAAAGATGGAAATATCTACACCACAATCTGTGTAAACATGGAAATATCTACACCGATATCTGTAAAAACATGGAAATATCTACACCGCTATCTGTATAAACATGTAAATATCTACACCGCGATCTGTATAAACATGGAAATATCTACAGCGCCATCTCTATAAACATTGAAATATCTACACTGCCATCTGTAAAACATGGAAATATCTACACATTCCTCTGAATAAACATGGAAATATCTACACCACCATCTGTATAAACATGGAAATACCTACAATACCATCTGTATACACATGGAAATATCTACACAGACATCTCTATAAGTATGGAAATACCTACACCGCCATCTGTATAAACATGGAAATATCTACACTGCCATCTGTAGAAAGATGGAAATATCTACACCGCTATCTCTATAAATATGGAAATATCTATACCGCCATCTCTATAAACATGAAAATATCTACACTGCCATCTCCATAAAGATGGAAGTATCTACTCCGCCATGTGTATAAACACGGAAATATCTACACCACCATCTGTGAAAACATGGAAATATCTACACCGCTCTCTCTCTAAACATGGAAATATCTACACCGCCATCTGCCTGTCCATGGAAATATCTACGCTGCCATCTGTATAAACATGGAAATATCTACACGGACATCTGTGTATAGATGGAAATATCAACAACGCCATCTGTACAACATGGAAATATCTACACCGCTATCTCTATAAACATGGAAATACCTACACCGCTATCTCTATAAACATGGAAATATCCACACCGCTATCTATATACACATGGAAATATCTACAACGCTATCTGTATAAACATGGAAATATCTACACCACGATCTGTATAAACATGGAAATATCTACACCGTGATCTGTATAAACATGGAAATATCTTCACCACGATCTGTATAAACATGCAAATATCTACACCGCTATCTGTATAAACATGGTAATATCTACACCACCATCTATATAAACATGGAAATATATACACCGCCATCGGCATAAACATGGAAATATCTACAATGCCATCTGTAGAAAGATGGAAATACCTACACTGCAATCTGTGTAAACATGGAAATATCTACAACGCCATCTATATAAACATGGAAATATCTACACCGCTATGTCTATAAACATGGAAATACCTACACCGCTATCTCTATAAACATGGAAATATCTGCACCGCTATCTGTATAAACATGGAAATATCTACACAGCGATCTGTATAAACATGGAAATATCTTCACCACGATCTGTATAAACATGGAAATATCTACACCGCTATCTGTATAAACATGGTAATATCTACACAACCATCTATATAAACATGGAAATATCTACACCGCCATCTGCATAAACATGGAAATATCTACAATGCCATCTGTAGAAAGATGCAAATATCTACACCACAATCTGTGTAAACATGGAAATATCTACACCGATATCTGTAAAAATATGGAAATATCTACACCGCTATCTGTATAAACATGGAAATATCTACACCGCGATCTGTATAAACAAGGAAATATCTACAGCGCCATCTCTATAAACATTGAAATATCTACACTGCCATCTGTAAAACATGGAAATATCTACACATTCATCTGAATAAACATGGAAATATCTACACCACCATCTGTATAAACATGGAAATACCTACAATACCATCTGTATACACATGGAAATATCTACACAGACATGTGTATAAGTATGGAAATATCTACACCGCCATCTGTATAAACATGGAAATATCTACACTGCCATCTGTAGAAAGATGGAAATATCTACACCGCTATCTCTATAAATATGGAAATATCTATACCGCCATCTCTATAAACATGAAAATATCTACACTGCCATCTCCATAAAGATGGAAGTATCTACTCCGCCATGTGTATAAACACGGAAATATCTACACCACCATCTGTGAAAACATGGAAATATCTACACCGCTCTCTGTATAAACATGGAAATATCTTCACCGCCATCTGCATGTCCATGGAAATATCTACGCTGCCATCTGTATAAACATGGAAATATCTACACGGCCATCTGTGTATAGATGGAAATATCAACAACGCCATCTGTACAAACATGGAAATATCTACACCGCTATCTCTATAAACATGGAAATATCTGCACAGCCATCTGTAAAACATGGAAATACCTCTACAGTCATCTGTATAAACATGGAAATATCTACAATGCCATCTGTATACACATGGAAATATCTACACCGCCATCTCTATAAACATGAAAATATCTACACTGCCATCTCCATAAACATGGAACTAACTACTCCGCCGTCTGTATAAACATGGAAACATCTACACCGCCATCTGTGTGAATAAGGAAATATCTACAATGCCATCTGTATAAAGATATAAATATCTGCACCGCGAGCTGTATAAACATGGAAATATCTACATCGCTATCTGTATAAACGTGGAAATACCAACACATCTATCGGTATAAACATGGAAATATCTACAACGCCATCTATATAAACATGGAAATAGCTACACCGCTATGTCTATAAACATGGAAATACCTACACCGCTCTCTCTATAAACATGGAAATATCTACACCGCTATCTGTATAAACATGGAAATATCTACACCGCGATCTGTATAAACATGGAAATATCTACACCGCGATCTGTATAAACATGGAAATATCTTCACCACGATCTGTATAAACATGGAAATATCTACACCGCTATCTGTATAAACATGGTAATATCTACACCACCATCTATATAAACATGGAAATATCTACACCGCCATCTGCATAAACATGGAAGTATCTACAATGCCGTATGTAGAAAGATGGAAATATCTACACCGCAATCTGTGTAAACATGGAAATATCTACACCAATATCTGTAAAAACATGGAAATATCTACACTGCTATCTGTATAAACATGGAAATATCTACACCGCGATCTGTATAAACATGGAGATATCTACAGCGCCATCTCTATAAACATTGAAATATCTACACTACTATATGTAAAAACATGGAAATATCTACACAGTCATCTGAATAAACATGGAAATATCTACACCACCATCTGTATAAACATGGAAATACCTACAATATCATCTGTATACACATGGAAATATCTACACAGACATCTGTAAAAGTATGGAAATATCTACACCGCCATCTGTATAAACATGGAAATATCTACACTGCCATCTGTAGAAAGATGGAAATATCTACACCGCTATCTCTATAAGTATGGAAATATCTACACCGCCATCTGTATAAACATGAAAATATCTACACTGCCATCTCCATAAAGATGGAAGTATCTACTCCGCCATGTGTATAAACACGGAAATATCTACACCACCATCTGTGAAAACATGGAAATATCTACACCGCTCTCTGTATAAACATGGAAATATCTACACCGCCATCTGCATGTCCATGGAAATATCTACGCTGCCATCTATATAAACATGGAAATATCTACACGGCCATCTGTGTATAGATGGAAATATCAACAACGCCATCTGTACAAACATGGAAATATCTACACCGCTATCTCTATAAACATGGTAATATCTGCACAGCCATCTGTAAAACATGGAAATACCTCTACAGTCATCTGTATAAACATGGAAATATCTACAATGCCATCTGTATACACATGGAAATATCTACACCGCCATCTCTATAAACATGAAAATATCTACACTGCCATCTCCATAAACATGGAACTAACTACTCCGCCGTCTGTATAAACATGGAAACATCTACACCGCCATCTGTGTGAGTAAGGAAATATCTACAATGCCATCTGTATAAAGATATAAATATCTGCACCGCGAGCTGTATAAACATGGAAATATCTACATCGCTATCTGTATAAACGTGGAAATACCAACACATCTATCGGTATAAACATGGAAATATCTTCAACGCCATCTATATAAACATGGAAATATCTACACCGCTATGTCTATAAACATGGAAATACCTACACCGCTATCTCTATAAACATGGAAATATCTACACCGCGATCTGTATAAACATGGAAATATCTACACCGCCATCAGCATGTCCATGGAAATATCTACGCTGCCATCTGTATAAACATGGAAATATCTACACGGCCATCTGTGTATAGATGGAAATATCAACAACGCCATCTGTACAAACATGGAAATATCTACACCGCTATCTCTATAAACATGGAAATATCTGCAGAGCCATCGGTAAAACATGGAAATACCTCTACAGTCATCTGTATAAACATGGAAATATCTACAATGCCATCTGTATACACATGGAAATATCTACACAGCCATCTGTATAAACATGTAAATATCTACACTGCTATCTCTATAAACATGGAAATATCTACACCGCCATCTCTATAAACTTGAAAATATCTACACTGCCATCTCCATAAACATGGAACTAAGAACTCCGCCATCTGTATAAACATGGAAACATCTACAAAGCCATCTGTGTGAATAAGGAAATATCTACAATGCCATCTGTATAAAGATATAATTATCTGCACCGCGAGCTGTATAAACATGGAAATATCTACATCGCTATCTGTATAAACGTGGAACTACCAACACATCTATCGGTATAAACATGGAAATATCTACAACGCCATCTATATAAACATGGAAATATCTACACCGCTATGTCTATAAACATGGAAATACCTACACCGCTATCACTATAAACATGGAAATATCTACACCGCTATCTGTATAAACATGGAAATATCTACACAGCGATCTGTATAAACATGGAAATATCTTCACCACGATCTGTATAAACATGGAAATATCTACACCGCTATCTGTATAAACATGGTACTATCTACACCACCATCTATATAAACATGGAAATATCTACACCGCCATCTGCATAAACATGGAAATATCTACAATGCCATCTGTAGAAAGATGCAAATATCTACACCACAATCTGTGTAAACATGGAAATATCTACACCGATATCTGTAAAAATATGGAAATATCTACACCGCTATCTGTATAAACATGGAAATATCTACACCGCGATCTGTACAAACAAGGAAATATCTACAGCGCCATCTCTATAAACATTGAAATATCTACACTGCCATCTGTAAAACATGGAAATATCTACACATTCATCTGAATAAACATGGAAATATCTACACCACCATCTGTAGAAACATGGAAATACCTACAATACCATCTGTATACACATGGAAATATCTACACAGACATCTGTATAAGTATGGAAATATCTACACCGCCATCTGTATAAACATGGAAATATCTACACTGCCATCTGTAGAAAGATGGAAATATCTACACCGCTATCTCTATAAATATGGAAATATCTATACCGCCATCTCTATAAACATGAAAATATCTACACTGCCATCTCCATAAAGATGGAAGTATCTACTCCGCCATGTGTATAAACACGGAAATATCTACACCACCATCTGTGAAAACATGGAAATATCTACACCGCTCTCTGTATAAACATGGAAATATCTTCACCGCCATCTGCATGTCCATGGAAATATCTACGCTGCCATCTGTATAAACATGGAAATATCTACACGGCCATCTGTGTATAGATGGAAATATCAACAACGCCATCTGTACAAACATGGAAATATCTACACCGCTATCTCTATAAACATGGAAATATCTGCACAGCCATCTGTAAAACATGGAAATACCTCTACAGTCATCTGTATAAACATGGAAATATCTACAATGCCATCTGTATACACATGGAAATATCTACACCGCCATCTCTATAAACATGAAAATATCTACACTGCCATCTCCATAAACATGGAACTAACTACTCCGCCGTCTGTATAAACATGGAAACATCTACTCCGCCATCTGTGTGAATAAGGAAATATCTACAATGCCATCTGTATAAAGATATAAATATCTGCACCGCGAGCTGTATAAACATGGAAATATCTACATCGCTATCTGTATAAACGTGGAAATACCAACACATCTATCGGTATAAACATGGAAATATCTACAACGCCATCTATATAAACATGGAAATAGCTACACCGCTATGTCTATAAACATGGAAATACCTACACCGCTCTCTCTATAAACATGGAAATATCTACACCGCTATCTGTATTAACATGGAAGTATCTAAACCGCGATCTGTATAAACATGGAAATATCTACACCGCAATCTGTATAAACATGGAAATATCTTCACCACGATCTGTATAAACATGGAAATATCTACACCGCTATCTGTATAAACATGGTAATATCTACACCACCATCTATATAAACATGGAAATATCTACACCGCCATCTGCATAAACATGGAAGTATCTACAATGCCATCTGTAGAACGATGGAAATATCTACACCGCAATCTGTGTAAACATGGAACTATCTACACCAATATCTGTAAAAACATGGAACTATCTACACTGCTATCTTTATAAACATGGAAATATCTACACCGCGATCTGTATAAACATGGAGATATCTACAGCGCCATCTCTATAAACATTGAAATAGCTACACTGCCATCTGTAAAAACATGGAAATATCGACACAGTCATCTGAATAAACATGGAAATATCTACACCACCATCTGCATAAACATGGAAATACCTACAATATCATCTGTATACACATGGAAATATCTACACAGACATCTGTAAAAGTATGGAAATATCTACACCGCCATCTGTATAAACATGGAAATATCTACAATGCCATCTGTAGAAAGATGGAAATATCTACACAGCTATCTCTATAAGTATGGAAATATCTACACCGCCATCTGTATAATCATGAAAATATCTACACTGCCATCTCCATAAAGTTGGAAGTATCTACTCCGCCATGTGTATAAACACGGAAATATCTACACCACCATCTGTGAAAACATGGAAATATCTACACCGCTCTCTCTATAAACATGGAAATATCTACACCGCCATCTGCATGTCCATGGAAATATCTACGCTGCCATCTGTATAAACATGGAAATATCTACACGGCCATCTGTGTATAGATGGAAATATCAACAACGCCATCTGTACAAACATGGAAATATCTACACCGCTATCTCTATAAACATGGTAATATCTGCACAGCCATCTGTAAAACATGGAAATACCTCTACAGTCATCTGTATAAACATGGAAATATTTACAATGCCATCTGTATACACATGGAAATATCTACACCTCCATCTCTATAAACATGAAAATATCTACACTGCCATCTCCATAAACATGGAACTAACTACTCCGCCGTCTGTATAAACATGGAAACATCTACACCGCCATCTGTGTGAGTAAGGAAATATCTACAATGCCATCTGTATAAAGATATAAATATCTGCACCGCGAGCTGTATAAACATGGAAATATCTACATCGCTATCTGTATAAACGTGGAAATACCAACACATCTATCGGTATAAACATGGAAATATCTTCAACGCCATCTATATAAACATGGAAATATCTACACCGCTATGTCTATAAACATGGAAATACCTACAGCGCTATCTCTATAAACATGGAAATAACTACACCGCGATCTGTATAAACATGGAAATATCTACACCGCCATCAGCATGTCCATGGAAATATCTACGCTGCCATCTGTATAAACATGGAAATATCTACACGGCCATCTGTGTATAGATGGAAATATCAACAACGCCATCTGTACAAACATGGAAATATCTACACCGCTATCTCTATAAACATGGAAATATCTGCAGAGCCATCGGTAAAACATGGAAATACCTCTACAGTCATCTGTATAAACATGGAAATATCTACAATGCCATCTGTATACACATGGAAATATCTACACAGCCATCTGTATAAACATGTAAATATCTACACTGCTATCTCTATAAACATGGAAATATCTACACCGCCATCTCTATAAACTTGAAAATATCTACACTGCCATCTCCATAAACATGGAACTAAGAACTCCGCCATCTGTATAAACACGGAAACATCTACAAAGCCATCTGTGTGAATAAGGAAATATCTACAATGCCATCTGTATAAAGATATAATTATCTGCACCGCGAGCTGTATAAACATGGAAATATCTACATCGCTATCTGTATAAACGTGGAACTACCAACACATCTATCGGTATAAACATGGAAATATCTACAACGCCATCTATATAAACATGGAAATATCTACACCGCTATGTATATAAACATGGAAATACCTACACCGCTATCTCTATAAACATGGAAATATCTACACCGCTATCTGTATAAACATGGAAATATCTACACAGCAATCTGTATAAACATGGAAATATCTTCACCACGATCTGTATAAACATGGAAATATCTACACCGCTATCTGTATAAACATGGTAATATCTACACCACCATCTATATAAACATGGAAATATCTACACCGCCATCTGCATAAACATGGAAATATCTACAATGCCATCTGTAGAAAGATGGAAATATCTACACCACAATCTGTGTAAACATGGAAATAACTACACCGATATCTGTAAAAACATGGAAATATCTACACTGCTATCTGTATAAACATGTAAATATCTACACCGCGATCTGTATAAACATGGAAATATCTACAGCGCCATCTCTATAAACATTGAAATATCTACACTGCCATCTGTAAAACATGGAAATATCTACACATTCATCTGAATAAACATGGAAATATCTACACCACCATCTGTATAAACATGGAAATACCTACAATACCATCTGTATACACTTGGAAATATCTACACAGACATCTCTATAAGTATGGAAATACCTACACCGCCATCTGTCTAAACATGGAAATATCTACACTGCCATCTGTAGAAAGATGGAAATATCTACACCGCTATCTCTATAAATATGGAAATATCTATACCGCCATCTCTATAAACATGAAAATATCTACACTGCCATCTCCATAAAGATGGAAGTATCTACTCCGCCATGTGTATAAACACGGAAATATCTACACCACCATCTGTGAAAACATGGAAATATCTACACCGCTATCTGTATAAACATGGAAATATCTACTCGGCCATCTGTGTATAGATGGAAATATCAACAACGCCATCTGTACAAACATGGAATTATCTACACCGCTATCTCTATAAACATGGAAATATCAGCACAGCCATCTGTAAAACATGGAAATACCTCTACAGTCATCTGTATAAACATGGAAATATCTACAATGCCATCTGTATACACATGGAAATATCTTCACAGCCATCTGTATAAACATGTAAATATCTACACTGCTATCTCTATAAACATGGAAATATCTACACCGCCATCTCTATAAACATGAAAATATCTACACTGCCATCTCCATAAACATGGAACTAACTACTCCGCCATCTGTATAAACATGGAAACATCTACACCGCCATCTGTGTGAATAAGGAAATATCTACAATGCCATCTGTATAAAGATATAAATATCTGCACCGCGAGCTGTATAAACATGGATATATGTACATCGCTATCTGAATAAACGTTGAAATACCAACACATCTATCGGTATAAACATGGAAATATCTACAACGCCATCTATATAAACATGGAAATATCTACACCGCTATGTCTATAAACATGGAAATACCTACACCACTATCTCTATAAACATGGAAATATCTACACCGCTATCTGTATCAACATGGAAATATCTACAACGCTATCTGTATAAACATGGAAATATCTACACCGCTATCTGTATAAACATGGAAATATCTACACCACGATCTGTATAAACATGGAAATATCTTCACCACGATCTGTATAAACATGGAAATATCTACACCGCTATCTGTATAAACATGGTAATATCTACACCACCATCTATATAAACATGGAAATATCTACACCGCCATCTGCATAAACATGGAAGTATCTACAATGCCATCTGTATAAACATGGAGATATCTACAGCGCCATCTCTATAAACATAGAATTATCTACACTGCCATCTGTAAAAACATGGAAATATCTACACAGTCATCTGAATAAACATGGAAATATCTACACCACCATCTGTATAAACATGGAAATACCTACAATACCATCTGTGTACACATGGAAATATCTACACAGACATCTGTATAAGTATGGAAATATCTACACCGCCATCTGTATAAACATGGAAATATCTACACTGCCATCTGTAGAAAGATGGAAATACCTATACCGCTTTCTCTATAAATATGGAAATATCTACACTGCCATCTCTATAAACATGAAAATATCTACACTGCCATCTCCATAAAGATGGAAGTATCTACTCCGCCATGTGTATAAACACGGAAATATCTACACCACAATCTGTGAAAACATGGAAATGTCTACACCACTATCTGTATAAACATGGAAATATCTACACCGCCATCTGCATGTCCTTGGAAATATCTACGCTGCCATCTGTATAAACATGGAAATATCTACACGGCCATCTGTGTATAGATGGAAATATCAACAACGCCATCTGTACAAACATGGAAATATCTACACCGCTATCTCTATAAACATGGAAATATCTGCACAGCCATCTGTAAAACATGGAAATACATCTACAGTCATCTGTATAAACATGGAAATATCTACAATGCCATCTGTATACACATGGAAATATCTACACAGCCATCTGTATAAACATGTAAATATCTACACTGCTATCTCTATAAACATGGAAATATCTACACCGCCATCTCTATAAACATGAAAATATCTACACTGCCATCTCCATAAACATGGAACTAACTACTCCGCCATCTGTATAAACATGAAACATCTACACCGCCATCTGTGTGAATAAGGAAATATCTACAATGCCATCTGTATAAAGATATAAATATCTGCACCGCGAGCTGTATAAACATGGAGATATCTACATCGCTATCTGTATAAACGTTGAAATACCAACACATCTATCGGTATAAACATGGAAATATCTACAACGCCATCTATATAAACATGGAAATATCTACACCGCTATGTCTATAAACATGGAAATACCTACACCGCTATCTCTATAAACATGGAAATATCTACACCGCATTCTGTATCAGCATGGAAATATCTACACCGCTATCTGTATAAACATGGAAATATCTACACCGCTATCTGTATAAACATGAAAATATCTACACCGTGATCTGTATAAACATGGAAATATCTTCACCACGATCTGTATAGACATGGAAATATCTACACCGCTATCTGTATAAACATGGTAATATCTACACCACCATCTATATAAACATGGAAATATATACACCACCATCTGCATAAACATGGAAATATCTGCAATGCCATCTGTAGAAAGATGGAAATACCTACACCGCAATCTGTGTAAACATGGAAATATCTACACCGATATCTGTAAAAACATGGAAATATCTACACCGCTATCTCTATAAACATGGAAATATCTACACCGCGATCATTATAAACATGGAAATATCTACAGCGCCATCTATATAAACATAGAAATATCTACACTGCCATCTGTAAAAAGATGGAAATATCTACACAGTCATCTGAATAAACATGGAAATATCTTCACCACCATGTGTATAAACATGGAAATACCTACAATACCATCTGTATACACATGGAAATATCTACAGAGACATCTGTATAAGTATGGAAATATCTACACCGCCATCTGTATAAACATGGAAATATCTACACTGCCATCTGTAGAAAGATGGAAATATCTACACCGCTATCTCTATAAATATGGAAATATCTACACCGCCAACTCTATAAACATGAAAATATCTACACTGCCATCTCCATAAAGATGGAAGTATCTACTCCGCCATGTGTATAAACACGGAAATATCTACACCACAATCTGTGAAAACATGGAAATATCTACACCGCTCTCTGTATAAACATGGAAATATCTACACCGCAATCTGAATGTCCATGGAAATATCTACGCTGCCATCTGTATAAACATGGAAATATCTACACGGCCATCTGTGTATAGATGGAAATATCAACAACGCCATCTGTACAAACATGGAAATATCTACACCGCTGTCTCTATAAACATGGAAATATCTGCAGAGCCATCTGTAAAACATGGAAATACCTCTACAGTCATCTGTATAAACATGGAAATATCTACAATGCCATCTCTATACACATGGAAATATCTACACCGCCATCTCTATAAACATGAAAATACCTACACTGCCATCTCCATAAACATGGAACTAACTACTCCGCCGTCTGTATAAACATGGAAACATCTACACAGCCATCTGTGTGAATAAGGAAATATCTACAATGCCATCTGTATAAAGATATAAATATCGGCACCGCGAGCTGTAGAAACATGGAAATATCTACATCGCTATCTGTATAAACGTGGAAATACCAACACATCTATCGGTATAAACATGGAAATATCTACAACGCCATCTATATAAACATGGAAATATCTACACCGCTATGTCTATAAACAAGGAAATAGCTACACCTCTCTCTCTATAAACATGGAAATGTCTACACCGCTGTCTGTATAAACATGGAAATATCTACACCGCTATGTGTATAAACATGGAAATATCTACACCGCAATCTGTATAAACATGGAAATATCTACACCGCGAACTGTATAAACATGGAAATATCTTCACCACGATCTGTATAAACATGGAAATATCTACACCGCTATCTGTATAAACATGGTAATACCTACACCACCATCTATATAAACATGGAAATATCTACACCGCCATCTGCATAAAGATGGAAGTGTCTACAATGCCAACTGTAGAAAGATGGAAATAACTACACCGCAATCTGTGTAAACATGGAAATATCTACACCGATATCTGTAATAACATGGAAATATCTACTCCGCTATCTGTATAAACATGGAAATATCTACACCGCGATCTGTATAAACATGGAGATATCTACAGCGCCATCTCTATAAACATTGAAATATCTACACTGCCATCTGTAAAAACATGGAAATATCTACACAGTCATCTGAATAAACATGGAAATATCTACACCACCATCTGTATAAACATGGAAATACCTACAATACCATCTGTATACACATGGAAATATCTACACAGACATCTGTATAAGTATGGAAATATCTACACTGCCATCTGTATAAACATGGAAATATCTACACTGCCATCTGTAGAAAGATGGAAATATCTATACCGCTTTCTCTATAAATATGGAAATATCTACACTGCCATCTCTATAAACATGAAAATATCTACACTGCCATCTCCATAAAGATGGAAGTATCTACTCCGCCATGTGTATAAACACGGAAATATCTACACCACCATCTGTGAAAACATGGAAATGTCTACACCGCTATCTGTATAAACATGGAAATATCTACACCGCCATCTGCATGTCCATGGAAATATCTACGCTGCCATCTGTATAAACATGGAAACATCAACACGGCCATCTGTGTATAGATGGAAATATCAACAACGCCATCTGTACAAACATGGAAATATCTACACCGCTATCTCTATAAACATGGAAATATCTGCACAGCCATCTGTAAAACATGGAAATACCTCTACAGTCATCTGTATAAACATGGAAATATCTACAATGCCATCTCTATACACATGGAAATATCTACACCGCCATCTCTATAAACATGAAAATACCTACACTGCCATCTCCATAAACATGGAACTAACTACTCCGCCATCTGTATAAACATGGAAACATCTACACCGCCATCTTTGTGAATAAGGAAATATCTACAATGCCATCTGTATAAAGATATAACTATCTGCACCGCGAGCTGTATAAACATGGAAATATCTACATCGCTATCTGTATAAACGTTGAAATACCAACACATCTATCGGTATCAACATGGAAATATCTACAACGCCATCTATATAAACATGGAAATATCTACACCGCTATGTCTATAAACATGGAAATACCTACACCGCTATCTCTATAAACATGGAAATATCTACAACACTATCTGTATAAACATGGAAATATCTACACCGCTATCTGTATAAACATGGAAATATCTACACCGCGATCTGTATAAAGATGGAAATAACTTCACCACGATCTGTATAAACATGGAAATATCTACACCGCTATCTGTATAAACATGGTAATATCTACACCACCATCTATATAAACATGGAAATATATACACCGCCATCTGCATAAACATGGAAATATCTACAATGCCATATGTAGAAAGATGGAAATATCTACACCGCAATCTGTGTAAACATGGAAATATCTACACCGATATCTGTAAAAACATGGAAATATCTACACCGCTATCTGTATAAACATGGAAATATCTACACCGCGATCTGTATAAATATGGAAATATCTACAGTGCCATCTCTATAAACATTGAAATATCTACACTGCCATCTGCAAAAACATGGAAATATCTACACAGTCATCAGAATAAACATGGAAATATCTACACCACCATATGTATAAACATGGAAATATCTACACCGCTATCTGTATAAACATGGAAATATCTACACCGCGATCTCTATAAACATGGAAATATCTACACAGACATCTGTATAAGTATGGAAATGTCTACACTGCCATCTGTATAAACATGGAAATATCTACACTGCCATCTGTAGAAAGATGGAAATATCTACACCGCTATCTCTATAAATATGGAAATATCTACACCGCCATCTCTATAAACATGAGAATACCTACACTGCCATCTCCATAAAGATGGAAGTATCTACTCTGCCATGTGTATAAACACGGAAATATCTACACCACCATTTGTGAATACATGTAAATATCTACACCGCTCTCTGTATAAACATGGAAATATCTACACCGCGATCTGTATAAACATGGAAATATCTTCACCACGATCTGTATAAACATGGAAATATCTACACCGCTATCTGTATAAACATGGTAATATCTACACCACCGTCTATATAAACATGGAAATATCTACACCGCCATCTGCATAAACATGGAAATACCTTCAATGCCATCTTTAGAAAGATGGAAATATCTACACCACAATCTGTGTAAACATGGAAATATCTACACCGCTATCTGTAAAAACATGGAAATATCTACACCGCTATCTGTATAAACATGGAAATATCTACACCGCGATCTGTATAAACATGGAAATATCTTCACCACGATCTGTATAAACATGAAAATATCTACACCGCGATCTGTATAAACATGGAGATATCTACATCGCCATCTCTATAAACATAGAATTATCTACACCGCCATCTGTATAAACATGGAAATATCTACACTGCCATCTGTAGAAAGATGGAAATATCTACACCGCTATCTCTATAAATTTGGAAATATCTACACCGCCATCTCTATAAACATGAAAATATCTACACTGCCATCTCTATGAAGATGGAAATATCTTCTCCGCCATGTGTATTAACACGGAAATATCTATAGCACCATCTGTGAAAACATGGATATATCTACACCGCTATCTGTAAAAACATGGAAATATCTACACCGCTATCTGTATAAACATGGAAATATCAACACCGCTATCTGTATAAACATGGAAATACCTACACCGCTATCTCTATAAACATGGAAATATCTAAACCGCTATCTTTATAAACATGGAAATATCTACAACGCTATCTGTATAAACATGGAAATATCCACAATGCCATCTATATACACATGGAAATACTTACACCGGTATCTCTATAAACATGGAAATATCTACAATGCCATCTGTATACACGTGGAAATACCTACACAGCCGTCTGTATAAACGTGTAAGTATCTACACTGCTATCTCTATAAACCTGGAAATATCTACACCGCCATCTCTATAAACATGATAATATCTACACTGCCATCTCCATAAACATGGAACTAACTACTCCGCCATCTGTATAAACATGGAAACATCCACACCGCCATCTGTGTGAATAAGGAAATATCTACAATGCCATCTGTATAAAGATATATATATCTGCACCGCGAGCTGTATAAACATGGAAATATCTAAATCGCTATCTGTATAAACGTAGAAATACGAACACATCTATCGGTATAAACATGCAAATATGTACAAAACCATCTATATAAACATGGAAATATCTACACCGCTATGTCTATAAACATGGAAATAACTACACCGCTATCTCTATAAACATGGAAATATCTACACCGCTATCTATATAAACATGGAAATATCTACAACGCTATCTGTATAAACATGGAAATATCTACACCGCTATCTGTATAAACATGGAAATATCTACACCGCGATCTGTATAAACATGGAAATATCTTCACCACGATCTGTATAAACATGGAAATATCTACACCGCTATCTGTATAAACATGGTAATATCTACACCACCATCTATATAAACATGGAATATCTACACCGCCATCTGCATAAATATGGAAGTGTCTACAATGCCATCTGTAGAAAGATGGAAATATCTACACCGCAATCTGTGTAAACATGGAAATATCTACACCGACATCTGTAAAAACATGGAAATATCTACACTGCTATCTGTATAAACATGGAAATATCTACACCGCGATCTGTATAAACATGGAGATATCTACAGCGCCATCTCTATAAACATTGAAATATCTACACTGCCATCTGTAAAAACATGGAAATATCTACACAGTCATCTGAATAAACATGGAAATATCTACACCACCATCTGTATAAACATGGAAATACCTACAATACCATCTGTATACACATGGAAATATCTACACAGACATCTGTATAAGTATGGAAATATCTACACCAACATCTGCATAAACATGGAAGTATCTACACTGCCATCTATAGAAAGATAGAAATATCTACACCACTATCTCTATAAATATGGAAATATCTACACCGCCATCTCTATAAACATGAAAATATCTACACTGCCATCTCCATAAAGATGGAAGTATCTACTCCGCCATGTGTATTAACACGGAAATATCTACACCACCATCTGTGAAAACATGGAAATATCTACACCGCTATCTGTAAAAACATGGAAATATCTACACCGCTATCTGTATAAACATGGAAATATCTACACCGCTATCTGTATAAACATGGAAATACCTACACCGCTATCTCTATAAACATGGAAATATCTACACCGCTATCTGTATAAACATGGAAATATCTACAACGCTATCTGTATAAACCTGTAAATATCCACAATGCCATCTGTATACACATGGAAATACCTACACCGCTATCTCTATAAACATGGAAATATCTACAATGCCATCTGTATACACATGAAAATACCTACACAGCCATCTGTATAAACATGTAAATATCTACACTGCTATCTCTATAAACATGGAAATATCTACACCGCCATCTCTATAAACATGATAATATCTACACTGCCATCTCCATAAACATGGAACTAACTACTCCGCAATCTGTATAAACATGGAAACATCCACACCGCCATCTGTGTGAATAAGGAAATATCTACAATGCCATCTGTATAAAGATATATATATCTGCACCGCGAGCTGTATAAACATGTAAATATCTACATCGCTATCTGTATAAACGTGGAAATACCAACACATCTATCGGTATAAACATGCAAATATCTACAACGCCATCTATATAAACATGGAAATATCTACACCGCTATGTCTATAAACATGGAAATAACTACACCGCTATCTCTATAAACATGGAAATATCTACACCGCATTCTATATAAACATGGAAATATCTACAACGCTATCTGTATAAACTTGGAAATATCTACACCGCTATCTGTATAAAGATGGAAATATCTACACCGCGATCTGTATAAACATGGAAATATCTTCACCACGATCTGTATAAACATGGAAATATCTACACCGCTATCTGTATAAACATGGTAATATTTACACCACCATCTATATAAACATGGAAATATCTACACCGCCATCTGCATAAACATGGAAGTATCTACAATGCCATCTGTAGAAAGATGGAAATATCTACACCGCAATCTGTGTAAACATGGAAATATCTACACCGATATCTGTAAAAACATGGAAATATCTACACCGCTATCTGTATAAACATGGAAATATCTACACCGCGATCTGAATAAACATGGAGATATCTACAGCGCCATCTCTATAAACATTGAAATATCTACACTGCCTTCTGTAAAAACATGGAAATATCTACACAGTCATCTGAATAAACATGGAAATATCTACACCACCATCTGTATAAACATGGAAATACCTACAATACCATCTGTATACACATGGAAATATCTACACAGACATCTGTATAAGTATGGAAATATCTACACCACCATCTGTATAAACATGGAAATATCTACACTGCCATCTGTAGAAAGATGGAAATATCTACACCACTATCTCTATAAATATGGAAATATCTACACCGCCATCTCTATAAATATGAAAATATCTACACTGCTATCTCCATAAAGATGGATGTATCTACTCCGCCATGTGTATAAACACGGAAATATCTACACCACCATCTGTGAAAACATGGAAATATCTACACCGCTATCTGTATAAACATGGAAATATCTACACCGCCATCTGCATGTCCATGGAAATATCTACGCTGCCATCTGTATAAACATGGAAATATCTACACGGCCATCTGTGTATAGATGGAAATATCCACAACGCCATCTGTACAAACATGGAAATATCTACACTGCTATCTCTATAAACATGGAAATATCTACACTGCTATCTCTATAAACATGGAAATAACTACACCGCAATCTCTATAAACATGAAAATATCTACACTGCCATCTCCATATACATGGAACTAACAACTCCGCCACGTGTATAAACATGGAAACATCTACACCGCCATCTGTGTGAATAAGGAAATATCTACAATGCCATCTGTATAAAGATATAAATATCTGTACCGCGAGCTGTATAAACATAGAAATATCTACATCGCTATCTGTATAAACGTGGAACTACCAACACATCTATCGGTATAAACATGGAAATATCTACAACGCCATCTATATAAACATGGAAATATCTACACCGCTATGTCTATAAACATGGAAATACCTACACCGCTATCTCTATAAACATGGAAATAACTACACCGCTATCTGTATAAACATGGAAATATCTACACAGCGATCTCTATATAAATGGAAATATCTACACTGCGATCTGTATAAACATGGAAATAACTTCACCACGATCTGTATAAACATGGAAATATCTACACCGCTATCTGTATAAACATGGTAATACCTACACCACCATCTATATAAACATGGAAATATCTACACCGCCATCTGCATAAACATGGAAATATCTACAATGCCATCTGTAGAAAGATGGAAATATCTACACCACAATCTGTGTAAACATGGAAATATCTACACCGATATCGGTAAAAACATGGAAATATCTACACCGCTATCTGTATAAACATGGGAATATCTACACCGCGATCTGTATAAACATGGAAATATCTACAGCGCCATCTCTATAAACATTGAAATATCTACACTGCCATCTGTAAAACATGGAAATATCTACACATTCATCTGAATAAACATGGAAATATCTACACTACCATCTGTATAAACATGGAAATACCTACAATACCATCTGTATACACATGGAAATATCTACACAGACATCTCTATAAGTATGGAAATATCTACACCGCCATCTGTATAAACATGGAAATATCTACACTGCCATCTGTAGAAAGATGGAAATATCTACACCGCTATCTCTATAAATATGGAAATATCTATACCGCCATCTCTATAAACATGAAAATATCTACACTGCCATCTCCATAAAGATGGAAGTATCTACTCCGCCATGTGTATAAACACGGAAATATCTACACCACCATCTGTGAAAACATGGAAATATCTACACCGCTCTCTGTATAAACATGGAAATATCTACACCGCCATCTGCATGTCCATGGAAATATCTACGCTGCCATCTGTATAAACATGGAAATATCTACACGGCCATCTGTGTATAGATGGAAATATCAACAACGCCATCTGTACAAACATGGAAATATCTACACCGCTATCTCTATAAACATGGAAATACCTACACCGCTATCTCTATAAACATGGAAATATCTACACCGCTATCTATATAAACATGGAAATATCTACAACGCTATCTGTATAAACATGGAAATATCTACACCGCGATCTGTATAAACATGGAAATATCTACACCGTGATCTGTATAAACATGGAAATATCTTCACCACGGTCTGTATAAACATGGAAATATCTACACCGCTATCTGTATAAACATGGTAATATCTACACCACCATCTATATAAACATGGAAATATATACACCGCCATCTCCATAAACATGGAAATATCTACAATGCCATCTGTAGAAAGATGGAAATACCTACACCGCAATCTGTGTAAACATGGAAATATCTACACCGATATCTGTAAAAACATGGAAATATCTACACCGCTATCTGTATAAACATGGAAATATCTACACCGCGATCAGTATAAACATGGAAATATCTACAGCGCCATCTCTATAAACATTGAAATATCTACACTACCATCTGTAAAAACATGGAAATATCTACACAGTCACCTGAATAAACATGGAAATATCTTCACCACCATGTGTATAAACATGGAAATACCTACAATACCATCTGTATAAACATGGAAATATCTACAGAGACATCTGTATAAGTATGGAAATATCTACACCGCCATCTGTATAAACATTGAAATATCTGCACTGCCATCTGTAAAAAGATGGAAATATCTACACCGCTATCTCTATAAATATGGAAATATCTACACCACCATCTGTGAAAATATGGAAATATCTACACCGCTATCTGTATAAACATGGAAATATCTACACCGCTATCTGTATAAACATGAAAATATCTACACTGCCGTCTCCATAAAGATGGAAGTATCTACTCCGCCATGTGTATAAACACGGAAATATCTACACCACCATCTGTGAAAACATGGAAATATCTACACCGCTCTCTGTATAAACATGGAAATATCTACACCGCCATCTGCATGTCCATGGAAATATCTACGCAGCCATCTGTATAAACATGGAAATATCTACACGGCCATCTGTGTATAGATGGAAATATCAACAACGCCATCTGTACAACATGGAAATATCTACACCGCTATCTCTATAAACATGGAAATACCTACACCGCTATCTCTATAAACATGGAAATATCTACACCGCTATCTATATAAACATGGAAATATCTACAACGCTATCTGTATAAACATGGAAATAACTACACCGCGTTCTGTATAAACATGGAAATATCTACACCGTGATCTGTATAAACATGGAAATATCTTCAACACGATCTGTATAAACATGGAAATATCTACACCGCTATCTGTATAAACATGGTAATATGTACACCACCATCTATATAAACATAGAAATATATACAACGCCATCTGCATAAACATGGAAATATCTACAATGCCATCTGTAGAAAGATGGAAATACCTACACCGCAATCTGTGTAAACATGGAAATATCTACACCGATATCTGTAAAAACATGGAAACATCTACACCGCTATCTGTATAAACATGGAAATATGTACACCGCGATCTGTATAAACCTGGAAATATCTACAGCGCCATCTCTATAAACATTGAAATATCTAGACTGCCATCTGTAAAAACATGGAAATATCTACACAGACATCTGAATAAACATGGAAATATCTACACCACCATGTGTATAAACTTGGAAATAACTACAATACCATCTGTATACACATGGATATATCTACACAGACATCTGTATAAGTATGGAAATATCTACACCGCCATCTGTATAAACATGGAAATATCTACACTGCCATCTGTAGAAAGATGTAAATATCTACACCGCTATCTCTATAAATATGGAAATATCTACACCGCCATCTCTATAAACATGAAAATATCTACACTGCTGTCTCCATAAAGATGGAAGTATCTACTCAGCCATGTGTATAAACACGGAAATATCTACACCACCATCTGTGAAAACATGGAAATATCTACACCGCTCTCTGTATAAACATGGAAATATCTACACCGCCATCTGCATGTCCATGGAAATATCTACGCTGCCATCTGTATAAACATGGAAATATCTACACGGCCATCTGTGTATAGATGGAAATATCAACAACGCCATCTGAACAAACATGGAAATATCTACACCGCTATCTCTATAAACATGGAAATATCTGCACAGCCATCTGTAAAACATGGAAATACCTCTACAGTCATCTGTATAAACATCAAATATCTACAATGCCATCTCTATACACATGGAAATATCTACACAGCCATCTGTATAAACATGTAAATATCTACACTGCTATCTCTATAAACATGGAAATATCTACACCGCCATCTCTATAAACATGAGAATATCTACACTGCCATCTCCATAAACATGGAACTAACTACTCCGCCGTCTGTATAAACATGGAAACATCTACACCGCCATCTGTGTGAATAAGGAAATATCTACAATGCCATCTGTATAAAGATATAAATATCTGCACCGCGAGCTGTATAAACATGGAAATATCTACATCGCTATCTGTATAAACGTTGAAATACCAACATATCTATCGGTACAAACATGGAAATATCTACAACGCCATCTATATAAACATGGAAATATCTACACCGCTATGTCTATAAACATGGAAATAACTACACCGCTATCTCTATAAACATGGAAATATCTACACCGCAATCTGTATCAACATGGAAATATCTACAACGCTATCTGTATAAACATAGAAATATCTACTCCGCGATCTGCATAAACATGGAAATATCTACACCGCGATCTGTATAAACATGGAAATTTCTTCACCACGATCTGTATAAACATGGAAATATCTACACCGCGATCTGTATAAACATGGAAATATCTACACCGCGATCTGTAGAAACATGGAAATATCTTCACCACGATCTGTGTAAACATGGAAATATCTACACCGCTATCTGTATAAACATGGTAATATCTACACCACCATCTATATAAACATGGAAATATCTACACCGCAATCTGCATAAACATGGAAGTATCTACAATGCCATCTGTAGAAAGATGGAAATATCTACAACGCAATCTGTGTAAACATGGAAATATCTACACCGATATCTGTAAAAACATGGAAATATCTACACCGCTATCTGTATAAACATGGAAATATCTACACCGCGATCTGAATAAACATGGAGATATCTACAGCGCCATCTCTATAAACACTGAAATATCTACACTGCCATCTGTAAAAACATGGAAATACCTACACAGTCATCTGAATAAACATGGAAATATCTACACCACCATCTGTATAAACATGGAAATACCTACAATACCAACTGTATACACATGGAAATATCTACACAGACATCTGTATAAGTATGGAAATATCTACACCGCCATCTGTATAAACATGGAAATATCTACACTGCCATCTGTAGAAAGATGGAAATATCTACACCGCTATCTGTATAAACATGGAAATATCTACACCGCCATCTGCATGTCCATGGAAATATCTACGCTGCCATCTGTATAAACATGGAAATATCTACACGGCCATCTGTGTATAGATGGAAATATCAACAACGCCATCTGTACAAACATGGAAATATCTACACTGCTATCTCTATAAACATGGAAATATCTACACTGCTATCTCTATAAACATGGAAATATCTACACCGCAATCTCTATAAACATGAAAATATCTACACTGCCATCTCCATAAACATGGAACTAACAACTCCGCCATCTGTATAAACATGGAAACATCTACACCGCCATCTGTGTGAATAAGGAAATATCTACAATGCCATCTGTATAAAGATATAAATATCTGCACCGCGAGCTGTATAAACATAGAAATATCTACATCGCTATCTGTATAAACGTGGAACTACCAACACATCTATCGGTATAAACATGGAAATATCTACAACGCCATCTATATAAACATGGAAATATCTACACCGCTATGTCTATAAACATGGAAATACCTACACCGCTATCTCTATAAACATGGAAATATCTACACCGCTATCTGTATAAACATGGAAATATCTACACAGCGATCTCTATATACATGGAAATATCTACACTGCGATCTGTATAAACATGGAAATAACTTCACCACGATCTGTATAAACATGGAAATATCTACACCGCTATCTGTATAAACATGGTAATATCTACACCACCATCTATATAAATATGGAAATATCTACACGGCCATCTGTGTATATATGGAAATATCAACAACGCCATCTGTACAAACATGGAAATATCTACACCGCTATCTCTATAAACATGGAAATATCTACAACGCTATCTGTATAAACATGGAAATATCTACACCGCGATCTGTGTAAACATGGAAATATCTACACCGTGGTCTGTATAAACATGGAAATATCTTCACCACGATCTGTATAAACATGGAAATATCTACACCGCTATCTGTATAAACATGGTAATATCTACACCACCATCTATATAAACATGGAAATATATACACCGCCATCTGCATAAACACGGAAATATCTACAATGCCATCTGTAGAAAGATGGAAATACCTACACCGCAATCTGTGTAAACATGGAAATATCTACACCGATATCTGTAAAAACATGGAAATATCTACACCGCTATCTGTATAAACATGGAAATATCTACACCGTGATCAGTATAAACATGGAAATATCTACAGCGCCATCTCTATAAACATTGAAATATCTACACTACCATCTGTAAAAACATGGAAATATCTACACAGTCACCTGAATAAACATGGAAATATCTTCACCACCATGTGTATAAACATGGAAATACCTACAATACCATCTGTATAAACATGGAAATATCTACAGAGACATCTGTATAAGTATGGAAATATCTACACCGCCATCTGTATAAACATGGAAATATCTGCACTGCCATCTGTAAAAAGATGGAAATATCTACACCGCTATCTCTATAAATATGGAAATATCTACACCGCCATCTCTATAAACATGAAAATATCTACACTGCCATCTCCATAAAGTTGGAAGTATCTACTCCGCCATGTGTATAAAGACGGAAATATCTACACCACAATCTGTGAAAACATGGAAATATCTACACCGCTCTCTGTATAAACATGGAAATATCTACACCGCCATCTGCATGTCCATGGAAATATCTACGCTGCCATCTGTATAAACATGGAAATATCTACACGGCCATCTGTGTATAAATGGAAATATCAAAAACGCCATCTGTAAAAACATGGAAATATCTACACCGCTATCTCTATAAACATGGAAATATCTGCACAGCCATCTGTAAAACATGGAAATACCTCTACAGTCATCTGTATAAACATGGAAATATCTACAATGCCATCTATATACACATGGAAATATCTACACCGCCATCTCTATAAACATGAAAATATCTACACTGCCATCTCCATAAAGATGGAAGTATCTACTCCGCCATGTGTATTAACACGGAAATATCTACACCGCCATCTGTGAAAATATGGAAATATCTACACCGCTATCTGTAAAAACATGGAAATATCTACACCGCCATCTGCATGTCCATGGAAATATCTACGCTGCCATCTGTATAAACATGGAAATATCTACACGGCCATCTGTGTATAGATGGAAATATCAACAACGCCATCTGTACAAACATGGAAATATCTACACCGCTATATCTATAAACATGGAAATAACTGCGCAGCCATCTGTAAAACATGGAAATACCTCTACAGTCATCTGTATAAACATGGAAATATCTACAATGCCATCTGTATACACATGGAAATATCTACACAGCCATCTGTATAAACATGTAAATATCTACACTGCAATCTCTATGAACATGGGAATATCTACACCGCCATCTCTATAAACATGAAAATATCTACATTGCCATCTCCATAAACATGGAACTAACTACTCCGCCATCTGTATAAACATGGAAACATCTACACTGCCATCTGTGTGAATAAGGAAATATCTACAATGCCATCTGTATAAAGATATAAATATCTGCACCGCGAGCTGTATAAACATGGAAATATCTACATCGCTATCTGTTTAAACGTTGAAATACCAACACATCTATCGGTATAAAGATGGAAATATCTACAACGCCATCTATATAAACATGGAAATATCTACACCGCTATGTATATAAACATGGAAATACCTACACCGCTATCTCTATAAACATGGAAATATCTACACCGCTATCTGTATAAACATGGAAATATCTACAACGCTATCTGTATAAACATGGAAATATCTACACCGCTATCTGTATAAACATGGAAATATCTACACCGCGATCTGTATAAACATGGAAATATCTTCACCACGATCTGTATAAACATGGAAATATCTACACCGCTATCTGTATAAACATGGTAAAATCTACACCACCATCTATATAAACATGGAAATATATACACCGCCATCTGCATAAACATGGAAATATCTACAATGCCATCTGTAGAAAGATGGAAATATCTACACCGCAATCTGTGTAAACATGGAAATATCTACACTGATATCAGTAAAAACATGGAAATATCTACACCGCTATCTGTATAAACATTGAAATATCTACACCGCGATCTGTATAAACATGGAAATATCTACAGCGCCATCTCTATAAACATTGAAATATCTACACTGCCATCTGTAAAAACATGGAAATATCTACACAGTCATCAGAATAAACATGGAAATATCTACACCACCATATGTATAAACATGGAAATACCTACAATACCATCTGTATACACATGGAAATATCTACACAGACATCTGTATAAGTATGGAAATATCGACACCGCCATCTGTATAAACATGGAAATATCTACACTGCCATCTGTAGAAAGATGGAAATATCTACACCGCTATCTCTATAAATATGGAAATATCTACACCGCCATCTCTATAAACATGAAAATATCTACACTGCCATCTCCATAAAGATGGAAGTATCTACTCCGCCATGTGTATAAACACGGAAATATCTACACCACTATCTGTGAAAACATGGAAATAACTACACCGCTCTCTGTATAAACATGGAAATATCTACACCGCCATCTGCATGTCCATGGAAATATCTACGCTGCCATCTGTATAAACATGGAAATATCTACACGGCCATCTGTGTATTGATGGAAATATCAACAACGCCATCTGTACAAACATGGAAATATCTACACCGCTATCTCTATAAACCTGGAAATATCTGCAGAGCCATCGGTAAAACATGGAAATACCTCTACAGTCATCTGTATAAACATGGAAATATCTACAATGCCATCTGTATACACATGGAAATATCTACACAGCCATCTGTATAAACATGTAAATATCTACACTGCTATCTCTATAAACATGGAAATATCTACACCGCCATCTCTATAAACATGAAAATATCTACACTGCCATCTCCATAAACATGGAACTAACTACTCCGCCATCTGTATAAACATGGAAACATCTACACCGCCATCTGTGTGAATAAGGAAATATCTACAATGCCATCTGTATAAAGATATAAATATCTGCACCGCGAGCTGTATAAACATGGAAATATCTACATCGCTATCTGTATAAACGTGGAAATACCAACACATCTATCGGTATAAACATGGAAATATCTACAACGCCATCTATATAAACATGGAAATATCTACACCGCTATGTCTGTAAACATGGAAATACCTACACCGCTATCTGTATAAACATGGAAATATCTACACCGCTATCTGTACTAACATGGAAATATCTACACCGCTATCTGTATAAACATGGAAATATCTACACCGCGATCTGTATACACATGGAAATATCTACACCACGATCTGTATGAACATGGAAATACCTTCACCACGATCTGTATAAACATGGAAATATCTACACCGCTATCTGTATAAACATGGTAATATCTACACCACCATCTATATAAACATGGAAATATCTACACCGCCATCTGCATAAACATGGAAATATCTACAATGCCATCGGTAGAAAGATGGAAATATCTACACCGCAATCTGTGTAAACATGGAAATATCTACACCGATATCAGTAAAAACATGGAAATATCTACACCGCTATCTCTATAAACATGGAAATATCTACACCGCGATCTGTATAAACATGGAAATATCTACAGCGCCATCTCTATAAACATTGAAATATCTACACTGCCATCTGTAAAAACATGGAAATATCTACACAGTCATCAGAATAAACATGGAAATATCTACACCACCATATGTATAAACATGGAAATACCTACAATACCATCTGTATACACATGGAAATATCTACACAGACATCTCTATAAGTATGGAAATATCTACACCGCCACCTGTATAAACATGGAAATATCTACACTCCCATCTGTAGAAAGATGGAAATATCTACACCGCTATCTCTATAAATATGGAAATATCTACACCGCCATCTCTATAAACATGAAAATATCTACCCTGCCATCTCCATAAAGATGGAAGTATCTACTCCGCCATGTGTATAAACACGGAAATATCTACACCACCATCTGTGAAAACATGGAAATAGCTACACCGCTATCTGTATGAACATGGAAATATCTACACCGCCATCTGCATGTCCATGGAAATATCTACGCTGCCATCTGTATAAACATGGAAATATCTACACGGCCATCTGTGTATAGATGGAAATATCAACGCCATCTGTACAAATATGGAAATATCTACACCGCTATCTCTATAAACATGGAAATATCTGCACAGCCATCTGTAAAACATGGAAATACCTCTACAGTCATCTGTATAAACATGGAAATATCTACAATGCCATCTGTATGCACATGGAAACATCTACACAGCCATCTGTATAAACATGTAAATATCTACACTGCTATCTCTATAAACATGGAAATATCTACACCGCCATCTCTATAAACATGAAAATATCTACACTGCCATCTCCATAAACATGGAACTAACTACTCCGCCATCTGTATAAACATGGAAACATCTACACCGCCATCTGTGTGAATAAGGAAATATCTACAATGCCATCTGTATAAAGGTATAAATATCTGCACCGCGAGCTGTATAAACATGGAGATATCTACTTCGCTATCTGTATAAACGTTGAAATACCAACACATCTATCGGTATAAACATGGAAATACCTACAACGCCATCTATATAAACATGGAAATATCGACACCGCTATGTCTATAAACATTGAAATACCAACACCGCTATCTCTATAAACATGGAAATATCTACACCGCATTCTGTATAAATATGGAAATATCTACAACGCTATCTGTATAAACATGGAAATATCTACACCGCTATCTGTATAAACATGGAAATATCTACACCGCGATCTGTATAAACATGGAAATATCTTCACCACGATCTGTATAAACATGGAAATATCTACACCGCTATCTGTATAAACATGGTAATATCTACACCACCATCTATATAAACATGGAAATATATAAACCGCCATCTGCATAAACATGGAAATATCTACAATGCCATCTGTAGAAAGATGGAAATATCTACACCGCAATCTGTGTAAACAAGGAAATATCTACACCGATATCTGTAAAAACATGGAAATATCTACACCGCAATCTGTATAAACATGGAAATATCTACACCGCGATCTGTATAAACATGGAAATATCTACAGCGCCATCTCTATAAACATTGAAATATCTACACTGCCATCTGTAAAAACATGGAAATATCTACACAGTCATCAGAATAAACATGGAAATATCTACACCACCATATGTTTAAACATGGAAATACCTACAATACCATCTGTATAAACATGGAAATATCTACACAGACATCTGTATAAGTATGGAAATATCTACACCGCCATCTGTATAAACATGGAAATATCTACACTGCCATTTGTAGAAAGATGGAAATATCTACACCGCTATCTCTATAAATATGGAAATATCTACACCGCCATCTCTATAAACATGAAAACATCTACACTGCCATCTCCATAAAGATGGAAGTATCTACTCCGCCATGTGTATAAACACGGAAATATCTACACCACCATCTGTGAAAACATGGAAATATCTACACCGCTCTCTGTATAAACATGGAAAATCTACACCGCGATCTTTATAAACATGGAAATATCTTCACCACGATCTGTATAAACATGGAAATATCTACACCGCTATCTGTATAAACATGGTAATATCTACACCACCGTCTATATAAACATGGAAATATCTACACCGCCATCTGCATAAACATGAAAATATCTACAATGCCATCTGTAGAAAGATGGAAATATCTACACCACAATCTGTGTAAACATGGAAATATCTACACCGCTATCTGTAAAAACATGGAAATATCTACACCGCTATCTGTATAAACATGGAAATATCTACACCGCGATCTGTATAAACATGGAAATATCTACAGCGCCATCTCTATAAACATTGAAATATCTACACTGCCATCTGTAAAACATGGAAATATCTACACAGTCATCTGAATAAACATGGAAATATCTACACCACCATCTGTATAAACATGGAAATACCTACAATACCATCTGTATACACATGGAAATATCTACACCGCCATCTGTATAAACATGGAAATAAATACACTGCCATCTGTAGAAAGATGGAAATATCTACACCGCTATCTCTATAAATATGGAAATATCTATACCGCCATCTCTATAAACCTGAAAATATCTACACTGCCATCTCCATAAAGATGGAAGTATCTACTCCGCCATGTGTATAAACACGGAAATATCTACACCACCATCTGTGAAAACATGGAAATATCTACACCGCTCTCTGTATAAACATGGAAATATCTACACCGCCATCTGCATGTCCATGGAAATATCTACGCTGCCATCTGTATAAACATGGAAATATCTACACGGCCATCTGTGTATAGATGGAAATATCAACAACGCCATCTGTACAACATGGAAATATCTACACCGCTATCTCTATAAACATGGAAATACCTACACCGCTATCTCTATAAACATGGAAATATCTACACCGCTATCTATATAAACATGGAAATATCTACAACGCTATCTGAATAAACATGGAAATAACTACACCGCGATCTGTATAAACATGGAAATATCTACACCGTGATCTGTATAAACATGGAAATATCTTCAACACGATCTGTTTAAACATGGAAATATCTGCACCGCTATCTGTATAAACATGGTAATATCTACACCACCATCTATATAAACATGGAAATATATACAACGCCATCTGCATAAACATGGAAATATCTACAATGCCATCTGTAGAAAGATGGAAATACCTACAGCGCTATCTGTGTAAACATGGAAATATCTACACCGATATCTGTAAAAACATGGAAATATCTACACCACTATCTGTATAAACATGGAAATATCTACACCGCGATCTGTATAAACATGGAAATATCTACAGCGCCATCTCTATAAACATTGAAATATCTACACTGCCATCTGTAAAAACATGGAAATATCTACACAGACATCTGAATAAACATGGAAATATCTACACCACCGTGTGTATAAACATGGAAATACCTACAATACCATCTGTATACACATGGATATATCTACACAGACATCTGTATAAGTATGGAAATATCTACACCGCCGTCTGTATAAACATGGAAATATCTACACTGCCATCTGTAGAAAGATGGAAATATCTACACCGCTATCTCTATAAATATAGAAATATCTACACCGCCATCTCTATAAACATGAAAATATCTACACTGCCGTCTCCATAAAGATGGAAGTATCTACTCCGCCATGTGTATAAACACGGAAATATCTACACCACCATCTGTGAAAACATGGAAATGTCTACACCGCTCTCTGTATAAACATGGAAATATCTACACCGCCATCTGCATGTCCATGGAAATATCTACGCTGCCATCTGCATAAACATGGAAATATCTACACGGCCATCTGTGTATAGATGGAAATATCAACAACGCCATCTGAACAAACATGGAAATATCTACACCGCTATCTCTATAAACATGGAAATATCTGCACAGCCATCTGTAAAACATGGAAATACCTCTACAGTCATCTGTATAAAAATGGAAATATCTACAATGCCATCACTATACACATGGAAATATCTACACCGCCATCTCTATAAACATGAAAATATCTACACTGCCATCTCCATAAACATGGAACTAACTACTCCGCCGTCTGTATAAACATGGAAACATCTACACCGCCATCTGTGTGAATAAGGAAATATCTACAATGCCATCTGTATAAAGATATAAATATCTGCACCGCGAGCTGTATAAACATGGAAATATCTACATCGCTATCTGTATAAACGTGGAAATACCAACACATCTATCGGTATAAACATGGAAATATCTACAACGCCATCTATATAAACATGGAAATATCTACACCGCTATGTCTATAAACATGGAAATACCTACACCGCTCTCTCTATAAACATGGAAATATCTACACCGCTATCTGTATAAACATGGAAATATCTACACCGCGATCTGTATAAACATGGAAATATCTACACCGCGATCTGTAGAAACATGGAAATATCTTCACCACGATCTGTGTAAACATGGAAATATCTACACCGCTATCTGTATAAACATGGTAATATCTACACCACCATCTATATAAACATGGAAATATCTACACCGCCATCTGCATAAACATGGAAGTATCTACAATGCCATCTGTAGAAAGATGGAAATATCTACACCGCAATCTGTGTAAACATGGAAATATCTACACCGATATCTGTAAAAACATGGAAATATCTACACCGCTATCTGTATAAACATGGAAATATCTACACCGCGATCTGTATAAACATGGAGATATCTACAGCGCCATCTCTATAAACATTGAAATATCTACACCGCGATCTGTAAAAATATGGAAATATCTACACAGTCATTTGAATAAACATGGAAATATCTACACCACCATCCGTATAAACATGGAAATACCTACAATACCATCTGTATACACATGGAAATATCTACACAGACATCTGTATAAGTATGGAAATATCTACACCGCCGTCTGTATAAACATGGAAATATCTACACTGCCATCTGTAGAAAGATGGAAATATCTACACCGCTATCTCTATAAATATGGAAATATCTACACCGCCATCTCTATAAACATGAAAATATCTACACTGCCATCTCCATAAAGATGGAAGTATCTACTCCGCCATGTGTATAAACACGGAAATATCTACACCACCATATGTGAAAACATGGAAATATCTACACCGCTATCTGTATAAACATGGAAATATCTACACCGCCATCTGCATGTCCATGGAAATATCTACGCTGCCATCTGTATAAACATGGAAATATCTACACGGCCATCTGTGTATAGATGGAAATATCAACAACGCCATCTGTACAAACATGGAAATATCTACACCGCTATCTCTATAAACATGGAAATATCTGCGCAGCCATCTGTAAAACATGGAAATACCTCTACAGTCATCTGTACAAACATGGAAATATCTACAATGCCATCTGTATACACATGGAAATATCTACACAGCCATCTGTATAAACATGTAAATATCTACACTGCAATCTCTATGAACATGGGAATATCTACACCGCCATCTCTATAAACATGAAAATATCTACACTGCCATCTCCATAAACATGGAACTAACTACTCCGCCATCTGTATAAACATGGAAACATCTACACCGCCATCTGTGTGAATAAGGAAATATCTACAATGCCATCTGTATAAAGATATAAATATCTGCACCGCGAGCTGTATAAACATGGAAATATCTACATCGCTATCTGTTTAAACGTTGAAATACCAACACATCTATCGGTATAAAGATGGAAATATCTACAACGCCATCTATATAAACATGGAAATATCTACACAGCTATGTATATAAACATGGAAATACCTACACCGCTATCTCTATAAACATGGAAATATCTACACCGCTATCTGTATAAACATGGAAATATCTACAACGCTATCTGTATAAACATGGAAATATCTACACCGCTATCTGTATAAACATGGAAATATCTACACCGCGATCTGTATAAACATGGAAATATCTTCACCACGATCTGTATAAACATGGAAATAACTACACCGCTATCTGTATAAACATGGTAAAATCTACACCACCATCTATATAAACATGGAAATATATACACCGCCATCTGCATAAACATGGAAATATCTACAATGCCATCTGTAGAAAGACGGAAATATCTACACCGCAATCTGTGTAAACATGGAAATATCTACACCGATATCAGTAAAAACATGGAAATATCTACACCGCTATCTGTATAAACATGGAAATATCTACACCGCGATCTGTATAAACATGGAAATATCTACAGCGCCATCTCTATAAACATTGAAATATCTACACTGCCATCTGTAAAAACATGGAAATATCTACACAGTCATCAGAATAAACATGGAAATATCTACACCACCATATGTATAAACATGGAAATACCTACAATACCATCTGTATACACATGGAAATATCTACACAGACATCTGTATAAGTATGGAAATATCTACACCGCCGTCTGTATAAACATGGAAATATCTACACTGCCATCTGTAGAAAGATGGAAATATCTACACCGCTATCTCTATAAATATGGAAATATCTACACCGCCATCTCTATAAACATGAAAATATCTACACTGCCATCTCCATAAAGATGGAAGTATCTACTCCGCCATGTGTATAAACACGGAAATATCTACACCACCATCTGTGAAAACATGGAAATATCTACACCGCTATCTGTATAAACATGGAAATATCTACACCGCCATCTGCATGTCCATGGAAATATCTACGCTGCCATCTGTATAAACATGGAAATATCTACACGGCCATCTGTGTATAGATGGAAATATCAACAACGCCATCTGTACAAACATGGAAATATCTACACCGCTATCTCTATAAACATGGAAATATCTGCGCAGCCATCTGTAAAACATGGAAATACCTCTACAGTCATCTGTATAAACATGGAAATATCTACAATGCCATCTGTATACACATGGAAATATCTACACAGCCATCTGTATAAACATGTAAATATCTACACTGCAATCTCTATGAACATGGGAATATCTACACCGCCATCTCTATAAACATGAAAATATCTACACTGCCATCTACATAAACATGGAACTAACTACTCCGCCATCTGTATAAACATGGAAACATCTACACCGCCATCTGTGTGAATAAGGAAATATCTACAATGCCATCTGTATAAAGATATAAATATCTGCACCGCGAGCTGTATAAACATGGAAATATCTACATCGCTATCTGTTTAAACGTTGAAATACCAACACATCTATCGGTATAAAGATGGAAATATCTACAACGCCATCTATATAAACATGGAAATATCTACACCGCTATGTATATAAACATGGAAATACCTACACCGCTATCTCTATAAACATGGAAATATCTACACCGCTATCTGTATAAACATGGAAATATCTACAACGCTATCTGTATAAACATGGAAATATCTACACCGCTATCTGTATAAACATGGAAATATCTACACCGCGATCTGTATAAACATGGAAATATCTTCACCACGATCTGTATAAACATGGAAATATCTACACCGCTATCTGTATAAACATGGTAAAATCTACACCACCATCTATATAAACATGGAAATATATACACCGCCATCTGCATAAACATGGAAATATCTACAATGCCATCTGTAGAAAGATGGAAATATATACACCGCTATCTCTATAAATATGGAAATATCTACACCGCCATCTCTATAAACATGAAAATATCTACACTGCCATCTCCATAAAGATGGAAGTATCTACTCCGCCATGTGTATAAACACGGAAATATCTTCACCACCGTCTGTGAAAACATGGAAATAGCTACACCGCTCTCTGTATAAACATGGAAATATCTACACGGCCATCTGTGTATAGATGGAAATATCAACAACGCCATCTGTACAAACATGGAAATATCTACACCGTTATCTCTATAAACATGGAAATATCTGCAGAGCCATCGGTAAAACATGGAAATACCCCTACAGTCATCTGTATAAACATGGAAATATCTACAATGCCATCTGTATACACATGGAAATATCTACACAGCCATCTGTATAAACATGTAAATATCTACACTGCTATCTCTATAAACATGGAAATATCTACACCGCCATCTCTATAAACATGAAAATATCTACACTGCCATCTCCATAAACATGGAACTAACTACTCCGCCATCTGTATAAACATGGAAACATCTACACCGCCATCTGTGTGAATAAGGAAATATCTACAATGCCATCTGCATAAAGATACAAATATCTGCACCGCGAGCTGTATAAACATGGAAATATCTACATCGCTATCTGTATAAACGTGGAAATACCAACGCATCTATCGGTATAAACATGGAAATATCTACAACGCCATATATATAAACATGGAAATATCTACACCGCTATGTCTGTAAACATGGAAATACCTACACCGCTATCTCTATAAACATGGAAATATCTACACCGCTATCTGTACAAACATGGAAATATCTACACCGCTATCTGTATAAACATGGAAATATCTACACCGCGATCTGTATACACATGGAAATATCTACACCACGATCTGTATGAACATGGAACTATCTTCACCACGATCGGTATAAACATGGAAATATCTACACCGCTATCTGTATAAACATGGTAATATCTACACCACCATCTATATAAACATGGAAATATCTACACCGCCATCTGCATAAACATGGAAATATCTACAATGCCATCTGTAGAAAGATGGAAATATCTACACCGCAATCTGTGTAAACATGGAAATATCTACACCGATATCTGTAAAAACATGGAAATATCTACACCGCTATCTGTATAAACATGGAAATACCTACACCGCGATCTGTATAAACATGGAAATATCTACAGCGCCATCTCTATAAACATTGAAATATCTACACTGCCATCTGTAAAAACATGGAAATATCTACACAGTCATCGGAATAAACATGGAAATATCTACACCACCATATGTATAAACATGGAAATACCTGCAATACCATCTGTATACACATGGAAATATCTACACAGACATCTGTATAAGTATGGAAATATCAACACCGCCATCTGTATAAACATGGAAATATCTACACTGCCATCTGTAGAAAGATGGAAATATCTACACCGCTATCTCTATAAATATGGAAATATCTACACCGCCATCTCTATAAACATGAAAATATCTACACTGCCATCTCCATAAAGATGGAAGTATCTACTCCGCCATGTGTATAAACACGGAAATATCTACACCACCATCTGTGAAAACATGGAAATAGCTACACCGCTCTCTGTATAAACATGGAAATATCTACACCGCCATCTGCATGTCCATGGAAATATCTACGCTGCCATCTGTATAAACATGGAAATATCTACACGGCCATCTGTGTATAGATGGAAATATCAACAACGCCATCTGTACAAACATGGAAATATCTACACCGCTATCTCTATAAACATGGAAATATCTGCAGAGCCATCGGTAAAACATGGAAATACCTCTACAGTCATCTGTATAAACATGGAAATATCTACAATGCCATCTGTATACACATGGAAATATCTACACAGCCATCTGTATAAACATGTAAATATCTACACTGCTATCTGTATAAACATGGAAATATCTACACCGCCATCTCTATAAACATGAAAATATCTACACTGCCATCTCCATAAACATGGAACTAACTACTCCGCCATCTGTATAAACATGGAAACATCTACACCGCCATCTGTGTGAATAAGGAAATATCTACAATGCCATCTGTATAAAGATATAAATATCTGCACCGCGAGCTGTATAAACATGGAAATATCTACATCGCTATCTGTATAAACGTGGAAATACAAACACATCTATCGGTATAAACATGGAAATATCTACAACGCCATCTATATAAACATGGAAATATCTACACCGCTATGTCTGTAAACATGGAAATACCTACACCGCTATCTCTATAAACATGGAAATATCTACACCGCTATCTCTACTAACATGGAAATATCTACACCGCTATCTGTATAAACATGGAAATATCTACACCGCGATCTGTATACACATGGAAATATCTACACCACGATCTGTATGAACACGGAAATACCTTCACCACGATCTGTATAAACATGGAAATATCTACACCGCTATCTGTATAAACATGGTAATATCTACACCACCATCTATATAAACATGGAAATATCTACACCGCCATCTGCATAAACATGGAAATATCTACAATGCCATCTGTAGAAAGATGGAAATATCTACACCGCAATCTGTGTAAACATGGAAATATCTACACCGATATCAGTAAAAACATGGAAATATCTACACCGCTATCTGTATAAACATGGAAATATCTACACCGCAATCTGTGTAAACATGGAAATATCTACAGCGCCATCTCTATAAACATTGAAATATCTACACTGCCATCTGTAAAAACATGGAAATATCTACACAGTCATCAGAATAAACATGGAAATATCTACACCACCATATGTATAAACATGGAAATACCTACAATACCATCTGTATACACATGGAAATATCTACACAGACATCTGTATAAGTATGGAAATATCGTCACCGCCATCTGTATAAACATGGAAATATCTACACCGCCATCTGCATGTCCATGGAAATATCTACGCTGCCATCTGTATAAACATGGAAATATCTACACGGCCATCTGTGTATAGATGGAAATATCAACAACGCCATCTGTACAAACATGGAAATATCTACACCGCTATCTATATGAACATGGAAATATCTGCACAGCCATCTGTAAAACATGCAAATACCTCTACAGTCATCTGTATAAACATGGAAATATCTACAATGCCATCTGTATACACATGGAAATACATAAACAGCCATCTGTATAAACATGCAAATATCTACACTGCTATCTCTATAAACATGGAAATATCTACACCGCCATCTCCATAAACATGGAACTAACTACTCCGCCATCTGTATAAACATGGAAACATCTACACCGCCATCTGTGTGAATAAGGAAATATCTACAATGCCATCTGTATAAAGATATAAATATCTGCACCGCGAGCTGTATAAACATGGAAATATCTACATCGCTATCTGTATAAACGTGGAAATACCAACACATCTATCGGTATAAACATGGAAATATCTACAACGCCATCTATATAAACATGGAAATATTTACACCACTATGTCTATAAACATGGAAATACCTACACCGCTATCTCTATAAACATGGAAATATCTACACCGCTATGTGTATAAACATGGAAATATCTACAACGATATCTGAATAAACATGGAAATATCTACACCGCGATCTGTTTAAACATGGAAATATCTACACAGCGATCGGTATAAACATGGAAATATCTACACCGCTATCTGTATAAATATGGTAATATCTACACCACCATCTATATAAACATGGAAATATATACACCGCCATCTGCATACACATGGAAATATCTACAATGCCATCTGTAGAAAGATGGAAGTAACTACACCGCAATCTGTGTAAACATGGAAATATCTAAACCGATATCTGTAAAAACATGTAAATATCTACACCACTATCTGTATAAACATGGAAATATCTACACCGCGATCTGTATGAACATGGAAATATCTACAGTGCCATCTGTAGAAAGAGGGAAATATCTACACCGCAATCTGTGTAAACATGGAAATATCTACACCGATATCTGTAAAAACATGGAAATATCTACACCGCTATCTGTATAAACATGGAAATATCTACACCGCGATCTGTATAAACATGGAAATATCTACAGCGCCATCTCTATAAACATTGAAATATCTACACTGCCATCTGTAGAAACATGGAAATATCTACACAGTCATCAGAATAAACATGGAAATATCTACACCACCATCTGTATAAACATGGAAATACCTACAATACCGTCTGTATACATATGGAAATATCTACAGAGACATCTGTATAAGTATGGAAATACCTACACCGCCATCTGTATAAACATGGAAATATCTACACTTCCATCTGGAGAAAGATGGAAATATCTACACCGCTATCTCTATAAATATGGAAATATCTACACCGCCATCTCTATAAACATGAAAATATCTACACTGCCATCTCCATAAAGATGGAAGTATCTACTCCGCCATGAGTATAAACACGGAAATATCTACACCACCATCTGTGTAAACATGGAAATATCTACACCGCTATCTGTATAAACATGGAAATATCTACACCGCCATCTGCATGTCAATGGAAATATCTACTCTGCCATCTGTATAAACATGGAAATATCTACACGGCCATCTGTGTATAGATGGAAATATCAACAACGCCATCTGAACAAACATGGAATTATCTACACCGCTATCTCTATAAACATGGAAATATCTACACCGCTATCTCTATATACATGGAAATATCTGCAGAGCCATCTGTAAAACATGGAAATACCTCTACAGTCATCTGTATAAACATGGAAATATCTACAATTCCATCTGTATACACATGGAAATATCTACACAGCCATCTGTATAAACATGTAAATATCTACACTGCTATCTCTATAAACATGGAAATATCTACACCGCCATCTCTATAAACATGAAAATATCTACACTGCCACCTCCATAAACATGGAGCTAACTACTCCGACATCTGTATAAACATGGAAACATCTACACCGCTATCTGTGTGAATAAGGAAATATCTACAATGCCATCTGTATAAAGATATAAATATCTGCACCGCGAGCTGTATAAACATGGAAATTTCTACATCGTTATCTGTATAAACGTGGAAATAACAACACATCTATCGGTATAAACATGGAAATATCTACAACGCCATCTGTATAAACATGGAAATATCTACACCGCTATGTCTATAAACATGGAAATACCTACACCCCTATCTCTATAAACATGGAAATATCTACACCGCTATCTGTATAAACATGGAAATATCTACACCGCGATCTGTATAAACATGGAAATATCTTCACCACGATCTGTATAAACATGGAAATAACTACGCTGCTATCTGTATAAACATGGTAATATCTACACCACAATCTATATAAACATGGAAATATCTACACCGCCATCTGCATAAACATGGAAATATCTACAATGCCATCTGTAGAAAGATGGAAATATCTACACCGCAATCTGTGTAAACATGGAAATATCTACACCTATATCTGTAAAAACATGGAAATTTCTACACCGCTATCTGTAAAAACATGGAAATATCTACACCGCGATCTGTATGAACATGGAAATATCTACAGTGCCATCTGTAGAAAGATGGAAATATCTACACCGCAATCTGTGTAAACATGGAAATATCTACACCGATATCTGTAAAAACATGGAAATATCTACACCGCTATCTGTATAAACATGGAAATATCTACACCGCGATCTGTATAAACATCGAAATATCTACAGCACCATCTCTATAAACATTGAAATATCTACACTGCCATCTGTAGAAACATGGAAATATCTACACAGTCATCAGAACAAACATGGAAATATCTACACCACCATCTGCATAAACATGGAAATACCTACAATACCATCTGTATACACATGGAAATATCTACACAGACATCTGTATAAGTATGGAAATACCTACACCGCCATCTGAATAAACATGGAAATATCTACACTGCCATCTGTAGAAAGATGGAAATATCTACACCGCTATCTCTATAAATATGGAAATATCTACACCGCCATCTCTATAAACATGAAAATATCTACACTGCCATCTCCATACAGATGGAAGTATCTACTCCGCCATGTGTATAAACACGGAAATATCTACACCACCATCTGTGAAAACATGGAAATATCTACACCGCTCTCTGTATAAATATGGAAATATCTACACCGCCATCTGCATGTCCATGGAAATATCTACGCTGCCATCTGTATAAACATGGAAATATCTACACGGCCATCTGTGTATAGATGGAAATATCAACAACGCCATCTGTACAAACATGGAAATATCTACACCGCTATCTCTATAAACATCGAAATATCTGCAGAGACATCGGTAAAACATGGAAACACCTCTGCAGTCATCTGTATAAACATGGAAATATCTACAATGCCATCTGTATACACATGGAAATATCTACACAGCCATCTGTATAAACATATAAATATCTACACTGCTATCTCTTTAAACATGGAAATATCTACACCGCCATCTCTATAAACATGAAAATATCTACACTGCCATCTCCATAAACATGGAACTAACTACTCCGCCATCTGTATAAACATGGAAACATCTTCACCGCCATCTGTGTGAATAAGGATATATCTACAATGCCATCTGTATAAAGATATAAATATCTGCACCGCGAGCTGTATAAACATGTAAATATCTACATCGCTATCTGTATAAACGTGGAAATGCCAACACATCTATCGGTATAAACATGGAAATATCTACTACGCCATCTATATAAACATGGAAATATCTACACAGCTATGTCTATAAACATGGAAATACCTACACCGCTCTCTCTATAAACATGGAAATATCTACACCGCTATCTGTATAAACATGGAAATATCTACACAGCGATCTGTATAAACATGGAAATATCTACACCGCTATCTGTGTAAACATGGAAATATCTTCACCACGATCTGTATAAACATGGAAATATCAACACCGCTATCTGTATAAACATGGTAATATCTACACCACCATCTATATAAACATGGAAATATCTACACCGCCATCTGCATAAACATGGAAGTATCTACAATGCCATCTGTAGAAAGATGGAAATATCTACACCACAATCTGTGTAAACATGGAAATATCTACACCGCTATCTGTAAAAACATGGAAATATCTACACCGCTATCTGTATAAACATGGAAATATCTACACCGCGATCTGTATAAACATGGAAATATCTACACCACCATCTGTATAAACATGGAAATAACTACAATACCATCTGTATACACATGGAAATATCTACACATTCATCTCTATAAGTATGGAAATATCTACACCGCCATCTGTATAAACATGGAAATATCTACACTGTCATCTTTAGAAAGATGGAAATATCTACACCGCTATCTCTATAAATATGGAAATATCTATACCGCCATCTCTATAAACATGAAAATATCTACACTGCCATCTCCATAAAGATGGAAGTATCTACTCCGCCATGTGTATAAACACGGAAATATCTACACCACCATCTGTGAAAACATGGAAATATCTACACCGCTCTCTGTATAAACATGGAAATATCTACACCGCCATCTGCATGTCCATGGAAATATCTACGCTGCCATCTGTATAAACATGGAAATATCTACACGGCCATCTGTGTATAGATGGAAATATCAACAACGCCATCTGTACAACATGGAAATATCTACACCGATATCTCTATAAACATGGAAATATCTGTGCAGCCATCTGTAAAACATGGAAATACCTCTACAGTCATCTGTATAAACATGGAAATATCTACAATGCCATCTGTATACACATGGAAATATCTACACAGCCATCTCTATAAACATGTAAATATCTACACTGCTATCTCTATAAACATGGAAATATCTACAATGCCATCTGTATACACATGGAAATATCTACACAGCCATCTGTATAAACATGTAAATATCTACACTGCTATCTCTATAAACATGGAAATATCTACACTGCCATCTCTATAAACATGAAAATATCTACACTGCCATCTCCATAAACATGGAACTAACTACTCCGCCATCTGTATAAACATGGAAACATCTACACCGCCATCTGTGTGAATAAGGAAATATCTACAATGCCATCTGTATAAAGATATAAATATCTGCACCGCAAGCTGTATAAAAATGGAAATATCTACATCGCTATCTGTATAAACGTGGAAATACCAACACATCTATCGGTATAAACATGGAAATATCTACAACGCCATCTATATAAACATGGAAATATCTACACCGCTATGTCTATAAACATGTAAATAACTACACCGCTATCTCTATAAACATGGAAATATCTACACCGCTATCTGTATAAACATGGAAATATCTACAACGCTATCTGTATAAACATGGAAATATCTTCACCGCGATCTGTATAAACATGGAAATATCTACACCACGATCTGTATAAACATGGAAATATCTTCACCACAATCTGTATAAACATGGAAATATCTACACCGCGATCTGTATAAACATGGTAAGATCTACACCACCATCTATATAAACATGGAAATATATACACCGCCATCTGCATAAACATGGAAATATCTCCAATTCCATCTGTTGAAAGATGGAATTATCTACACCGCAATCTGTGAAAACATGGAAATATCTACACCGCGATCTCTATAAACATGGAAATATCTAAAGCGCCATCTCTATAAACATTGAAATATCTACACTGCCATCTGTAAAAACATGGAAATATATACACAGTCATCTGAATAAACATGGAAATAAATACACCACCATCTGTATAAACATGGAAATACCTACAATACCATCTGTATACACATGGAAATATCTAAACAGACATCTGTATAAGTATGGAAATATCTACACCGCCATCTTTATAAACATGGAAATATCTACACTGCCATCTGTAGAAAGATGGAAATATCTACACCGCTATCTCTATAAATACGGAAATATCTACACCGCCATCTCTATAAACATGAAAATATCTACACTGCCATCTCCATAAAGATGGAACTGTCTACTCCGCCATGTGTATAAACACGGAAATATCTACACCACCATCTGTGAAAACATGGAAATATCTACACCGCTCTCTGTATAAACATGGATATATCTACACCGCCATCTGCATGTCCATGGAAATATCTACGCTGCCATCTGTATAAACACGGAAATATCTACACGGCCATCTGTGTATAGATGGAAATATCAACAACGCCATCTGTACAAACATGGAAATATCTACACCGCTATCTCTATAAACATGGAAATATCTGCACAGCTATCTGTAAAACATGGAAATACCTCTACAGTCATCTGTATAAACATGGAAATATCTACAATGCCATCTGTATACACATGGAAATATCTACACAGCCATCTGTATAAACATGTAAATATCTACACTGCTATCTCTATAAACATGGAAATATCTACACTGCCATCTCTATAAACATGAAAATATCTACACTGCCATCTCCATAAACATGGAACTAACTACTGCGCCATCTGTATAAACATGGAAACATCTACACCGCCATCTGTGTGAATAAGGAAATATCTACAATGCCATCTGTATAAAGATATAAATATCTGCACCGCAAGCTGTATAAACATGGAAATATCTACATCGCTATCTGTATAAACGTGGAAATACCAACACATCTATCGGTATAAACATGGAAATATCTACAACGCCATCTATATACACATGGAAATATCTACACCGCTATGTCTATAAACATGGAAATACCTACACCGCTATCTCTATAAACATGGAAATATCTACACCGCTAACTGTATAAACATGGAAATATCTACACCGATATCTGTATAAACATGGAAATATCTACACCGCGATCTGTATAAACATGGAAATATCTACACCGCCATCTGCATGTCCATGGAAATATCTACGCTGCAATCTGTATAAACATGGAAATATCTACACGGCCATCTGTGTATAGATGGAAATATCAACAACGCCATCTGTACAAACATGGAAATATCTACACCGCTATCTCTATAAACATGGAAATATCTGCAGAGCTATCTGTAAAACATGGAAATACCTCTACAGTCATCTGTATAAACATGGAAATATCTACAATGCCATCTGTATACACATGGAAATATCTACAAAGCCATCTGTATAAACATGTAAATATCTACACTGCTATCTCTATAAACATGGAAATATCTACACTGCCATCTCTATAAACATGAAAATATCTACACTGCCATCTCCATAAACATGGAACTAACTACTCCGCCATCTGTATAAACATGGAAACAACTACACCGCGATCTGTATAAACATGGAAATATCTTCACCACAATCTGTATAAACATGGAAATATCTACACCGCTATCTGTATAAACATGGTAATATCTACACCACCATCTATAAAAACATGGAAATATATACACCGCCATCTTCATAAACATGGAAATATCTACCATGACATCTGTAGAAAGATGGAAATATCTACACCGCAATCTGTGTAAACATGGAAATATCTACACCGATATCTGTAAAAACATGGAAATATCTACACCGCTATCTGTATAAACATGGAAATATCTTCACCACGATCTGTATAAACATGGAAATATCTTCACCACGATCTGTACAAACATGGAAATATCTACACCGCTATCTGTATAAACATGGAAATATCTACACCGCCATCTGCATGTCCATGGAAATATCTACGCTGCCATCTGTATAAACATGGAAATATCTACACGGACATCTGTGTATAGATGGAAATATCAACAAACCCATCTGTACAAACATGGAAATATCTACACCGCTATCTCTATAAAGATGGAAATATCTGCACAGCCATCTGTAAAACATGGAAATACATCTACAGTCATCTGTATAAACATGGAAATATCTACAATGCCATCTGTATACACATGGAAATATCTACACAGCCATCTGTATAAACATGTAAATATCTACACTGCTATCTCTATAAACATGGAAATATCTACACCGCCATCTCTATAAAAATGAAAATATCTACAATGCCATCTCCATAAACATGGAACTAACTACTCCGCCATCTGTATAAACATGGAAACATCTACACCGCCGTCTGTGTGAATAAGGAAATATCTACAATGCCATCTGTATAAAGATATAAATATCTGCACCGTGAGCTGTATAAACATGGAAATCTCTACATCGCTATCTTTATAAACGTGGAAATACCAACACATCTATCGGTATATACATGGAAATATCTACAACGCCATCTATATAAACATGGAAATATCAACACCGCTATGCTTATAAACATGGAAATACCTACACCGCTATCTCTATAAACATGGAAATATCTACACCGCTATCTGTATAAACATGGAAATATCTACACTGCTATCTGTATAAACATGGAAATGTCTACACCGTGATCTGTATAAACATGGAAATATCTACACCGCGATCTGTATAAACATGGAAATATCTTCACCACGATCTGTATAAACATGGAAATATCTACACCGCTATCTGCATAAACATGTTAATATCTACACCACCATCTATATAAACGTGGAAATAAATACACCGCCATCTGCATTCACATGGAAATATCTACAATGCCATCTGTAGAAAGATGGAAATATCTACACCGCAATCTGTATAAACATGGAAATATCTACACCGCTATCTGTATAAACATGGAAATATCTACACTGCTATTTGTATAAACATGGAAATATCTAAAGCGCCATCTCTATAAACATTGAAATATCTACACTGCCATCTGTAAAAACATGGAAATATATACACAGTCATCTGAATAAACATGGAAATAAATACACCACCATCTGTATAAACATGGAAATACCTACTATACCATCTGTATACACATGGAAATATCTACACAGACATCTGTATAAGTATGGAAATATCTACACCGCCATCTGTATAAACATGGAAATATCTACACTGCCATCTGTAGAAAGATGGAAATATCTACACCGCTATCTCTATAAATACGGAAATAACTACACCGCCATCTCTATAAACATGAAAATATCTACACTGCCATCTCCATAAAGATGGAACTATCTACTCCGCCATGTGTATAAACACGGAAATATCTACACCACCATCTGTGAAAACATGGAAATATCTACACCGCTATCTGTATAAACATGGAAATATCTACACCGCGTTCTGTATAAACATGGAAATAACTACAGCGCCATCTCTATAAACATTGAAATATCTACACTGCCGTCTGTAAAAACATGGAAATATCTACACAATCATCTGAATAAACATGGAAATATCTACACCACCTTCTGTATAAACATGGAAATACCTACAATACCATCTGTATACACATGGAAATATCTACACAGACATCTGTATAAGTATGGAAATATCTACACCGCCATCTGTATACACATGGAAATATCTTCACCGCTATCTGTATAAACATGGAAATATCTTCACCACGAGCTGTATAAACATGGAAATATATACACCGCGATCTGTATAAACATGGAAATATCTACACCGCGATCTGTATAAACATGGAAATATCTACACCGCTATCTGTATAAACATGGAAATATCTACACCGCGATCTGTATAAACATGGAAATATCTACAGCGCCATCTCTATAAACATTGAAATATCTACACTGCCATCTGTAAAAACATGGAAATATCTACACAGTCATCAGAATAAACATGGAAATATCTACACCACCATATGTATAAACATGGAAATACCTACAATACTATCTGTACACATATGGAAATATCTACACAGACATCTGTATAAGTATGGAAATATCGACACCGCCATCTGTATAAACATGGAAATATCTACACTGCCATCTGTAGAAAGATGGAAATATCTACACCGCTATCTCTATAAATATGGAAATATCTACACCGCCATCTCTATAAACATGAAAATATCTACACTGCCATCTCCATAAAGATGGAAGTATCTACTCCGCCATGTGTATAAACACGGAAATATCTACACCACCATCTGTGAAAACATGGAAATATCTACACCGCTCTCTGTATAAACATGGAAATATCTACACCGCGTTCTGTATAAACATGGAAATAACTACAGCGCCATCTCTATAAACATTGAAATATCTACACTGCCGTCTGTAAAAACATGGAAATATCTACACAGTCATCTGAATAAACATGGAAATATCTACACCACCTTCTGTATAAACATGGAAATACCTACAATACCATCTGTATACACATGGAAATATCTACACAGACATCTGTATAAGTATGGAAATATCTACACCGCCATCTGTATACACATGGAAATATCTTCACCGCTATCTGTATAAACATGGAAATATCTTCACCACGAGCTGTATAAACATGGAAATATATACACCGCGATCTGTATAAACATGGAAATATCTACACCGCGATCTGTATAAACATGGAAATATCTACACCGCTATCTGTATAAACATGGAAATATCTACACCGCGATCTGTATAAACATGGAAATATCTACAGCGCCATCTCTATAAACATTGAAATATCTACACTGCCATCTGTAAAAACATGGAAATATCTACACAGTCATCAGAATAAACATGGAAATATCTACACCACCATATGTATAAACATGGAAATACCTACAATACTATCTGTATACATATGGAAATATCTACACAGACATCTGTATAAGTATGGAAATATCGACACCGCCATCTGTATAAACATGGAAATATCTACACTGCCATCTGTAGAAAGATGGAAATATCTACACCGCTATCTCTATAAATATGGAAATATCTACACCGCCATCTCTATAAACATGAAAATATCTACACTGCCATCTCCATAAAGATGGAAGTATCTACTCCGCCATGTGTATAAACACGGAAATATCTACACCACCATCTGTGAAAACATGGAAATATCTACACCGCTCTCTGTATAAACATGGAAATATCTACACCGCCATCTGCATGTCCATGGAAATATCTACGCTGCCATCTGTATAAACATGGAAATATCTACACGGCCATCTGTGTATAGATGGAAATATCAACAACGCCATCTGTACAAACATGGAAATATCTACACCGCTATCTCTATAAACATGGAAATATCTGCAGAGCCATCGGTAAAACATGGAAATAACTCTACAGTCATCTGTATAAACATGGAAATATCTACAGTGCCATCTGTATACACATGGAAATATCTACACAGCCATCTGTATAAACATGTAAATATCTACACTGCTATCTCTATAAACATGGAAATATCTACACCGCCATCTCTATAAACACGAAAATATCTACACTGCCATCTCCATAAACATGGAACTAACTACTCCGCCTTCTGTATAAAGATGGAAACATCTACACCGCCATCTGTGTGAATAAGGAAATATCTACAATGCCATCTGTATAAAGATATAAATATCTGCACCGCGAGCTGTATAAACATGGAAATATCTACATCGCTATCTGTATAAACGTGGAAATACCAACACATCTATCGGTATAAACATGGAAATATCTACACCGCTATGTCTGTAAACATGGAAATACCTACACCACTATCTCTATAAACATGGAAATATCTACACTGCTATCTGTACAAACATGGAAATATCTACACCGCTATCTGTATAAACATGGAAATATCTACACCGCGATCTGTATACACATGGAAATATCTACACCACGATCTGTATGAACATGGAAATATCTTCACCACGCTCTGTATAAACATGGAAATATCTACTCCGCTATCTGTATAAACATGGTAATATCTACACCACCATCTATATAAACATGGAAATATCTACACCGCCATCTGCATAAACATGGAAATATCTACACTGCCATCTGTAGAAAGATGGAAAGATCTACACCGCTATCTCTATAAATATGGAAATATCTACACCGCCATCTCTAAAAACATGAAAATGTCTACACTGCCATCTCTATAAAGATGGAAGTATCTTCTCCGCCATGTGTATAAACACGGAAATAACTACACCACCATCTGTGAAAACATGGAACTATCTACACCGCAATCTGTATAAACATGGAAATATCTACACCGCCATCTGCATGTCCATGGAAATATCTACGCTGCCATCTGTATAAACATGGAAATATCTACACGGCCATCTGTGTATAGATGGAAATATCAACAACGCCATCTGTACAAACATGGAAATATCTACACCGCTATCTATATAAACATGGAAATATCTGCAGAGCCATCTGTAAAACATGGAAATACCTCTACAGTCATCTGTATAAACATGGAAATATCTACAATGCCATCTGTATACACATGGAAATACATAAACAGCCATCTGTATAAACATGCAAATATCTTCACTGCTATCTCTATAAACATGGAAATATCTACAACGCCATCTCCATAAACATGGAAATATCTACACCGCTATGTCTGTAAACATGGAAATACCTTCACCGCTATCTCTATAAACATGGAAATATCTACACCGCTATCTGTATAAACATGGAAATATCTACAACGATATCTGTATAAACATGGAAATATCTACAACGATATCTGTATAAACATGGAAATATCTACAACGCCATCTATATAAACATGGAAATATCTACACCGCTATGACTATAAACATGGAAATACCTACACAGCTAACTCTATAAACATGGAAATATCTCAACCGCTATTTCTATAAACACGGAAATATCTACACCGCTATCTGTATAAACATGGAAATATCTACACTGCGATCTGTATAAACATGGAAATATCTTCACCACGATCTGTATAAACATGGAAATATCTACACCGCTATCTGTATAAACATGGTAATATCTACACCACCATCTATATAAACATGGAAATATCTACACCGCCATCTGCATAAATATGGAAATATCTACAATGCCATCTGTAGAAAGATGGAAATATCTACACCGCAATCTGTGTAAACATGGAAATATCTACACCAATATCTGTAAAAACATGGAAATATCTACACCGCTATCTGTATAAACATGGAAATATCTACACCGCGATCTGTATAAACATGGAAATATCTACAGCGCCATCTTTATAAACATTGAAATATCTACACTGCCATCTGTAAAAACATGGAAATATATACACAGTCATCTGAATAAACATGGAAATAAATACACCACCATCTGTATAAACATGGAAATACCTACAATACCATCTGTATACACATGGAAATATCTGCACAGCCATCTGTAAAACATGGAAATACCTCTACAGTCATCTGTATAAACATGGAAATATCTACAATGCCATCTGTATACACATAGAAATATCTACACAGCCATCTGTATAACCATGTAAATATCTACACAGCTATCTCTATAAACATGGAAATATCTACACCGCCATCTGTATAAACAAGAAAATATCTACACTGCCATCTCCATAAACATGAAACTAACTACTCCGCCATCTGTATAAACATGAAAACATCTGCACCGCCATCTGTGTGAATAAGGAAATATCTACAATGCCATCTGTATAAAGATATAAATATCTGCACCGCGAGCTGTAAAAACATGGAAATATCTACATAACTATCTATATAAACGTGGAAGTACCAACTCGTCTATCAGAATAAACATGGAACTAGCTACAACGCCATCTATATAAACATGGAAATATCTACACCGCAATGTCTATAAAAATGGAAATACCTACACCGCTATCTCTATAAACATGGAAATATCTACACCGCTATCTGTATAAACATGGAAATATCTACACTGCTCTCTGTATAAACATGGAAATATCTAAACCGTGATCTGTATAAACATGGAAATATCTACACCGTGATCAGTATAAACATGGAAATATCTTCAACACGATCTGTATAAACATGGAAATATCTACACCGCTATCTGTATAAACATGGTAATATCTACACCGCTATCTGTATAAACATGGTAATATCTACACCACCATCTATATAAACATGGAAATATCTACACCGCCATCTGTATAAACATGGAAATATCTACACCGATATCTGTAAAAACAAGGAAATATCTACACCGCTATCTGTATAAACATGGAAATATCTACACCGCGATCTGTATAAACAAGGAAATATCTACACCGCCGTCTGTATAAACATGGAGATACCTACAAAGTCATCTGTATAAACATGGAATTATCTACATAGCCATCTGTATAAACATGGAAATATCTTCACAGCCATCTGTATATACATGGAAATATCTACACCGCTATCTGCATAAACATGGAAATATCTACACCGCTATTTGTATAAACAAGGAAATATCTACACCGTGATCTGTATAAACATGGAAACATCTTCACCGTCATCTCTATAAACATGGAAATATCTACACCCCTATCTGTATAAACATGGAAATATCCACACCGCTATCTTTATAAACATGGAAAAACAAACACCGCTATCTCTATGAACATGGAAGTATCTACAACGCCATCTCTATAAACATGGAAATATCTACACCACGATCAATATAAACATGGAAATATCTACACCGCTATCTGTATAAACATGGAAATATCTCCACTGCTATATTTATAAACATCGATATATCTACACCACCATCTGTAAAAACATGGAAGTACTTACAAAGTTATCTGTATACACATGGAAATATCTACACCACCATCTGTATAAACATGGAAATATCTTCACAGCCATGTGTGTATACATGGAAATATCTACACCACTATCTATATAAACATGGAAACAACTACACCGCAATCTCTTTAAACATGGAGATATCTACAACGCCATCTACATAAACAAGAAAATATCTGCGCCGCCATCTGTATAAACATGGACATATCTACATGGTCATCTGTGTATAGATGGAAACTTCAACACCGCCATCTGTACAAACATGAAAATCTCTGCACCGCTATCTGTATAAACATGGAATTATCTACACCGCGGTCTGTATAAACATGGAAATATCTACACCGCAATCTGTATAAACATGGAAATATCTACACCGCTATCTCTATAAACATGGAAATATCTACACCGTGATCTGTATAAACATGGAAATATTTACACCGCTATCTGTATAAACATGGAAATTTCTGCACCGTTATCTGGATAAACATGGAAATATCTACACTGCTATCTCTATAAACATGTAAATATCTACAATGCCATCTGTAAATACATGGAAATACCTATACATTCATCTGTATGAACATGAAAATATCTACACCGCTATCTGTATAAACATGGAAATATCTACACTGCTATCTGTATAAACATGGAAATATCTACACCGCGATCTGTATAAACATGGTTATATCTACACCACCATCTATATAAACATGGAAATATCTACACCGCCATCTGTATAAACATGGAAATATCTACAATGCCATCTGTAGAAAGATGGAAATATCTACACCACAATCTGTATAAATATGGAAATACCTACACCTCTATCTGTATAAATATGGAAATATCTACAACGCTATCTCTATAAACATGGAAATACCTACACCGCTTTCTCTATAAACATGAAAATATCTACAATGCTGTCTCTATATACATGGAAATTTCTACACCTCCATCTCTATAAACATGAAAATATGTACACCGCCATCTTCAGAAAGATGGATGTATCTACACTGCTATCTGTATAAACATGGAAATATCTACACCACTATCTATATAAACATGGAAATATCTACAATGCCATTAGTAGAAAGATGGAAATATCTACACCGCAATGTGTGTAAACATGGAAATATCTACACCGCTATCTGTAAAAACATGGAAATATCTACAGAGTTATCTGTAGAAACATGGAAATATCAACAACGCTATCTCTATAAACATGGAAATATCAACTCTGCTATCTCCATCAACATGGAAATATATACACCGCCATCTCTTTAAACATGGAGATATCTATAATGCCATCTACATAAACAAGAAAATATCTACACTGCCATCTATATAAACATGGAAATATCTTCACCGCCATCTCTATAAACATGGAAATATCTACACTGCCATTTGTAGAAAGATGGAAATATCTTCACCGCCATCTGTATAAATGTGGAAATATCTACACCGCTATCTGTATAAACATGGAAATATCTACACCGCAATCTGTATAAACATGGAAATATCTACACCGCTATCTGTATAAATATGAAAAAACTAAACCGCTATCTCTATAAAAATGTAAATATCTACACTGCTATCTGTATAAACATGGAAATATCCTCACGGCTATCTCTGTGATCATGGATATATCTACACCGCTATCTAAATAAACATGGAAATATCTACACTACCATCTCTATAAACATGGAATTATCTACACCGCCATCTGTATAAAGTTGGAAATATCTACACCGCAATCCGTATAAATATGGAAATACCTACACCGCTATCTCTATAGACATGGAAATATCTACACCGCCATCTTCAGAAACATGGATGTACCTACACCGCCATCTCTATAAACATGGAAATATCTACACCGCCATCTGCATAAACATGGAAATATCTACACAGACATCTGTATAAACATGGAAATATCTACACCGCGATCTGTATAAACATGGAAATATCTACAGCGCCATCTCTATAAACATTGAAATATCTACACTGCCATCTGTAAAAACATGGAAATATATACACAGTCATCTGAATAAACATGGAAATAAATACACCACCATCTGTATAAACATGGAAATACCTACAATACCATCTGTATACACATGGAAATATCTACACAGACATCTGTGTAAGTATGGAAATATCTACACCGCCATCTGCATAAACATGGAAATATCTACACTGCCATCTGTAGAAAGATGGAAATATCTACACCGCTATCTCTATAAATATGGAAATATCTACACCGCCATCTCTGTAAACATGAAAATATCTACACTGCCATTTCCATAAAGATGGAAGTATCTACTCCGCCATGTGTATAAACACGGAAATTTCTACACCACCATCTGTGAAAACATGGAAATATCTACACCGCTATCTGTACAAACATGGAAATATCTACACCGCCATCTGCATGTCCATGGAAATATCTACTGTGCCATCTGTATAAACATGGAAATATCTAAACGGCCATCTGTGTATAGATGGAAATATCAACAACGCCATCTGTACAAACATGGAAATATCTACACCGCTATCTCTATAAACATGGAAATATCTGCACAGCCATCTGTAAAACATGGAAATACCTCTACAGTCATCTGTATAAACATGGAAATATCTACAATGCCATCTATATACACATGGAAATATCTACACAGCCATCTGTATAAACATGTAAATATCTACACTGCTATCTCTATAAACATGGAAATATCTACACCGCCATCTCTATAAACATGCAATTATCTACACTGCCATCTCCATAAACATGAAACTAACTACTCCGATATCTGTATAAACATGGAAACATCTGCACCGCCATCTGTGTGAATAAGGAAATATCTACAATGCCATCTGTATAAAGATATAAATATCTGCACCGCGAGCTGTAAAAACATGGAAATATCTACATATCTATCTGTATAAACGTGGAAGTACCAACTCGTCTATCAGAATAAACATGGAACTAGCTACAACGCCATCTATATAAACATGGAAATATCTACACCGCAATGTCTATAAAAATGGAAATACCTACACCGCTATCTCTATAAACATGGAAATATCTACACCGCTATCTGTATAAACATGGAAATATCTACACTGCTCTCTGTATAAACATGGAAATATCTAAACCGTGATCTGTATAAACATGGAAATATCTACACCGTGATCAGTATAAACATGGAAATATCTTCAACACGATCTGTATAAACATGGAAATATCTACACCGCTATCTGTATAAACATGGTAATATCTACACCGCTATCTGTATAAACATGGTAATATCTACACCACCATCTATATAAACATGGAAATATCTACACCGCCATCTGTATAAACATGGAAATATCTACAATGCCATCTGTAGAAAGATGGAAATTTCTACACCGCAATCTGTGTAAACATGGAAATATCTACACCGATATCTGTAAAAACAAGGAAATATCTACACCGCTATCTGTATAAACATGGAAATATCTACACCGCTATCTGTATAAACATGGAAATATCTACACCGCGATCTGTATAAACAAGGAAATATCTACACCGCCGTCTGTATAAACATGGAGATACCTACAAAGTCATCTGTATAAACATGGAATTATCTACATAGCCATCTGTATAAACATGGAAATATCTTCACAGCCATCTGTATATACATGGAAATATCTACACCGCTATCTGCATAAACATGGAAATATCTACACCGCTATTTGTATAAACAAGGAAATATCTACACCGTGATCTGTATAAACATGGAAACATCTTCACCGCCATCTCTATAAACATGGAAATATCTACACCCCTATCTGTATAAACATGGAAATATCCACACCGCTATCTCTATAAACATGGAAAAACAAACACCGCTATCTCTATGAACATGGAAGTATCTACAACGCCATCTCTATAAACATGGAAATATCTACACCACGATCAATATAAACATGGAAATATCTACACCGCTATCTGTATAAACATGGAAATATCTCCACTGCTATATCTATAAACATCGATATATCTACACCACCATCTGTAAAAACATGGAAGTACTTACAAAGTTATCTGTATAAACATGGAAATATCTACACCGCCATCTGTATAAACATGGAAATATCTTCACAGCCATGTGTGTATACATGGAAATATCTACACCACTATCTATATAAACATGGAAACAACTACACCGCAATCTCTTTAAACATGGAGATATCTACAACGCCATCTACATAAACAAGAATATATCTGCGCCGCCATCTGTATAAACATGGACATATCTACATGGTCATCTGTGTATAGATGGAAACTTCAACACCGCCATCTGTACAAACATGAAAATCTCTGCACCGCTATCTGTATAAACATGGAATTATCTACACCGCGGTCTGTATAAACATGGAAATATCTACACCGCAATCTGTATAAACATGGCAATATCTACACCGCTATCTCTATAAACATGGAAATATCTACACCGTGATCTGTATAAACATGGAAATATTTACACCGCTATCTGTATAAACATGGAAATTTCTGCACCGTTATCTGGATAAACATGGAAATATCTACACTGCTATCTCTATAAACATGTAAATATCTACAATGCCATCTGTAAATACATGGAAATACCTATACATTCATCTGTATGAACATGAAAATATCTACACCGCTATCTGTATAAACATGGAAATATCTACACTGCTATCTGTATAAACATGGAAATATCTACACCGCGATCTGTATAAACATGGTTATATCTACACCACCATCTATATAAACATGGAAATATCTACACCGCCATCTGTATAAACATGGAAATATCTACAATGCCATCTGTAGAAAGATGGAAATATCTACACCACAATCTGTATAAATATGGAAATACCTACACCTCTATCTGTATAAATATGGAAATATCTACAACGCTATCTCTATAAACATGGAAATACCTACACCGCTTTCTCTATAAACATGAAAATATCTACAATGCTGTCTCTATATACATGGAAATTTCTACACCTCCATCTCTATAAACATGAAAATATGTACACCGCCATCTTCAGAAAGATGGATGTATCTACACTGCTATCTGTATAAACATGGAAATATCTACACCACTATCTATATAAACATGGAAATATCTACAATGCCATTAGTAGAAAGATGGAAATATCTACACCGCAATGTGTGTAAACATGGAAATATCTACACCGCTATCTGTAAAAACATGGAAATATCTACAGAGTTATCTGTAGAAACATGGAAATATCAACAACGCTATCTCTATAAACATGGAAATATCAACTCTGCTATCTCCATCAACATGGAAATATATACACCGCCATCTCTTTAAACATGGAGATATCTATAATGCCATCTACATAAACAAGAAAATATCTACACTGCCATCTATATAAACATGGAAATATCTTCACCGCCATCTCTATAAACATGGAAATATCTACACTGCCATTTGTAGAAAGATGGAAATATCTTCACCGCCATCTGTATAAATGTGGAAATATCTACACCGCTATCTGTATAAACATGGAAATATCTACACCGCAATCTGTATAAACATGGAAATATCTACACCGCTATCTGTATAAATATGAAAAAACTAAACCGCTATCTCTATAAAAATGTAAATATCTACACTGCTATCTGTATAAACATGGAAATATCCTCACGGCTATCTCTGTGATCATGGATATATCTACACCGCTATCTAAATAAACATGGAAATATCTACACTACCATCTCTATAAACATGGAATTATCTACACCGCCATCTGTATAAAGTTGGAAATATCTACACCGCAATCCGTATAAATATGGAAATACCTACACCGCTATCTCTATAGACATGGAAATATCTACACCGCCATCTTCAGAAACATGGATGTACCTACACCGCCATCTCTATAAACATGGAAATATCTACACCGCCATCTGCATAAACATGGAAATATCTACACAGACATCTGTATAAACATGGAAATATCTACACCGCGATCTGTATAAACATGGAAATATCTACAGCGCCATCTCTATAAACATTGAAATATCTACACTGCCATCTGTAAAAACATGGAAATATATACACAGTCATCTGAATAAACATGGAAATAAATACACCACCATCTGTATAAACATGGAAATACCTACAATACCATCTGTATACACATGGAAATATCTACACAGACATCTGTGTAAGTATGGAAATATCTACACCGCCATCTGCATAAACATGGAAATATCTACACTGCCATCTGTAGAAAGATGGAAATATCTACACCGCTATCTCTATAAATATGGAAATATCTACACCGCCATCTCTGTAAACATGAAAATATCTACACTGCCATTTCCATAAAGATGGAAGTATCTACTCCGCCATGTGTATAAACACGGAAATTTCTACACCACCATCTGTGAAAACATGGAAATATCTACACCGCTATCTGTACAAACATGGAAATATCTACACCGCCATCTGCATGTCCATGGAAATATCTACTGTGCCATCTGTATAAACATGGAAATATCTAAACGGCCATCTGTGTATAGATGGAAATATCAACAACGCCATCTGTACAAACATGGAAATATCTACACCGCTATCTCTATAAACATGGAAATATCTGCACAGCCATCTGTAAAACATGGAAATACCTCTACAGTCATCTGTATAAACATGGAAATATCTACAATGCCATCTATATACACATGGAAATATCTACACAGCCATCTGTATAAACATGTAAATATCTACACTGCTATCTCTATAAACATGGAAATATCTACACCGCCATCTCTATAAACATGCAATTATCTACACTGCCATCTCCATAAACATGAAACTAACTACTCCGATATCTGTATAAACATGGAAACATCTGCACCGCCATCTGTGTGAATAAGGAAATATCTACAATGCCATCTGTATAAAGATATAAATATCTGCACCGCGAGCTGTAAAAACATGGAAATATCTACATATCTATCTGTATAAACGTGGAAGTACCAACTCGTCTATCAGAATAAACATGGAACTAGCTACAACGCCATCTATATAAACATGGAAATATCTACACCGCAATGTCTATAAAAATGGAAATACCTACACCGCTATCTCTATAAACATGGAAATATCTACACCGCTATCTGTATAAACATGGAAATATCTACACTGCTCTCTGTATAAACATGGAAATATCTAAACCGTGATCTGTATAAACATGGAAATATCTACACCGTGATCAGTATAAACATGGAAATATCTTCAACACGATCTGTATAAACATGGAAATATCTACACCGCTATCTGTATAAACATGGTAATATCTACACCGCTATCTGTATAAACATGGTAATATCTACACCACCATCTATATAAACATGGAAATATCTACACCGCCATCTGTATAAACATGGAAATATCTACAATGCCATCTGTAGAAAGATGGAAATTTCTACACCGCAATCTGTGTAAACATGGAAATATCTACACCGATATCTGTAAAAACAAGGAAATATCTACACCGCTATCTGTATAAACATGGAAATATCTACACCGCTATCTGTATAAACATGGAAATATCTACACCGCGATCTGTATAAACAAGGAAATATCTACACCGCCGTCTGTATAAACATGGAGATACCTACAAAGTCATCTGTATAAACATGGAATTATCTACATAGCCATCTGTATAAACATGGAAATATCTTCACAGCCATCTGTATATACATGGAAATATCTACACCGCTATCTGCATAAACATGGAAATATCTACACCGCTATTTGTATAAACAAGGAAATATCTACACCGTGATCTGTATAAACATGGAAACATCTTCACCGCCATCTCTATAAACATGGAAATATCTACACCCCTATCTGTATAAACATGGAAATATCCACACCGCTATCTCTATAAACATGGAAAAACAAACACCGCTATCTCTATGAACATGGAAGTATCTACAACGCCATCTCTATAAACATGGAAATATCTACACCACGATCAATATAAACATGGAAATATCTACACCGCTATCTGTATAAACATGGAAATATCTCCACTGCTATATCTATAAACATCGATATATCTACACCACCATCTGTAAAAACATGGAAGTACTTACAAAGTTATCTGTATAAACATGGAAATATCTACACCGCCATCTGTATAAACATGGAAATATCTTCACAGCCATGTGTGTATACATGGAAATATCTACACCACTATCTATATAAACATGGAAACAACTACACCGCAATCTCTTTAAACATGGAGATATCTACAACGCCATCTACATAAACAAGAATATATCTGCGCCGCCATCTGTATAAACATGGACATATCTACATGGTCATCTGTGTATAGATGGAAACTTCAACACCGCCATCTGTACAAACATGAAAATCTCTGCACCGCTATCTGTATAAACATGGAATTATCTACACCGCGGTCTGTATAAACATGGAAATATCTACACCGCAATCTGTATAAACATGGCAATATCTACACCGCTATCTCTATAAACATGGAAATATCTACACCGTGATCTGTATAAACATGGAAATATTTACACCGCTATGTGTATAAACATGGAAATTTCTGCACCGTTATCTGGATAAACATGGAAATATCTACACTGCTATCTCTATAAACATGTAAATATCTACAATGCCATCTGTAAATACATGGAAATACCTATACATTCATCTGTATGAACATGAAAATATCTACACCGCTATCTGTATAAACATGGAAATATCTACACTGCTATCTGTATAAACATGGAAATATCTACACCGCGATCTGTATAAACATGGTTATATCTACACCACCATCTATATGAACATGGAAATATCTACACCGCCATCTGTATAAACATGGAAATATCTACAATGCCATCTGTAGAAAGATGGAAATATCTACACCACAATCTGTATAAACATGGAAATACCTACACCGCTATCTGTATAAATATGGAAATATCTACAACGCTATCTCTATAAACATGGAAATACCTACACCGCTTTCTCTGTAAACATGAAAATATCTACAGTGCTGTCTCTATATACATGGAAATTTCTACACCTCCATCTCTATAAACATGAAAATATGTACACCGCCATCTTCAGAAAGATGGATGTATCTACACTGCTATCTGTATAAACATGGAAATATCTACACCACTATCTGTATAAACATGGAAATATCTACAATGCCATCTGTAGAAAGATGGAAATATCTACACCGCAATGTGTGTAAACATGGAATTATCTACACCGCTATCTGTAAAAACATGGAAATATCTACAGAGGTATCTGTAGAAACATGGAAATATCAACAACGCTATCTCTATAAACATGGAAATAACTACAGCGTTATCTGTGTAAACATGGAAATATGTACAACGCTATCTGTATAAATATGGAAATATTAACACCGCTATCTCAATAAACATGGAAATATCTACTTCGGTATCTCTATAAACATGGAAATAACTACACCGCCATCTGTATTAACATGGAAATAACTACACAGTCATCTGTATAAACCTGGAAATATCTACACTGTCATCTATATAAACATGGAAATATCTACAGAGAACTCTGTATAAACATGGAAATATCGGCACAGCCATCTGTATAAACATAGAAATAACTACACCGCTAGCTCTGTAAACATGGAAGTATCTACACCGCTATCTCCATCAACATGGAAATATATGCACTGCCATCTCTTTAAACATGGAGATATCTACAACGCCATCGACATAAACAAGAAAATATCTACATTGCCATCTATACAAACATGGAAATATCTATACCGCCATCTCTATAAACATGGAAATATCTACACTGCCATTTGCAGAAAGATGGGAATATCTACACCGCTATCTGTCCAAACGTGGAAATATCTACAAAGCTATCTGTATAAACACGGAAATACCTACACCGCAATCTGTATAAACACAGATATATCTACACCGCTATCTGTATAAATATGAAATATCAAAACCGCTATCTCTATAAAAATGGAAATATCTACACTGCTATCTGTATAAACATGGAAATATCCTCACTGCTATCTCTATGAACATGGTATATCTACACCGCCATCTCTATGAACATGGAAATATCTACACCGCCATCTCTATAAACATGGAAATATCTACACCGCCATCTGTATAAACACGGAAATATCTACACCGCTATCTATATAAACATGGAAATATCTGCACCGCTATCTGTAAACATGGTAATATCTACACCGCCATCTATATAAACATGGAATTATCTACACCGCCATCTGTATAAACATGGAAATATCTACTATGCCATCTGTAGATAGATGGAAATATCTACACCGCAATCTGTGTAAACATGGAAATATCTACACCAATATCTGTAAAAATATGGAAATATCTACACCGCTATCTGTATAAACATGGAAATATCTACACCGCGATCTGCATAAACATGGAAATACCTACACCGCGATCTGTATAAACATGGAAATATCTACAATGCTATCTGTATAAACATGGAAATATCTACACAGCTATATCTATAAACATGGAAATATCTACACCGCCATCTGTATAAACATGGAAATACCTACAAAGTCATCTGTATAAACATGGAAATATCTACACAGCCATCTGAATAAACATGGAAATATATACACAGCCATCTGTATATAAAAGGAAATATCTACACCTCTATCTGTATAAAAATGGAAAAAACTACACCACTATTTGTATAAACAAGGAAATATCTACACCGTGATCTGTATAAACATGGAAATATATACACCGCTATTTGTATAAACAAGGAAATATCTACACCGCGATCTGTATAAACATGGAAATATCTACACCATGATCTGTATAAACATGGAAATATCTACACCGTGTTCTGTATAAACATGGAAATATCTGCACCGTGAGCTGTACAAACATGGAAATACCTACACCTCCATCTCTATAAACATGGAAATATCTACACCCCTATCTGTATAAACATGGAAATATCCACACCGCTATCTCTATAAACATGGAAAAACCAACACCGCTATCTCTATGAACATGGAAATATATACACCGCCATCTCAATAAACATGGAAATATCTACACCGCGATCAGTATAAACGTGGAAATATCTACACCGCTATCTCTATAAAGATGGAAATATCTCCACTGCTATCTCTATAAACATCGAAATATCTACACTGCCATCTGTATAAACATGGAAATACTTACAAATTTATCGGTATAAACATGGAAATATCTACACCGCCATCTGTATAAACATGGAAATATCTACACAGCCATGTGTATATACATGGAAATATCTACACCGCTATCTATATAACCATGGAAATAACTACACCGCTATCTGTATTAACATGGAAATATCTACACCGCCATCTACATATCCATGGAAATATCTGCGCCGCAATCTGTATAAACATGGAAATATCTGCACGGTTATCTGTGTATAGATGGAAATATCAACACCGCCATCTGTATAAACATGGAAATATCTACACCGCGGTCTGTATAAACATGGAAATATCTACACCGCTATCTGTATAAACATGGAAATATCTACACCGCTATCTCTATAAACATGGAAATATCTACACCGTGATCTGTATAAACATGGAAATATTTACACTGCTATCTGTATAAACATGGAAATATCTACACCGTTATCTGTATAAATATGGAAATATCTACACCGCTATCTCTGTAAACATGGAAATATCTACACCGCCATCTGTATAAACATGGAAATATCTTCACTGCTATCTCTATAAACATGGAAATATCTACAATGCCATCTGTGAAAACATGGAAATACCTATACAGTCATCTGTATAAACATGGATATATCTACACCACCATCTGTATAAACATGGAAATATCTACAATGCCATCTGTGTACACATGGAAATACCTACACGGCAATCTGTGAATAGATGGAAACATCAACACCACCATCTGTACAAACATACAAATATCTACTCTGCTAACTCTATAAACATGGAAATACCTACAACGCTATCTCTATAAACATGGAAATATCTACACCGCAATCTCCATAAACATGGAAGTATCTACACCTCCATCTGTATAAACATGAAAATATCTACACCGCCGTCACCAGAAACATGGAGCTATCTACACCGCCATCAGTATAAACATGGAAATATCCACACGACTATCTGTATAAACATGGAAATATCTACACTGCCATCTGTATAAAGGTGGAAATATCTACACCGCTAGCTGTATAAACATGGAAATATCTATACCGCTATCTGTATAAACATGGAAATACCAACACCTCTATCTGTATAAACATGGAAAAATCTACTCCGCTATCTGTATAAACATGGAAATATTTACAACGCTATCTGTGTAAACATGGAAATATTCACACAGCTATCTGTGTTAACTTGGAAATGTCTACAGCACTATCAGCGTAAAGATGGAAATAAGCGCACCGCAATCAGTGCAAAGATGGAAATATCTTCACCGCTATGTCTGTAAACATGGAAATATCTACACCGCTATCTGCATAAACACGTAAATATCCACACCGCTATCTGTAAAACGTGGAAATATCTACACCGCTATCTGTATAAACGTGGAAATATTTACACCGCTATCTGTACAAACGTGGAAATATCTACACTGTTATCTCTATAAACATGGAAATATCTACACTGCCATCTGTATACACATGGAAATATCTACACAGCCATCTTCATGATCATGGAAATATCTACACCGCAATCTCTATAAACATGGAAATATCTACACCACTATCTCAATAAACATGCAAATATGTACACCGGTATCTCCAATAACATGGAACTATCTACAATGCCATCTGTATAAACATGGAAATATCTACACCACTATCTGTATAAACATGGAAATATCTTCACTGCTTCTGTATAAAGATGGAAATATATACACCAGGAGCTGTATATACATGCAAATATCTACACCGCTATCTGTATGAACATGGATATACCAAAACCGCTATCTGTATAAACATGGAAATATCTACACCGCTATCTGTATTAACATGGAATTATCTACAATGCTATCTGTGTAAACATGGAAATATCTACACAGCTATCTGTGTAAACTTGGAAATAACTACACCGCTATCTGTGTAAAGATGGAAACACCTACACCGCAATCTTTGCAAAGATGGAAATATCTACACCGCTATATCTGTAAACATGGAAATATCTACACCACCATCACTATAAACATTGAAATATCTACACTGCCATGTGTATACACATGGAAATATCTACACATCCATCTGTATAAACATGGAAATATCTCCACCGCTATCTCTATAAACATGGAAATATCTACACCTCCATCTGCATAAACATGGAAATATCTACACTGCCATGTATACACATGGAAATACCTACACTGCCATCTGTATAAACATGGAAATATCTACACCGCTACTTCTATGAACATGGAAATAACTACAAAGTAATATGTATAAACATGGAAATATCTACATCGCTCCCTGTATAAACATGGAAATATCACCACTGCTCCCTGTTTATATATGGAAATATCTACACCGCTATCTGTATAAAAATGGAAATATCTACACTGTCAACTGTATATACATGGAAATATCTACACCACCATCTCTATAAACATGGAAATATCTACACTGCCATCTGTATACACATGGAAATGTCTTCAGAGCCATCAGTATAAACATGGAAACATCTGCACCGCTATCTCTATACACATGGAAATACCTACACTGCAGTCTCTGTAAACATGGAAATATCTACACCACAAACTCTATAAACATGGAAATATCTACACCGCCATCTCTATAAACATGAAAATATCTACACCGCCATCTCCATAAACATGGAACTATCTACACCACCATCTGTGTAAACATGGAAGTATCTACACTGCCGTCTGTATAAAGATGGAAATAACTGCACCTCGAGCTGTATGAACATGGAAATATCTACGCTCTTATCTGTATAAACAGGGAAATACCAACACCACTATCTGTATTAACGTGGAAATATCAACACCACGATCTGTTTAAACATGGAAATATCTACAAGTCTCTCTGTATAAACATGGAAATAAATACACCGCTGTCTGTATAAACATGTAAATATCTATACCGCCCTCTGAATAAACATGGAAATATTTACACTGCTATCTCTGTAAATATGGAAATATATACACCGCTATCTATATAAACATGGAAATATCTATGCCGCCATCTGTATAAACATGGAAATATCTACACAGCCATCTGCATAAACAGGGAAATAACTACACCGCTGTCTCTATACAGATGGAAATAATTACCCAGCTATCTCTATAAACATGGAAATATCTACACCGCCATCTCTATTAACCTAGAAATATCTACACTGCCATATTTATAAACATGGAAATATATACACCGCCATCTCCATAAACATGGAACTATCTACACCACCATCTGTGTAAAATGGAAATATCTAAACCGCTATCTGTATAAACATGGACATATCTACACTGCTATCTGTATAAAGATGGAAATATCTACACCGCGAGCAGTATAAACATGGAAATGTCTACACCACTATTTGTATAAACATGGAAATACCAACACTGCTATCTGTATTAACATGGAAATATCTATACCGCTATCTGTATAAACCTGGAAATATCTACACCACTATCTCTATAAACATGGAAATACCTGCACTGCCATCTCTATAAACATGGAATTATCTACACCAATATCTCTATAAACAAAGAAACACCTACACCGCCATCTCTATAAACATGGAAATATCCACACCACTATCTCAACCAACATATAAATATCTACACCGCCATTTTTATAAACATGGAAATATCTACACCGCCATCTGTATATACATGGAAATATCTATGCCGCCGTCTGTATAAACATAGAAATATCTACACTGCCATCTGTGGAAAGATGGAAATGTCTACACCGCGATCTGTATAAACTTGGAAATATCTACAACGCTATATGTATAAACATGGAAATATCTACACCGCAATCTGTATAAACTTGGAAACATATACACAGCTATCTGTGTAAACATGGAAATATGTACACCGCTATCTGTGTAAAAATGGAAATATCTACACCGCAATCTGTGCAAATATGGAATTATCTACACCACCATCTCTGTCAACATGGAGATATCTACAGCGCTATCTGTATAAACATGTAAATCTCTACACCATTATCTGTATAAACATAGAAATATCTATGCCACTGTCAGTATAAACATGGAAATATCTACACCACCCTCTGTATAAACATGGAAATAACTACACCGCCTTCTGAATAAACATGGAAATATCTTCATGGCTATCTGTATAAATATGAAAATATCTACATTGCTATCTCCATAAACATGGAAATATCTAAACCACGATCTGTATAAACATGGAAATATCTCCACCGATATCTGTATAAACATGAAAATATCTACATTGCTATCTCCATAAACATGGAAATATCTAAACCACGATCTGTATAAACATGGAAATATCTCCACCGCTATCTGTATAAACATGGAAACGTCTTCACCGCTAACTGTATAAACATGCAAATATCTACACCGAGATCTGTATAAATATGGAGATATATACACCGCTATCTCTATAAACTTGGAAATGTTTACACCACTATCTGTATAAACATGGAAATATCTACAAAGCTAACTGTATAAATATGGAAATACCTAAACCGCCTTCTGTAAAAACATGGAAATATCAACACAGTCATCTGTATAAACATGGAAATATCTACAGCGCAATCTGTGAAAAGATGGAAATACCTACGCCGCCATCAGTATAAACATGGTAATATCTCCACCGCTATCTGTATAAACATGGAATTATCTCCACTGCTATCTGTATAAACATGGAAATATCTACACCACGATCTGTATAAACATGGAAATATCTCCACCGCTTTCTGTATGAACATGGAAACATCTACACCGCTATCTGTATAAACATGGAAATATCTACACCGCTATCTGTATAAACATGCAAATATCTACAACGCTATCTGTGTAAACATGGAAATATATACTCCGCTATCTGTGTAAACATGGAAATATCTACACAGCTATCTGTATAAACATGGAAACATATACACCACGATCTGTATAAAATTGGAAATATCTACACCTCCATCTGTAGAGACATGAAAATATCTGCACCGCCCTCTGTATAAACATAGAAATATCTACACTGCCATCTGTATAAACATGGAAATACCTACACAGTTTTCTGTATAAACATGGAAACATCTACACCACTATCTATGTACACATGGAAATATGTACACCGCAATCTGTGTAAACATGGAAATTTCTACACCGCTATCTTTTTAAAGATGGAAATATCTACACCGCAATCTGTGCAAAGATGGAAATATCAAAACCGCTATCTGTGTAAACATGGTAATATCTACACCACTGTCTGTATAAACATGGAAATATCCACACCGCTATCTTTATATACATGGAAATATCTACACTGCCATCTGTATAAACATGGAAATATCTACACGGCCATCTGTGTATAGATGGAAATATCAACAACGCCATCTATATCTGTCTGTATAGATACGTATAAATATATATCCCCAAAACAAAAACTCATTCTCTTACTTATACATAGGTAGAATATAGGTGAATATACATATACATTTATAGGTAGAACAAAGAAAACCCTCAGCCTCTTTAGGGCCATGTGTTTTCTCTGAGTAATTGTCACAATTAATTAAAATACATGTTTATGCCTTTTTAGATAAATTTCATCAGACCAGTTTCTGTCTGGTTGGAAAATAATAACTGCCTATTTGCTAAGTGCCCCTGCCCCCATACTATGTTCCAGTGAACTAAAGACCTCTGGCAATCATAGATTTACAACTCAGCAAGATTAAACAATTTATTGTTATTTATGACATCCAAGCTGTATCTTCTGTATTATATTCCACATTAGCATCTATCACCTTACATTTGGGAGATCCTGTCCAAAAAATGATTATGCCTCCTAACCAAACATTCAGCAGGGCTGCAGGAACAGGCCCCCTGAACAAACATCCTGCCAAAGTACTTTAAAGCACCGTGAGCTGCCACAGCTGTGCATTTTCAGATGACTCAGCAGATTAGCGTGGAGTCTCTTAGCCTCTGCTTGGTCTGTTCCTTTCAGTGATCTCTCACATGGCCCAGTCCATTCGGTTTGAAAATCCTCATGAAATGAGCAGATTATGATCTGGCTTCAGTAGAGGGCCATGGGGTGGGCATGGAGGGGAGAGGGTTTGCTCTTAACACAGCCTGAGCCTCAGAAAGGTTTCAGATGGAAAAGCATGGCACTGACTCAGCTCATGCTTAACAGGAAATAATGCACAGACCACACCAAAAAAGCCCTTTATGTTGTGTGAAAGTCTATGCCGGAGCAGCTGCTGCCACCTCATGTACTGTGATACAGTGTGCATGTGTGTGTTTGTGTGTGCATGAGTGTGAGTATGCACATAAATGTGTGCTGGGAGGGGTAGGAGATCACACCTTCCACAGTCGCCACCTCAGCCTTAGCTAGCAGTGTGGAGAATTGCCAAAAGTCAACAGGAAGCTGCACCAAAACAACTGTGATCACCACATCAGCAGGCGCTTTCTGGTTAGTAAAGCTACTGGGACTGAAAAACACACACGACCTCGTCCTTCTTTTATTTTAATCAGAGCAAAATATTTTTATAATAATTGTGTTATATGAATAAATAATTCATAACGCTGTAACCCATTATCACATTCAATCCTCCCAACAACCCTAGAAGATATGTAGACAAGTATTATTACTTTCCCTATTTTTATAAATGAGGAAATAAACCCCAGGAGGCTAGGCGACTTCCCCACGGTCATAGAAGTTGCAAACAGTAGTATCATGATTCAAATCCAAAGCTTCTCCTTTTGTCTTTATCATTTTAATTTTGAAGGTAATGCATATGCATGTATGATCTTTTAAATCCAGAGATGTATATGGAATAGATAGGAAAAGGGACTCTCCTTCCCCATTATACACCCCCTCCACCCAAGCTATATACACTGTTGACTAGAGTATGTCCTTTCAATCCTATTTTCTATGCCTACATTATATACAGAAAAGCAGGATTACGTTACACACAATATTCCAGTCATTGCTGTTTTTCACCAACAAGCTATCATTCACATCTTTTTCATACTACATATAAATTTATATCCTTTATTTTAGTGGTGTATATTGTGCAGTTGTGTCATAAATTATGTACCTGTTCTCTGTTGAACATATAGATTTTTTCTGAGTTTTTCCTTAGCAAAATGCTGCAGTGAGTATCCTTGTACACAGATGTTTGTACATTTGTTCTAGAAAAATCTACAGTAAAGATTCTTAGATTAAGAGATTCCCAGGTTATTAGAAAACTACTCTATTAATTTAGATATATACTTCCAAATTGCCTGACCAAAAAGTTATGTCAATTTAACTTCTATGAACAGTATACAAACATGACAATTTTCCATCACCTACACCAACTCTGGGTAATTTCATCTTTTTTACAAGTTGATGGATTGTTTTAATTTATATTTCTCTGGTTATTAATAAGGTTGGCCACCTGTTCATGTGTTATTATTGATGATATTTGTATTGAATTGTTTGAATTTTCTTGATTTCAAAAAACGTTTTACATGTCATAGATATTAAATATTTGTTGTAAAACTCTCCTTCCAGTATTGTGTATGTGTTTGGTCAAGTAGAATAAACTCTCGTCCTCTGATTTCAGATTCCTTTCTCTTTCCATTAGAAATCCCTAAATGTAAAACTACATATTGATAGCTAAAAACCAGGATGTTTACTAGAGAAAAAGAATACAAAGGCAATAATTAAATATTATATTTATACAAAATACCTACTAGTACAAACTTAAAAAGAGAAAGTAAAAGTCAAATGCTTCTACGACTTCAGACTAAGAAAAAGAACTTTTGAGGTTGAATGTTCCTGAAATTTTTCTTTTCATACAACTACGGACATGACTTCAAAAGTTGATGTGACTAAAAAATGTAAGATATGAAAGATATTTGAAGACTCAGAGAAGGTGGATTTTCATTTTAACAAGTCACATATATATTCTAGATATCCTCTTATTCGTAACTAAGAGAGTCAAATCAGATGAAAGAATCTAAAAATTTCCCTTTGACTGTGTTAAGTAGAAGTAGTAGAGGCATATTGGCCAAATCTTGAGTGTTTGCAAATTGACTCTTAAGGCTATAGGCTGGCACAGGTCATTGAAGCCCTAGCTTTTTATCTTTAATTTTAAAATCCCCAAACAATTTATACTAATTTTTCTTGTCCATTATTTCCAAATAATCTTGTTTAAAGGTTATTACAGTGCTTGCTCATGTTACTGTTGTCTAACAGAAGGGTATCCGGGGCCTTAAAACTGAGAGGGTTAGGATTAATGATTCCAATACCTATGCTTGGACATCTCCAAAAGTGGGTTCCAACTTCTTGTCCTCAAGTCTGTATAGAAACTAGCAAACTTCCAGAGTTCACAAAAGGCTCAAAGAGAACAGATGTTTTATAGAAAATTCTTAGAGCAAGTTTCACGCATAATGTTGCTGATGCGTGTCTGCCTTTTCAATAAACATCACTATGCTTTATCACAAGATTTAATAAAGCAGCTTAGTTAAAAATGCCATCTGGGTCTCTGGACACATTAAACAAAGCTTAAAATAACCACCCCAGCAACTGGGAGGACCCAGCTGTTCTCATAATCTGTCCCACTCCTTTTACTTCCCCATAAAAAGAGTGAATGAAGACCACAGACTAAAAGCATCCAGAAGGAACTGACACAAACAGGGAGATCGATGGAGCCAAGGGCTCCTGTAAGTTTGCTATTGCTCACATAATAGATTTGCTAATTCCACAACCTGCGGATGGTGATTAAGAACGGGAAGCAGAAGGAGGGAAGAGAGAATCATAGAAGGGCTCATTCAAGTTTTCTAATGTATCACAAACCTGTCCTCCCTAATGTCTGGATCATAGCAGCCCATTCCATTCACCTATTCTCTAGTGAACTCCAATAGAAAATACAAAGCCATCACCACCCAGTTCTTTCTCCCTTCTAGAGATGAGATATTAGCCACCCAATCCCAGATTCTCAGATCCATTCCAGGAAAGAAGCCCTAGGTATTGAAGCACAGCTTTCCCTCCCTCCCTTCTTTCTTCCACCCCAAGATTTGTTCCCCAGATAGTTCTAGTAAATGCAAAACCAAGTATATTCTCATTCTTTAGAGCAACCAGCTTTTCATGGCCAACTGGAATCAAACACAACCTGCACAAACATCTATCTGGAGGACACTCCCAAGGCTCCTACTGAGCCAGCCTTCTGCATACCACTGCATTTCAGCTTCCTAGTTCACAAGACACTGAGACATTCTTGAATTCTGCAAGGTGCACTGTGTGTTAATATCTTTGCTGCTCATCATGTGGCCAATAAAGGGCATGACTAGTCAACAAATAAATTTTCTCTTGGCTAAAACTTGCAACAAAACTGTAAGCTGTTTACCAAGGGGCCCACTACAGGTTATATTCAATATATACAGTCAAATCATAACTATCTGAGATATATTCAGTTGACCATACACCTTTATATTTCAGTAAAAGGTCTTTACATTTCCCAGTGCTATCGACGTTACAAAGTGCTTTCATATGCAGTGCTTCATCTGATTTCCAGGATAATTAAATGATCCTGTCATACCTGATTTTTAGATGAGGAAACAAGTGGTTTCTGGGTATTTCAAGAGGCTAACGCATCTGCCCTCCAACTTGTATGTGAAAACCAAAAACAAAATTCCAAGGCCCTTCAACCATCTGAATGGACTTTGACTCTTTTGGTCAATATATGGCAGAGCTAGGAAAAGAAGGTGAGTCTTCCAGCTGCTGATACAGGGTTTTTTCTGCCATACTCCATTACCTCCAAGGCTAAAGTCAAAAGAGGGTGTGGTTATCACATGAAAAAATCTGGTTTGGATTTCCCAAATGTGTATGTACTATTTGGGGATTTACCTTAATTTAACCTACAGTTCTTTTGGGTTGTAACAGTCTGACTCCATTTTTGAAAACAAAACAAAATCGATTTTAAATGCTGAATTATAGATCTTTGCTGTCCAGTATGGTAGCTACTAACCACTTATGGTTATTTGCATTTCTATTTTAATTAATTAAAATTCAGTAAAATGCAAAATTCAGTTCTTCAGTTGCTCTAGCCACATTTCAAGTGTTACAGTAGTCACATATGGCTAGTGGCTGGGACAATGCAGATTATAGAACAGTTCCATCATCAAAGAAACTTCTATTGAACAGTGCTATTATATAATGTCATCTCCAGAGAAAGAAGACTTTAGAAAAAGTCAGAAACGGCCGGGTGCAGTGGCTCACACGTGTAATCCCAGCACTTTGGGAGGCCAAGGCAGGCAGATCCCTTGAGGTCAGGAGTTCAAGACCAGCCTGGCCAACATGGTGAAACCCCGTCTCTAGTAAAAATACAAAAAATTAGCTAGGCGTGGTGGTGCATGCCTGTAACCACAGCTACTCAGGAGGCTGAGTTGGGAGAATCACTGGAACCCAGGAGACAGAAGTTGTAGTGACCCAAGATTGTGCCACTGCACTCTAGCCTGGGTGACAGAGCAAGACTCCATCTCAAAAAAAAAAAAAAAAAAGAAAAAGAAAAAGTCAGAAACATCTTGAGGCAGGCATAGTGCTGTCATCTGTCCAATATTGAAGATGATTTAAGAATAAGAAAGAAGAAGAGAACAAAGAAGAGAAAAAGAAGTTGCCTTAGGTGTACCTACCCAGAAAAGGACAAGGGCATTCCTGTAGTCATTGTGTTGTATTTTAGCTCTTAAACTTTTTAAGAGATTAGAATAATTTGACACGTAGAAGATCTAAACCACTGAAGAGGCTCTGAAGCAGATAAAAGTAGAAAGAAAATAAAAAACTAATTAGTTACAAACTAAGCTTAACCACAATTCGTTTAAAGGATACTATTTACTCTTCACATGATTGGTTTTTCTTTTGCTTTATAGTATGACATAGTTTATATCTTTAAAGGGGAATTAAAATATTTCTGGGAATTTTTAAAAGTAAGTTCACACAGCCACATAAAAGCTACAGAAACAGATAAAACCTATCTTCTCATTTATTCCCTAATCCATTCAAATTAAATATAAAAATCCAAGCAGCCACAGTGATATTCAAAAAAGCAAAAGTGAGACAAAACAAAATTCATTTGTCACCTGTGGAGGTAGTTAGCTCACCTAATCTTCACTCCAAACACCAGTAATTTTTAAAAGACAGAAATAAACATATGTTCTGCCTTCCCGGAAGGAACTATGTTTCAGGGTAGCCAAATAACCCAGTTGTGAAGAAAATGGTCTGCTTATAGAAAAATCCCAGCTAAAACATGTAGATAGAATTAGAGAATTAGAAATTCACCATTTGGAAACCCCTAATGAAATAATCAACTCAAGCAAGGATCATTAATAAATGCTAAAACAATCAAGTAACTATTGATACAGAATATAACTGAATATACACATGGTACAAAGTTCACGTCACAGACTACTGGCTTGACCCAAGGGGGAATATAGCAGAGGAGATAGGCAGTGATCACCCTAACCTTGCGATCATCTCACCATCACTAATGATGGGATGTGAATACACATTATTGCCTATGAAATAGTCTTTAAAAAAAGAAGTTGAACCTGAATCTAACTAAACCTTGCAATGGGCTGAACGTGTATGTCTTCCCCAAATTAATATGTTGACATCCTAACCCCAAAGGTGCTGGTATTAAAAGGTGGGGCCTTTAGGGGGTCATTAGATCATAAGGACAGAGGCTTCATGATTGGAATTAGTGCCCTTATAAAAGAGGCCCCAGAGAGCTAGCTAGTCTCTCCCACTATGTGAGGGCCCAGCAAGAAGGCCAATCTATGAACCAGAAAGTTGGTCCTAACCAGATATCAAAACCACATGCTCCTTGATTTTAAACTTGCTAGCCTCTAGGACTGTGAGAAATAAATTTCTGTTCTTTATAAGTCATCCAGTTTTTGGTATTTTGTTATAGCAGGCCTAAAAGCCTTTAGAACTAACTTCCAGTTAACCAGGAAAAAACAGAGTGAAAAGTTAAATGACACCATAAAAAGCAACCAGAAAATTCCAGAAGGGGAAATATTCCACAGGACAACTGACTAGTTTTTCAACAAGTCAATTTCACTAAATAAATACATAAACAAAGAGTATGGGTATTTTCCAGGTTAAAAAAGTCTTGAGCTAAATAATCAAATGCAATGTGTATCCCTTGATTAGAAGAAACTAATTTGAACAAACCAGCCACAAAAGATATTTCAGGGAGACCAAGCTGGAAGGATCACTTGAGGCCAGGAGTTTGAGACCAGCCTGGGCAACGTAGTAAGACCTCCATCTCTACAAAAACAATAAATTAGCTGGGCATGGTGGTGTGCACCTATAGTCCTAGCTACTCAGGAAGCTGAGGCAGGAAGATCACTTGAGCCCAGGAGTTTGAGGCTGCAATGAGCTATGATTGTTTCACTGCACTTCAGGCTGTGTGAAAGAGCAAGACTTTGTCTCAAATAATAAAAGGACATTTCATAATAATTGAGGAAATCTGAATGTGGACTGGGTAATAAATGATCTAAAAAAGCCATTTTTTATTTTGTTTGAAAAGATGATTTTGTAACTATACAGGAAAATGTTCTTATTTTTTTAGAAATCTGTACTAAAGAATTTAGGGGTAAAATATCATTTTCTTTAATATACTTTCAAACACAAGCAAAAAATAGTCATGACACAAATATAGCAAAATGTTTACAATCTATGTTCTATGCTTGCCTGTGAGTGCCATTAATCTCATCTCTCTGCTTTTCTGAAAGTTTGAAAATTTCAAAGTTTTATAATACATTTTTTTACATCCCATAATTTTATAATAATTTTTTTAAAGTTTGAAGCAAATCAACAACTATAGCTTCAAAAATATCCTGACCCACAATAAACATTGAACAGGGTATATTTCTCCCATTTCCTAAAAAAGTTGGCCCAGGAAGGAGTATGAGAGCTGCCATAGCTCTCCCAAGGCTCATTATTCTCCATCACTCCATGGGAAATCCCAAAATAAATTTTTTAAAAAGTTGTTTAAATTTATAATGTTTTTGATTCTATAATAATTTTATAATAAAATAATTGTAAAATGTTTTTGATTTTATAATTTATAAAAATTTTTATACATGTTTATGTTTGAAATGTCTATTTCAAACTTTTTGAGATATTAAAATATAAGTAATATAGTTCATCATTTTAGAAATGCCATGCTTTTCTTCTCCAGCAATTACATAATCAAAGAGTAACTGTAGTTTTTCCTAGAACATTGCTTTGTAGGCTGGGCATGGTGGTTCATGACACTTTAGGAGGCCAAGGCAGGCAGATCTCTTGAGATCAGGAGTTTGAGACTAGACTGGGCAACAGAGAAACCCTATGAGTAGTAAAAACACAAAAATCAGCTGTGCATAGTGGCGTGCACCTATAGCCCCAGCTACTCAGGAGGCTGAGGTGGGAAGATCACCTGAATCTGGGGAGGTCAAGGCTACAGTGAGCCAAGACTGTACCATTGCACTCCAGCCTGGGCAACAAAGTGAGACCCTGTGTCAAAAACAAAAATGAAATTTAATTGAAAAAAAGAAAATTGCTTTGTAAAATTAATTTTTCAATCAAAACCAAGATTTTTCAGATATAGAGAATGCAGCCCACTGGTCAGATTTGTCAGTTCAAAGAGAATAAATTCTAGTTTCCTATTTTTCTAGCCTGCTTATGATTATCCAATAGGATATCAAAAAAGACCAAAGCCTTTGGGATCCATGTTCAGTATTCCTGAGTCTAACTCAGGATGCCAAATCAGGAGACAAGCACATTCTCATCAATTTTCAATCATTCGAGACCAATTTTGCTTATAATTATCCAGTTCTTTTAGACCACCTTTCTCCTGAAGCCAGCCTTATGGCTATTCACTTCACTTTAGCATAAGCCCCCAAGAAGGTGAACAAAATGAGGAAACGATTGGTTAAAGTTGGCATTTGAAATTCTGAAACATGTCCACCATTCCCTTCACCCATGCCCGCCCCTCTTAGAAGTAGTACTTTCAGATTATTTAAGAGTCGATGCTTCTATGTGGATTTTGTCATCTGTCCTTTATAACAGCTAGTGCGTTTAATTTGACTCTATTTTCAGCATATATTGACCTATGCTAATTATCTGTTAAAATAAATTCCACTCTTAGAGTTAATAAAGTGTGTGTGTCATGGAAGACCCATTGAAGTAAGAAGCTGAGGAGCCCTTATGGTAAAGTGGGACAAGAAATAATAAGACATAATAATTTTCCCATGCAAATCAACAACCGTAGCTTCAAAAATATCTTGACCCACAACAAGTATTGGACAGGCCATGTTTCTCTCACTCCCTAAAAAATTGGCTCGGGAAGGAGTATGAGATCTCCCATAGCTCTCCCAAGGCTCATTATTCTCCATCACTCCACAGGAACAGCCTGTCAGAGAAGAGTGAAAGACCATTTGTCAACCTCTCTTCAACTCCCTGATTCTAGCCAAACTTCATCAATCTCAAGTGAGGAGCCAGAGAGAAATCAAACCCCATATATCCAGCATCATTGTCTACTGGAGTCAAAAATCACAATTCCACTACCCACCCCAACACCATTGGCCCTGTTTCTCCCAATTGCTTTTTATTGTGTTTTTTAAAAAATCCTCTTTCCCCATCCCTGCAACACCGAGAAGGAGGAATTATAGTAGATAAATATGAAGCATGGAGATCCTTTAAAAATGTTTTTAATAATAAATGAGAAAATGAAAAGGAGAGGGTTGGGAAGGAAGGAGGGAATTCAAATGCCAGGGAATTGTGCAGTTCCGCTTTTAAAGATGTTAACACTCATTTATACATCTGCAAGACACTCCCCTTAAAGAAAAGTTCTATGAGTGTGGGTCTGGTTGCATGAATAAGGATAAAATTACTTTGTTAGATGATGTTTCCCACATATCATTCAGAGACCCCTGAAGTTAGGTATCCCTCTTGTAGATGTCCTTGAGATGCTGCTGGACCTGGGAAAGAGGAAACTGGGATACGGGTCTATGCCAAAAGGTGCTTCTAGTTATAGGACAGAGAGGAAAGGGGCAGAGGGAGAAAAACCTGAGGTCTGAGAATCTGGATTGCAGAAGACTACCGAGGTCGTGGGAGAAGGGAGAGAAAACAAGGATGAAAAGAGAAAGGGGAAGAGGCATGAAATGTTGTCAAATGTCAAAAGGCATTTGGAGAGAAGTTGGGAATTGCATTAAGAAAACCACTGCAAATCTCGTTTCAGACCATTTAGAGATATGCCCCCTGGGAACTGCGAGCTCAGGCTGTTTAGCATCAAACAAATGGATCCACTCCATCCCTACCCTAATTAAATAAATCATTCAGTAATTCCACTGGGTTAAAAAACCAAAATATTAAAAACCTTCAGGGCCTACTCTTGCCAAATATGTCAGGAATCGTGTGTGTGTGTGTGTGTGTTCTGAGACACCACTACTGTTAAATAGGCAGAGCTAAGACTTAGGGGACTGGCAGATTATTGCAAAAAGGGCACGGGGCAGAGGGACTATGTTGTGAGCCTGGGAAAGAAGTTTGTGTGGGGACTGTGGGCAGTGAACGCGTTGGGAACAATATGGAAAACTGGGAGCTGCCTTGGAATCTACAGGGCCGGGTAAGAGAATGTCCGAAAGAAAAATGAGCAGGTGCGGGATATGTGCAGAGTCGGAGAAGAGTCCAGGGCGCCCGGAGTGGCTCCAGGAACGACGGACACCCCTCAAGGCTTTTGGGGGCGGTGGGTACTAATAGAACCCAGTGTCCGGGGTGCGCCGGGGAGGCTGCAAGCACGGTGGGAGTGGGGCGCTGGAGGGTGAGGATGCGGGAGTGAGGAAGCAAAGCCTGGGCCGGGCAGGGGCCTCCCAGCTGGGCCTGGAGGCAGCAGGGGGACAAGGGCTAGGAGAGGGCATGGCGGCAGCGCGGCGGGAAGCGAGGGGCATCTGGACACTCACCCCGTTGGCCGCAGCCATCTGCCCCACGATCTCGATGGCTGTCCTGCTAAAGTACCTGCCGTCGCTGCCCACCACCGTGGTGCAGCCCCGACGGTCGCGCAGGTCAATGGACGATAGCACGCTCTGGATGAATTTGGGCAGGTAGTTGCGCTGGCCCTCGAAGAGGCCAGTAGGTCGCCGCAGAACCCCGCCGCCGGCCTGCCGCGAGTCCTCGTAGGGCACGGTGGGCACTGTCAGCACCGGGATGGGGCTCCCCTCCGTGGTGCCTCCTGGCCGGTCCTGCTGTGGCTCCCGGGGCCGGAGGGAATCTGCAGCCTGCCGGGGGCCTCCACCAGCCTGGCAGCATGCCGGGACTCCGCCTCGCGCCCGGGCCCCCTCTCCGGCAGGTCGGCACCCTGCGCCCTGCGCCCGCCCGCCTGGGGACCGCCCGCCCCTCCTCTCCACGCAGCCGCTCGCTGACTCCCTCAGCGGAGATTGCTTCTGCCTTCCTGTAAAGTTTTCTCCCGCCCACCTTCTCCACTGCCAGACCGCCTGAGGTGTCCTCAGTTTCTCCCCAAGTTGGACTCACTTTCGGGGTGTCCCAAAAGCCTGATTCCAGGGCCTGCTAGCCCGACCCCGGTGACGCCTGCACCCGCGCCTGGCCCCAGACTTCACGCGCGATCGCCGCCCTCTGGGCCACACCCTCCGCCAGAAAACAGCCGGCGGGCGGCGAGACTTTGGGCAGAGTCCGGGTTCCTCTCCGGCGCCAGGCCCGTCAAAAATAATAATTTTGGCCTCAGCCAAAAATAACCCTGGAAAGGCGAGCTAAGAATGGTTATCTCCTGCCAGCGCTGAAATCGGAGGCTTGGTGCTGCGTGTGGGGTGTGTGTGTGTGTGTATGTGTGTGTGTACCCTCCCACCCCGACCATTTGTTGAAGGGAATCACCACTGTCAGACTTCAATCCAACAGGACCCACTCGAGCCATCCACACTTTCCCCAGCCTCCTCCAAAACAGCACACTTTCCGGTATGGACAATTCTTTTTTTTTTTTTTTCACTTGTTTGTTTGTTTTGGTGGTTGCAACAGCAGCAACACAGACGACACATATTTCCCTATTCTTCTCGCCCTTCTCAGCCTCCCTACCCAGCTCCTGCCTTAGAAACAGGCTTGGCCTACACTGTATCTGTCCACACTGCCTGAACTCTTCCCTGAATTAATCGTTTTCAATAGGAGGGGGCTAAATCCCTTATTAATGCCCTACCAGGAGTGAATGAATAAAGCCAAGTTAAAGGGGAACTGGGTACCACATACTGTGCTAGGTTCCTTTGCATGTATCCTTTCATTCTGCTGGAGCTAAAGATGTTCTGCCTCCTCTCCATAAAACGCACCCAAACTCCAAAACCAGGAAATTCTCCATAGAAAATAGGAGTGAAGAGAGAAAAGACTAACAGGATAAACCCCAAAGCAGGAAGAAAGTTTTGTCTCCCATTTCGCTCAAGGAATTTTTGGACCCACCAAGGCTACTGTCCTGAAAGATCCTGCTGCTTCTCCTTCCCCAAATATTGTCCACTTCCTCAGAGTAAGGCTGACTTGCCACAGGCTTATAAAGTGTTTGGTCACAGTAAGACAACTGTGAGTAATAACACACATTGTATACTGTTTTGCAATTGATAAAAGGCTTTGCATCTGTTTTTTCTTTGGAGGCTGAAGAAAAGAAGAATGGTATTCATGCAGTTCCCATTTTACAGATGAAAACAAGAGGACTTTTTCTGTGAAGTCAGGAAAGTGGTTACAGTGGTACTTTCCGCCTGTCCAAATTATGTATTGCCCCTCCCCTTTCTATTAATAACATTGAAGTGTGATGGGACAACCACTGAAGCCGTCAGTTGAAATCTGCTGGGACTTTTTAGCCATTCTCTTCAACATAAAGAATGGGTGTTTTTGGAGGGGGTGATAGGAATGGGGAAATGTTGTCAAAGAGTACAATGTTTTAGTTGAGACAGGAAGAATACATTTTGTTGAGATCTACAGCACAGCATGGTGACTGTAGTTAACAATGAAGTATTGTGTATTTCAAAATTGCTAAGACAATAAATTTCAAATGTTCTCACCACAAAAAAGATAGGTTTTGAGGTGATGAATCTATTAATTCTCTGGATTTAATTATTCCACAATGTATACATATATCATAACATCACATTATACCTCCGTAAATACATACAATTTTAATTTGTCAATTAAAATTTTTTAAAAGAATAGTGTGGCCAGTTGGGGAGGTAGTTTTTTTTTTTTTTTCCTCTAGTCTCTACTCAGTCTCCAAGATCCCATTCCCCATAAAGTTCCTGTCACCCAGGTGGAGTGCAGTGGCACAATCATGGCTCACTGCACCCTCTCCCTCTTGGGCTCAAGCGATCCTCCCGCCTACAGGTACATGCCACCACGCCCAGCTAATTTTTGTAGTTTTTGTAGACATGGGGTTTCACCATGTTGCCTAGGCTGGTCTCGAAGTCCTCAGCTCAATCAATCTGCCCACTTTAGCCTCCCACAGTGCTGGGATTACAGGTGGGAGCCACCAAGCCCAACCCATAAAGTTCCTAACTTTTTATCTCCCTGGGAGTGCACAGCCTACACACACCAGTTTCTCTTTAGAACATACTTAAGAGTCTTGGCTTAGCATCCAACAGACAGAACTTTAACACTTCTACGGATCTGTGCACCTGTCTATGGTGTGGGGTTTTTAAGATCTCTTTCTAATGACACTTTATTTTGCAAAGCAGGACAGTTTCATTCCCAGAAGAGCAGGTATGGTAAATCCTTTGTTCCAGTAACGAAGACAATGATCCAAACCCTAAGCTTCAGAGAAGCCCAGAAACCCTCCAGGCCTCCATTTCTCTGCTCCTAGCACCTGCCTCTCTCTTGACATCAACATCATTCTCCCATTTCACAGCCCAGCTCCTTCCACAGACCCAGGGATTAGGCACCAGCACCTCAGACTAGATTTTAGAGAATTACCATTCAAGAGGCAATCCTCTTCCCTTGGTTCCAATTTCAAGGTTCTCAAAGACTGGGACAGGGCTAGTTTGAGGCAATGTGCCCCATCGCATAGCAAGAAAGAACCTTACAGTGAAAAGGAAAACAATTCTTCCAAAGTAAGGGGGTGCTGATCCCAGAGGGAGGACAGATGGGCAACCAAACAGTAACCGGGCCACCACATGCTTCACACTCACTGATCAAGGATTTCTAAAACCACTTTTCTTTTCTCTGAATTTACATAGGACTTTGTATCACTCATAAAGGAATGTCTTATAGGCTAATAACACCTTTCTATTCATGCTTATACTTAACATTTAGGCTAGGATAATTTCCTAACCTCAGTGTCCTCACTATAAGATGGGAATTATTATAATCCCTACCTCATAAATTGTTGGGAGGATTAAAATACTTAGTAAAGTGCCTGACTAATAGAAAGGCATTCAATAAATGTTAGCTATTCATGGTGTCATCATCATTATATTTACCATTATTACTAATCTCCTGTATTGCAAGAATTACAGTTTATATTTTTGTAGACCATCACTGTAGCTAAAGGGTCTTTGGGCCATAGGTGATATTCCATAAAGGTTGGTTAAATTGATCTGTGGTTTTTGACTATGGAAACTCAGAACTCCCTCAAAATGTACAAAACAGATTTACCTGCTAAATAAATCTCTTCAAAGCTGACCCCAGGTTTAATTGAATTAATTCCAATGAATTTGTCACAATGATGGAGAAAGGAAACTTAGAGGGCCCCACAGTTGTTTGCTGGTAAAATGAGAAGTTTGGATTAGATCAATGTTTCCCAAAATATTTTCCTCAGAATGTTAGTGCCCCTCGAATCCTGCACAAAGCAAGAGTTTCATGACCAAGTAGCTTTTAAAACTCCTGTACACTCTACTCCCATTCTTCACAATGCACACTTTCATATTAAAAGTTCTGAGAGGTCCTCAACAGAAGACATCACATAACTTTTTTTTTTTTTTTTTTTTTTTTTTAAGACAGATTCTCACTCTGTCACCCAGGCTGGAGTACAGTGGCCACCACTCCTGGCCTAAAATTTTTTTAACCTGGTGCTTCCCAATCTAAACTCACAGGGACCAGTTTTCTTAATGAAAGAGAATCAGACTAGCTTGTAACCATAGCTGGTGACACTCCCCTGCCCCATTCCTTGTATGTCCTCAGTGGACTAGGTCAGGAATAAATAAATTTTCCTGATTCTCAAGGGCTGGTCACTCCTTTGCACTGAGCTCAAAGCTTCTCTGTAGCATGGGTCACAATGAATGGTAGCCCTGATAGCCTAGAGTAGCCTTTCAGCCTTCTCTGAGCCTCTAAAGACTGAGGATCCTTGGCATGAAATGGAGCAACTGATATACCCTTGCTTCCCCTGGGGACTCTCTTGCTCTCAAAAAGGAATCAGCCATCATCTCCATCTAGAGAATATACTATCTGACTCAGCTTGACCAGCCTGTCCCAAAATGAGAATCTGGGTAAAATAAGCATTGAAACACTTCATTCCTTGTAGATTCACAAAACATATTAGCATATTAAAGACTATGAAGTTCTGCAGGAAAAAAAAACCTATTTAACTTTAATCCAACATTGCCAAGTTTTATTTGACCATGGAAGATTTTTCCAAAACACTTACAAACAGATCAAGGACATTAATCTTTCATGAAACACTAGATCCCCAGGGTCCTCTCCAGCTACATCATTCTGTGATTTTCTTTTTTATTTATGATGCATTAAAAGATTAATCTCTATCAGACTTCCATTTAGAAATTCACCAGAATGTGCAAAGGCAGCAGGTAAAATTGCTGAAGGGTATTATAAAAATACCCTCCAGTGATTTTTGAAACTTAAACTGAAATATTTATATAACTATATATTTCAGTTTGTATATTATATATATATGTATATACACACATATATATGTATGTATATACACACATATATATGTGTGTATATATATGTATACACACATATATATGTGTGTATATATATTGGTGTATGTATATCTATATCTATGTATATATGGCATTATATCCATTTTACAGATGCAGAAACTGAGCTTTAGAGGGGGTGAGCAATTGGTCCAAAGCCACACAGCACACAGGTAGTCATTGATAAAGGTAAAAACAAGAGTTGAAGCCTGAGGTGTAAGGACACAGAGACAAGTACACAAATGTTTACAAGTTACACATATGACACGTGCCTTTAACATGAATTTCTTGAACATTCATTTAGAGGCCTTACAATGAAGACATCAGAGTGGCAGCAAGTTCTGTTGGAATCAGGGGAGCGTGTTCTTCTATAATCCCCTGGCTAACAGGAAAGCACACTGATTTGGCCCATGGTAGTTATACACTCCCATTGAGTCAGGGGCCACTTCTATGCACACAGGAGGTGCTAAAAATATGCTGTTGACTCATTGCCTCTAAGAGCAGAAGAAATGCCAAAAATATAAGACAAGAGGCAGAAAAGCACACGGAAAAATGTCGTAGGGCAGTCCTCTGAGGAAGTGTTAGATCCCTTTGAAATCTGTCCAAACACTTTCTTGTGCTGGGGAAAGTCAATTCCATATTTCAAGCAACCCCACATGTCATACGAGTATCTTGTACGTGTTTGTGTACTCGTGTCTGTGAACTTACATCTCAGACTTCAACTTCTCGCTCCCCACCCTTATCAATGACTGCCTGCATGGCCTTGGGCAAGTTGCTTTCCCTCTTCAAAGCTCAGTTTCTGCATCTATAAAATGGACATAATGCTACCTACCTCATGGGGTTAGTGATCACATTTAAGGAGCTAATATGTGGAAATTGCTTACACAGTACCTATCACATAATAAGGGTTTAATAAGTGTTTGATGTAATTGTTTTGATTATTACTACTATTACTAAAATAATAATTACTACAATAATAATGATTCTTATTCTCTATATTAGTATTATCTTTGAAAATGGGCATGGATTATGTCTATGTAACACTTTTGGCACAATATCTAGCATTATATCACACACAAATTAGAGAATTCATGTTATTAAGGATGAAAAAATATTTTTACTGACCCTTCAATTCTTCGTAAGTAACTGCAAAAGAAGCCATTATCCCAACACATGAAATAAAAAAGAAAATTCAGTTCCTCTGGAGTTTGTTTTTGGAGGTAGCCACAGGATACCTAATTTTTTTTTCTTTTCAGAGAGACCGAGGGGCTCACTAGGTAGACCAGGCTGGTCTTGAACTCCTGGTCTCAAGCCATCCTCCCACCTCAGCCTCCCAAAGTGCTGGGATTACATGCATGAGCCACCACATCCAGCCTACCTAAAATATTGAATGCTGTTAATAAATCTCCTGAGGCCAGCATAAGAAGGTGATGGGCAAAACTAATGCAGGTATGTTTTTCTGGCTTTTTCATGTATTGGGCCAAACTTTGAAAAGCACTTACTATTAATGGCTAACTTGCAAAATTTGTGATTTATTAAAAGCAGATTTTAATTGTTTTACCTAAAAATAATAGGCCTCTGATCTGCCAAAGATGAAGATTTAATTTCTAGGTGTTCCCCACAATACCTAGAAACATCAGTGGAATCGATTATTAAACACTTTAGAACTATTCTCATCAAAGTTATTTAATATATAATACAGCAAAAGAAAAGTTTCTTTTCTAAAGGCTTCTCTATACTTTTTTTAATAGTTGAATTTCATTTCTGAAGGCTCCTAAAAAGAATAGAATTTAGATCTTTATTAAAGAGGAAATATATTTTCCATGTTTAATTTAAATTACATTCCATCAGTCATTTGCAATCTTAGCCTACACGGAATTTCTTTTTTTGGTAGTTTTTATGTTTGGGCTTTAGGAGGGGATTCCCAATAATCTCTATATAAATATTTCTAATCTCTATATAAATATTTTAACATTTCAATGTAAATTAGTTTTTTAAAGCTATTTTATCCATAAAAATAATAAATTTGCATGGCTGAGGGTGAAATAATGTGTTACCAGGACCCCTCAGTTTTGGGGGTTGTGAGTAGATCCCATCTTCATGTTCCTCCAGCCCAGCCCAAGCCTGGCTCAGGTCCTCCTCCCCCATTTGCCAGGAACCACCATCCCCAGGGATTCTATGTGCCCTGCCTGACCAGTGTTCTCCATCAGAGTTTACCAATCTTTTGTTCATTCCCTCAGAGCACAGCTAAGCAAGAGTACACTAATTTGAAAATTAACTCAAGCAAATAGAGGAGCAATATCCCCAACACATTGCATTTTAACATAGGGTTTCCTGGACACACTGTTTCAACCCAAGAGTTGGGCTAATAGTAGGAGTTCCATCTGCTAAAATACGGCTGTCAGCTTCAGAGGGAAATTCATGAACGTCTTCGTAGTTTGTTTTTACGTTTCACTTGGCACTGTTTCTAAAATTTCCTCTGAAGCCAAAAAATAAGTTATTTCCCAGCACACTGGGCACTTTTCATTTATCATTGGATTGATTTTTGTAACTTGCAGTAGGAGCTGAAATCGACCAGGGGGTTCTTATCCAACAGACAGCAGCAAAACTCTTTGTGTATCTGCGTTCCTTTCAACAAGCGTGACTTCCTCAATGGCATCATTCGTGAGCGTAACACAGAGCTCAGCAATAACGTTTCTTCACTAACCCTACCAGGTATCCAACATAGGATGTTACTTCCTTTCACTGTTTTCCGACTCCTGGCAGATATTAATCATTGGGATTTGGGAACAAGGAAATAGAATTTCTGAGAATGCTTGGGAATTCCCAAATTCATATGATTTTCATAACACTTCACTTACAAGTTTTTGAAAAATAATAAGTGACTATAATAACAAGCAAATAGTCGTTTTTTTCTGTAACAGGATTATATGAAAAGTTTTAGTAGTCTTCTGTTTTTAAAAGATATGATAACAAATGATGATTTCTTATTATTAGGAGCCAACATATTGTAACAAGATTATAAAATCCAATAGCATTAATAGAGAAAACATTAAAAAGAAATGAATATTATCACAAAATAAATGCTAAAGAAAAGTCCTTTAAAGATTGAAAGGTAACACCACAAATACTTAATGCTTTAATCGTTGTTTACATGACATTGTTAAACAAGGCATCAATCATCCCCTCCAATACCATTTAAATAACATAACATTCTGATCTCCTGGCAAGATGAATAGCACTAGAAAGAAGCAACTGTCAAAATTGCCGATTTAAGGGCATATTTTGTTTCTAAAACTTGGCATTTCTTAGAAAACCTCTCATAGGATTTGTAAAACATATACTATGCCTATGAACACATTAATATTTAGAAGGCCATGAACACACACTTGTAACACAGCAACAGATACAAGAAAGTCTGACTGAGGCTCCTTTACTGCTCCTGTCCTGTTCACCTTAACTTTCATCTCCACATGTCAGTGCTTCCTCATCTTGCTTGACTTGAAGTCAGTGCATTTCTTCAAGCCAGTAAGTTGTCTATACTGACTATTAAGCTGTAATTTTCACAGGAAAATTAGAATGTTCCTTCCCATTTTCCTAATTTCTCAACTGATTTTTCTCAGAATTCAGAATCCATAAATATTGAAATGCCAGGAGAGAATTTCCAAATGGAAATGCTGTTCCCTTAGTCCATTTTCAGAAGAAACCGTAGGATAGTGTTATCCTTCTCTTCTCCAATTTTTTTTTTCCTGCAAACTTATGGTTATCACCTCTTTAAGTGAGTAGCTCATAATTTTGCCTCCCCTGCAAATGGTCCCTAAACAGTGAAGTGAGTCCTCTTTAGCTGTGTCTTTAGTACATAATCCTGCATTTCTGACCATATGCAGGGAGTGTGACCCAGGGAAGGATCCCTGACTCAATGGGATTTCTCTTGCTGTCTCTAGAATTTGAACACTGGAACCCAGACGTACAGAGGCTGGGAGCCATCGTGGTGTGCTATATTGATGACGGCAGCAGTGGGTGGTGTGGGGGCAGTTAATTGACAGCTACCTGTTGCTGACATCCCAGGAACTGCCTGAACCTCCTCTTTCCCAGTCATAAGATATCTAAGATTCTGCAGTATTCTTCATTAAATCCTAGCATGGTTTATGCTAGCCAGAATTAGGTTCTGTTGCTTTCAATCAACAGAACCTTAGCTACTACGTTGTTATTTCCTGGTCTTTGTTCCTTTACTTTTCCAGGAAAAGAAGGGAAAATGGCTTATTGGTTTTAAAAAGAGACAAGGGACAACATACCATTTATGCAAAATTTAGCAGCACTCAAAGGAAACTCTGGAAAGTTCCTGAGACATACCTAGGTAGGATCAGCATAAAACTTGAACAGTGTATCTAGATCATGGTTGCCATGGTTGCCTTGACACAATGAACATCTGTATCAAGATCATATTTTCTTGGTGGGACAGAGAGAAGCACAAGGCGGGACTCACATTTACAGTAATCCTTGTTTTCCAGGGACCATACAACCCAGTTTGTCCAGAGCTGTTCATCTTAAGTTTGTTATCCCACCATAATTATAAATAGAACCTCCTTTTTCTCTCAAGAATATCCCACTTTGGATGATAATTTCTGTGACTACCCATTAAGAATATTTAATAACTATAGAAAACTGCTTCTCTATATTTTTTGTATGTTTGAAACATTTTATAACAAAAATATCTTTAAAGTTATCACCTACACAGAATATAGCTGCCAAATGCTCCTACTCTGCTATTCTAACCATGAATCCCTCTGGGGCCCCTTCCTCCTATGGCGCTTGTGAGGATGAAATGAAATAAGCTCTATGAAGTGCCCAACAGTGACCAACACTGAATAAAATACAGCCACCATAGGTGGCCTTCCCTTATGTTCACCAAACTCCTGATAAGTTATTCGGTGATGTTTTAATCTTAATATTTTATGTAGATTATACATTCATCTGATTCAAAATGCAAAAGGTACAAAAGCGTATACAGTTAAAAGTTTCCCAACCCACTACCATTTATCTCCCTGGAGGCAACTGTTTCCAGATTTTTGAATATCCTTAAAGAATATCATATGTATGGAAAAGAAAGATTATATATTTATATGCATCTGTGTATGCATTTTCCTATGAGAGGCTCACAAATTCTCCTTGAAGAGATATCATTATTACAAATACCCCTCAATTTACAATGGGGTTATATTCCAATAAACTTATGAAATATTGTAAGCTGAAAATGCATTTAATACACTTAACCTACTAAACATCATAGCTTAGCTCGGCCTACCTTAAACACTCACATTAACCTACAGTTAGGCAAAATCATCTAACAGAAAGCCCATTTTATAATAAAGTGGGCTTTGAATATCTCATGTAATATAATGAATACTGTACTGAAAGTGGAAAACAGAATGGTTGTATGAGTACTCAAAGTACAGCTTCTGCTGAATGTGTATTGCTTTCAAACTATCTTAAAGTTGAAAAATCGTAAGTCAAAATATTCTAAGTCAGGGATTGTTTGTACTTCTACTTTACATGATGAAATTGAGCCTTGAAAAGATTAAGTGACTCGCCCAAGGTCACACTGGCAGTTAAATAGTGAAACTTGGATCCAAATTGTTCAGTCACTACATGTATTGTCTTGAAATTTGAAAAAGTGGAAGAGGAATTAAACTACTAAATTGAAGGACTATTTTAGGCATAGAAGAAGCAGATGCCTTCATGTCCAAGTGATTGTGAAAAGCCCACTTGCCCCAAAATATGTCTCCTGGTCATATGAAATTCCACCATTTCAGATTTTTACCTGGGGATTTAGAGTAATCTGCTGTTTTCCTAGAGCTCCCCTAAAATAGAAATAGAACATTTTGGAAGGCTAAATATATGCTAACATTGGAAAACTCATTTTCTCCCCTTTGTAAGGCAAGGTACTGAAGGAGGGGGCCCTACGGGCTGTGCAGGGACATCCTGGAGGCATGGGGAGAAGAAACTGAAAGGCAAGTTTGTATGGAACAAAGAATACCGATCTCAGGATTCTCCCTTGAACCTGCCCTAACTTTGTTCAAATAGACTTAGCCACTGACCTGCTGTCAAAAGACCACAGCCAATCTGACTTGTTTTCAATATAATGATGAATATTGATTTGGTCCCTTCATCCAACATTCTCAGCTGGATCTTTTTTGACCAAGGATATACATTACTAGGTGAGTACAGGCAGTTAATTCTTCCACACGGGATTCGGAGATTCTGAGTTAACCAGAATCACCCACCTTAACATCTGCCAGTTTATACCCCAAGTCCTGACCAGTGCCCCCTACCTGCTATGCCTCATGTTTTCAATAGAGCATAAAATCAGAAATGAAAGATGAAACATCATAGCCAATATCACAGAAATACAAAGGATCCTAAGAAACTGCTAGGTATAATTACACACTAACTAATTGGATCATCTAGAAGAAATGGATAAATTCCCAGACACATAAAACCTACCAAGATTGACTCATGAAGAAATTTAAAAATCTGAACAGACTAATAGCAAGCAAGGAGGTTGAATCAGTAAGAAAATGTCTCCTATCAATGAAAAACCCAAAACCAGATGGCTTCCCAGATTAATTCTACCAAATATTTTAAGAAGAACTAATACCAGTCCTTCTCAAACTCTTCCAAAAAGCTGAAGTGGAGGGAATACTTCCAAACTCATCTTACAGGGCCAGCATTACCCTGATTCCAAAGCCAGACAAGAACACTACAAGAAAGGAAAATGACAGGCCAATATCCTTGATCTACATAGATGCAAAAATCCTCAACAAAATCCTAGCAAACCAAATTCAATAGCACATTGAAAGAATCATTCACCATGATCATGTCATGGTTCAACATAAGCAAATCAATACATATAATATACCATATTAGAAAAATAAAGGATAGAAACTATATGGCCATCACAATAGATATAGAAAAAGCTTTTGACAAAATTCGGAACCCTTTCGTGGTGAAAAAAAAAAACACCCAACAGATCACGTATTGAGGGACTGTATCCCAACAAAATAAAGGCCATATATGACAAACCCATAGCTAACACCATGATCAATGGTGAAAAGTTGAAACTTTTCCTCTACCATCAGGAACAAGACAAGGATGCCCACAGACACCACTTCTCAGGGTAATTAGGCAAAAGAAAGAAATAAAAGGCATCTTAATAGGAAAGGAAGAAGTGAAACTGTCTCTACTGACGGCATGATCTTGTTATATATAGAAAACCCTACAAACTTCACTAAAAAAAGGTTAGAACTCAACACAAAGAAGGGAACAATAGACACTGGGGGACTTCAAAGTTGGGAGGGAAGGATGGTGGGAGCAAGGGTTGAAAAACTACCTATCGATTACTATGCTCACTGCTTGGGTGGTGGGATCATTAGAAGCCCAAACCTCAGCACCATGCAATATACCTGTTTAAGAAACCTGTACATCTACGCTCCTGACTCTAAAATGAAACATGCAATATTTAAAAAACAAAAACAAATAAATAAAATTTGAAAACTGTTAGAACTGAACTGATAGGTGATATCAGTAAAGTTGTAGGATACAAAATCAACATATAGAGCCTTGAACACAGCAACATCCAGCTGTCTGACACGAAAGTCTCAGGGGCAAGAAAACCTCTATATGAACTCAGAAACAATGAGCTAAGTTGTGTTCATGTCTGAAAGGATGTTAAGAACTTCATTCATGTTACATCAGAGCCAACAGAAAGAACCAACAGGAAAACTGTACCCAACAAACAGAAATGACAAGATGAAGGGAAAGCAGAGGTAAGGGCTTACCTTAGAAAGGGCAAGTGATTAGCTCAATATACAATACAATGTTTGCTCCTGAGCCAAAAATTTGTACAATAATTTGGATATTACTTGCACAACCAGAAAAATCAGCCACTCATTAGGAAAATGTGTTTCTGTAGAAGTCTTAGGACTCAGCTATCTAAAATAACATGAAAACACAATATTTTCATCCAAAATGAGTATTTTTGTTTGTCTTGGCTTGTTATTCTAACGTCAACAGCCTCTAAATAAACTGTTGAAGTACATGATATAACCACCTCTTTCTCCATCTTTCCCATTGCTCCCATAGGGTTTCAGTTGTGCAATTTCACCATTAGCAAAGCTTTTTGCTGAAATCTGGCTTTTCAAAGGGAGAGTATCCAGAAACAGAAGATGCTGATCTGGGAGGCTCTTCCTAATAGAACTGCTGCTTCAGTTTAACTTGAAAAAGCCCACACCCAGTTCCTAATGACAAACATCTGAACACCGGGTTCAGATGTTTGAACACCTGAGCAAGACCATGCTATGCCTCCTGCTCGCTCTGTTCTATAAGCAACCCACAGATTGCTCCCTGTGAAGAGGAGCCTGCCAGGGGAGCAGCATTCCACCAGACCCTGATTTAGCAAGATATTTCCGTATCATTCCCCCAACCAGCTGGAAGTCCTCCACTGCTCTTGTGTAAAAATCTAACTCATCTCGCTGAATTTCCTGATTTAAAAGTCTAATTCATTTCACCAAAAGTGTGACAGAAGGAAACCAAGTACACCATCTCTCTCTTACCAAACCAAAGCTATTGCATGTGCATTCTGGGGGGAAAACATGGTCCAAATATGTTATGGAGGGGGTGCCAGCCCAGTGTCATCCTCTTACTATTGCCATAGGATCTTGGCTGATGGCATCAGAGGAAAAACAAGTTTATCGATTACTTTCAACCACTAAGCTCACTCCTCCATGAAAAATAAGTCACAAGTCCAATGTCTCTTATTAAAATAAGCACTGCAAAATATAAAGGAGTCACAGTTTTAAAATGGGACACACGTTCTCTAAGCAGTGAACCATGTTAGAGGTGCACTGTTTACATTGTATAAAGTCCCCTGGAGCCAGGGTTAGGAAGCGCATCTGTTCTTTGGTGTTCTGGGATGAAGGAGAAAGGAAAATGTGCTGCCAGAAGTGAGTGGGAAGGAGCCCATGAGATAAAGGAAGTAAATCCATTTGCTGATTGCAATAATAATGGTAATACACGAAGCTATACATACATACATAGATACATACATACATGCAAATTTTCACATTTTTTTTAAAAAAGAACTTAAGGCTTCCACTCATGTAATCAGCCCTTATGAACTCTCCTGATTAGCTGCAAGGAAAATCTTCCTTTCTCCTCTTTCTTGCACCATTCTGGGCTCCCTTTTGACTTGTTTTTTTTTTTTTTAACTTATAAACGATCAGCTCATATTCTGAAGTTTGTAGTCCCCTCCCGCCCCCCCTCTCTCTATACGGCTCATTTACATTGGCAGCTGTCGTGCTGCTGGGCACCCTCAAACCCACAAGTTTCCCTTTAATGTTTGAGCAGACAAACATGATCATGCACTAGGCATCACTGTGCCACTCAAAATGCTTTTTTTGTTTTTTTTATTGCATCTGAGAGAAATCTCAAGGTTGCAAACCTGGAGTCAGAATTGTCTCCATGTGTCTCAGTGGGAAGAGTATCGTGTGAAGAAACAAGTTGATTCTACTAATCAAAAGGAATTTTTTTTGATATCAGGTCATCCTCCGAATGAATTTATATTACCGAGTGGAGGGTCACATGAAGAAAATGGTCAAACAGCACCACCTAGAGCAAGAGCTGAGAAGTGCAGTGGAGCCGGGCTGTGTCAGGAAAGAAAAGCAAGCTGGGGCCTGGCTCAGGGCTCTCCCCTCTGCTCCTGTCTGCACGGAAAGATTAGGATGACAGTGGCAGGAAGCCTGTGCACCTAGTATGCATCACTTGAAGGGAACACACAGATTCCAGTAAACAGTTGGAAGGAAATGTTAATACCAGGCTCTGCTAAACAATATGAAATGACTCCTAGATGAGACAAGCAACTTTCATCAAAGTTCCCTGATACCTGAAAAGACAGCCCAGGGGATCCTGCACTACATGTGGTGTATGTAAATTAAGCGGGTTTTTTTCCCCTTTGTAATCAAGGCTCATACACAAACAAAATCACACTTTAGAAACGGCCTATTTCAACTTGTAACTAGCTTGCTTTCAGGGGCTCCAGGTCAAAAAGAAATAGAGCACAAAGACGCTTTCTCCTTAGGGATCATACACAAATTCACTCTGTCCGTTTCTTTCCCACATGGAGCAACAAAGCCGTCAGACCTCTCCATCCACACATCGGGTCCTTCCTGATTAAAGTGAGATAAATCACAGCCCTCTCTCTCTAGATGGCAGGCGACAAGAGGGGGATGCTTGCCTCAAGAAGTCCTCCCCATCCCTCTGCATTCATGCAAGCCCGAGCGGAGAGATGCAAGAAATTACGGATGCATTTTAATTCCCCAGACCCTGCAATTAAAAATGGAAATTTTTTGGCCACGCCTGTTGGCTCACACCTGTAATCCCAGCACTTTCAGAGGCCGAGGTCGGCGGATCACCTGGGGTCAGGAGTTCGAGACCAGCCTGGCCAACATGGTGAAACCCTGTCTCTACTAAAAATACAAAAATTAGCTAGGAATGGTGGTGGGCGCCTGTAGTCCCAGCTACTCGGGAGGATGAGGCAGGAGAATCACTTGAACCCGGGAGGCAAAGTTTGCAGTGAGCCAAGATCGCACCACTGCACTCCACTCTGGGTGACAAAGGAAGACTTCATCTCAAAAAATGTTTTTAAAAAATGGAAGTGTTGTTCTTTCATTTGTAAATGTGTTTTGGTAAAAGAGGGGCAGTTTAAGCAACCCTTTCTATTGTCTACATTGTTAAAATTCATCCGACATGGACTCTTGACTCCGTTTTGCCTGGGCAGACCCAATTCAAGCATTTACAACAGCTATAACCTCCTCAAATCAAAAAGAGGAATCAGCATTATTGCTAAGTTCAAATAAGGTCTTGTTTTATTTCATTTTTATTTTTGAATGCAGCCATTCCTCCAGGTGCTGTCATCAGGTAAGATTGTCAGTCCTGATTAGGTAAAGGTATTATTACAAAATGCAATTCTTAAAAATTCAGTGTCTAACTACACTTTTAATAAGCCTTTCCCCCTCCCCTATGTATTCTCCCTTAGACACCCCTTCTCAAATTTAAAATCACAGAAACTAAAATATGATGCCTAAAGAGAGCCTAGCGACTGCCCAGTCCTCTAATTTGATGAGTGGGAGTACTGAAGCCCAGAGGAGGTCAAGTAATTTGTTCCCAATGTCTTAGATAAGAAGAAAATGACCAGCTGGGAAATCCCACTCATGTCAAGGCAGAGGCACAGGGCCACAGACTGTGGTTGAATTGTGCCACACTCCTACATCCTTCTTTAGGAATCACAGAACATTCCTGTGTTGAGTCGGAGTCACTGACTTCCTTTTCAGGCTGATTGAGTTCTGTCCTTACAGGCTGCGACAAGAAGTTTTGGTATTATGCTACACCAAGACCATTTATCTAGTTCAAGAAATGCACAGTCCTTAGAGCCCAGCAACTTTCCCCATGTCCAGTAAATGTAGCTTCTCCATTAGAAGCTGTCAGAATGGAGCCTTCTGGCTCATCTTGATTTTGATTTGTGCAAGAATGAATGGTTGTGCTAAGACAGCTTTCCTAGCTGATAGAGAGCGAAACTTTTTTCTCATAATCTATAAAAAAATTAAATTAGAACTTTTTTCTCATAATCTGTGAAAAAATATTAAATTAAATCTGGCTCGTCTTGATTTTGATTTGTGCAAGAATGAATGGTTGTGCTAAGACAGCTTTCCTAGCTGATAGTGAGCAAAACTTTTTTCTCATAATCTATAAAAAATATTAAATTAGAAGCATAGAGTTTATTTCATGACTTTTATCTTCCTGCAATTTTCTTGTGGGCATAAATGATTTGTTTTTATCCTGCCTGCCCCCCAATCCCTTTTCCAAGAGACTAAAAGAGTATCTAGTGCAAAGTGGAGACTCAAATATTTTTTAATAAACAGTGATCCCAGCCACCCAGTGCATGTTGCCAAATGCCAACCCCATAAATGATCAAACACATCATCTCATTCAGCCAATCAAAATCAACTGCTACCTATTTTTTTAAGTTTTCATAGCCCTTGGGCATCTGCTTTCTCAGCATTTCCCAAACTTGAGTCATTCTCATCCTGCCTTCCTAATTTTGATCTGTCAATTACCTCTACTATTATTTATTTCATATATTTTTAAATAGACCCACTTTTGAAACTTAAATACACGCCTTTTAAAAGGAAGCTTTCTTACTACTATACATCAAAAGCCATTATTACTTGTTCTAAGTACTCATAACAAGATGGTCACAACTATTAAAATTTACTAATGTGCATCCACATACTCTCTAAATTCATGGAGCATCTGCACACACTTTAAGAAACAATTCTGCATTACTCACTCAATTTTCTTGACATCCTTCTGAGGCAGGACAAACCTTGGGCCCAAAGAATTGAGGTAGGAGTCCAAGCAAGTTGCCAGCCACATAAAGGCAAACCTTGGCTCGGAAGTCAGGACTACCAGCCCCTAGGTTATGGTTCATGCTCTTTCCTCTGCTCTCCAGAACCTCCTATCTCCAAGTGTAGTTAGCAGCCCAGATGCAGCAGCATCCTCTAGAGACTTGTTAAAAATGCAGAAGCTCAGGCTCCACCCCAGGCCTATGCAGACTGAATCTGCATTTTAACAAGGTCCAGGTAATTCACGTGCACATTAAGTTTGAAAAGGCCTGGTATAGATCAGCGGTTCTCTAACTTAGCAGCACATTAGAACCATCTGTAGAGACTTTAAAAATACCAGTGCCTGGGCTTCACCTCCCAGAGAATCTGACTTAAGTGTCTGGGGTTTGCCCTGAGTCTAGGTATTTTTAAAAACTCCTCAGCTTATACAAAGCTGGCAGGGCCGGGCACAGTGGCTCATGCCTATAATCCCAGCAGTTCGTGAGGCCAAAGTGGGCAGATTGCTTGAGTCCAGGAGTTTGAGATTAGCCTGGGCTAAAACCCCATCCCTACAAAAAAAAAATACAAAAAGTAGTTGGGCATGGTGGTGGCACATACCTGTAGTCCCGGCTACTCAGGAGGCTGAGTCCTCGATTGAACACAGGAGGTCATGGTCTGGTCAACAGAGCAAGACCCTGTATCAAAACAAAGAAACAAACAAACAAAAAATGCTAGAAGCTTACCAGCTAGGGAGGCCTGTAGAGGCAAGTTTTCCAAATGGGGCTACATTAGTTGTTCCAAAACTTTAGCTGCATCAAAACCACCTGGATGGCTTGTTCAGCTACAGAGGGTCTGGCCATGCCCCTAGAGTTTCCAGCTGAGGGTCTGGAATGAGGCCCGATGATTTGCATTTCTAACAATCTCCAGGTGATGCTGATGCTGTGGGTCCAGGGACCACATTTTGAGAATCTATGCTAAATGAATCGGAGAAGACCAAAGCTCAAACTTATTCCAAGAACTTTTCAAGGCCCACCTGCAAGTTGTAGTGGAAGTAAGCATCTAAGGGTGCAAAAAAGTTTCACTGTAGACTAAGGCCTTTTACCTGAGCTCTCAAATGTTCACATTTCTCTTATCAACCTAAATAACAAACAGAGAGAGGCTCTCCACAAGAAAAAGATATTCGTTTGGAAACAGAGCCTTGCAATAGAAACAGGCAAGCCAGAGTAAACTATATGCATATTCACGGAGGTAAAGGAAGACAAAAGAAAAAATGAGGAAGATTATATGATCATTTGGAAATGATTATCCTTGGCTACAAAGATCAATAACAAAGGTGATGCCAGGCCCAGGTTGGACAGGCAGTTTTTGGGCAAATATCCTTCAGAAGCATTGTTGTGTGCAAAGTTGCAATGGGCTTTGTGCAAGATTGTGTTTTTTGCAGTCTTCTGTGATAAGTTTTTGTTATCAGGCATACAAGCCCAAGAATCCTTTATTGCATGGCCTTCCCTGGCTCTATTTGTCAGGGTTTTGGTTAGGGGAGGGGTATTTTTAACACTCTCAATGTAAAAAATGCCATAAGGTAGGTACCCCAATTGCTTGTTTCGTCTTCATAAAATAACTTTTCCACCCGAACAAAGTCTACACATAAATTGTAAAAATAACCTGGCATGCAGTCACTGGAAAAGTCTGAAGTCATTCTCGGGGTTCCCACCCAGGTGGGCAAGCGTAGCCACCACAGATAAACACAAAGTAGGGGTCCCCGCTGGGGTTCAGCGGCAGGCAGTGGCCCTGGTTCTGATATTTGGCTGAAAACACAGCTCCTCTTTGTCACCCTCAGGACATTTCAGCTATTTCCTAGATAATAATCTCACTTCACCCTGCACAAAACAGGCACATGATCATGTCACTCTGAACTGGTTTGAGTCCAAGGAGAATTTTGTTTTTAAAATAATTTAGGTTAGTAGTTAAAATATGAACTTTGGGCCAGGAGTGGTGGCCCATGCCTATAATCCCAGCACTTCGTGAGGCCAAAGTGGGCAGATTGCTTGAGTCCAGGAGTTTGATACTAGCCTGGGCTAAAACCCCATCCCTACAAAAAAAAAAATACAAAAAGTAGTTGGGCATGGTGGTGGCACATACCTGTAGTCCCGGCTACTCAGGAGGCTGAGTCCTCGCTTGAACCCAGGAGGTCACGGTCTGGTCAACAGAGCAAGACCCTGTATCAAAACAAAGAAACAAACAAACAAAAAATGCTAGAAGCTTACCAGCTAGGGAGGCCTGTAGAGGCAAGTTTTCCAAATGGGGCTACATTAGTTGTTCCAAAACTTTAGCTGCATCAAAACCACCTGAATGGCTTGTTCAGCTACAGAGGGTCTGGCCATGCCCCTAGAGTTTCCAGCTGAGGGTCTGGAATGAGGCCCGATGATTTGCATTTCTAACAATCTCCAGGTGATGCTGATGCTGTGGGTCCAGGGACCACATTTTGAGAATCTATGCTAAATGAATCGGAGAAGACCAAAGCTCAAACTTATTCCAAGAACTTTTCAAGGCCCACCTGCAAGTTGTAGTGGAAGTAAGCATCTAAGGGTGCAAAAAAGTTTCACTGTAGACTAAGGCCTTTTACCTGAGCTCTCAAATGTTCACATTTCTCTTATCAACCTAAATAACAAACAGAGAGAGGCTCTCCACAAGAAAAAGATATTCGTTTGGAAACAGAGCCTTGCAATAGAAACAGGCAAGCCAGAGTAAACTATATGCATATTCACGGAGGTAAAGGAAGACAAAAGAAAAAATGAGGAAGATTATATGATCATTTGGAAATGACTATCCTTGGCTACAAAGATCAATAACAAAGGTGATGCCAGGCACAGGTTGGACAGGCAGTTGTTGGGCAAATATCCTTCAAAAGCATTGTTGTGTGCATAGTTGCAATGGGCTTTGTGCAAGATTGTGTTTTTTGCAGTCTTCTGTGATAAGTTTTTGTTATCAGGCATACAAGCCCAAGAATCCTTCATTGCATGGCCTTTCCTGGCTCTATATGTCAGGGTTTTGGTTAGGGTAGGGGTATTTTTAACACTCTCAATGTAAAAAATGACATAAGGTAGGTACCCCAATGACTTGTTTGGTCTTCATAAAATAACATTTCATAAAATCTCTGTAAACGTGGAAATATCTACACTGCTATTTCTGTAAATGTGTAAACATTTACAACGCTATCTGTATAAACATGGAACTATTTACACCGCCATCTCAATAAACATGGAAATATCTACACCGCTATCTCTATAAACATAGAAATATCTACACCGCTATCTCTATAAACATGGAAATACCTACACCGCTATCTGTATAAACATGGAAATATCTAAACTGCTGTCTCTATAAACATGGAAATATCTACACCTCTATCTGTATAAACATGGAAATATCTACACCGCTGTCTCTATAAACATGGAAATATCCACAATGCTATCTCTATAAACATGCAAATATCTACATCACTGTCTCTATAAACATGGAAATATCTACACCGCTATCTCTATGAACTTGAAATATCTACACCGCTGTCTCTAGAAACATGGAAATATCTACACCGCTATCTCTATAAACGTGGAAATATATACACCGCTATCTCTAAAAACATGGAAATATCTACACCGCTATCTCTATAAACGTGGGAACATCTACACCGCTAACTCTATAAACCGGGAAATATCTACACCGCTATAAGTATAAATGTGGAAATATCTACACCGCTATCTGTATAAACATGGAAATATCTACACCGCTATCTCTACAAACATGGAAACACTTACACCGATATCTGTATAAACATGGAAATATTTACAAAGCTATCTATATAAACATGGAAAATCTACAACGCTATCTCTATAAACATGGAAATATCTACACCACTATCTGTAAAACATGGAAATATATACACCGATGTCTGTATAAACATGGAAATATATACACGGCTATCTGTTTAAACATGGAAATATCTACACCACTGACTGTATAAACATGGAAATATCTACACGGCTATCTGCATAAACATGGAAATAACTACATAGCTGTCTCTATAAACATGGAAATATCTACACCGCTATCTGTAGAAAGATGGAAATATCTACACCGCTGTCTCTATAAACCTGGAAATATCTACACTGTTATCTCTATTAATGTGGAAATACCTACACCGCTATCTGTATAGACGTGGAAATATCTACATCGCTATGTCTACAAACGTGGAAATAACTACACCGCTATCTGTATAAACATGGAAATATCTACACCGCTATCTCTATAAACATGAAAATACTTACACCACCATCTCTATAAACATGGAAATATTTACACCGCTATCTCTATAAACTTAGAAATAAATAGACCGCCATCTCTATAAACATGGAAATATCTACACCGCTATCTGCATAAACATGGAAATATCTACACAGACATCTGTATAAACATGGAAATATCTACACCGCCATCTCTATAAACATGAAAATATCTACATCGCCATCTTCAGAAACATGGATGTATCTACACCGCCATCTGTATAAACATGGAAATATCTACACCACTATCTGTATAAACATGGATATATCTTCAATGCCATGTGTATAAACATGGTAATATCTACACCGCCATCTGTATAAAGATGGAAATATCTACACCGCAATCTGTATAAATATGGATATACCTACACCGCTATCTCTACAGACATGGTAATATCTACACCTCTATCTGTATAAACATGGAAATATCTACACTGACATCTGTATAAAGGTGGAAATATCTACACAACGAGCTGTATAAACATGGAAATATCTACACCGCTATCTGTATAAAGATGGAAATGACAACACCGTTATCTGTATAAACATGGAAATATCTACACCGCTATCTCTATAAACATGAAAATACTTACACCACCATCTCTATAAACATGGAGATATTTACAACGCTATCTCTATAAACATAGAAATAACTACACCGCCATCTGTATAAACATGGAAATATCTACACCGCCATCTGAATAAACATGGAAATATCTACACAGACATCTGTATAAACATGGAAATATCTACACTGCCATCTGTATAAACTTGGAAATATCTACACTGACATCTGTAGAAAAATGGAAATGTCTACAAAGCGATCTGTATAAACATGGGAATTTCTACACCGCTACCTGTATAAACCTGGAAATATCTACACCGCTATCAGTATCAACATGGAAATAACTACACCGCAATCTGTATAAACACGGAAATATCTACAATGTTATCTCTGTAAACATGGAAATAACTACACAGCTAACTGTGTAAACTTGGAAATATCTACAACGCTATCTGTGTAAATTTGGCAATACCTACACCGCAATCCGTGCAAAGATGGAAATAACTACAACGCTATCTCTGTAAACATGGAAATATCTACACCGATATCTGTATAAACATGGAAATACCTACACGGCCATCTGTAAAAACATGGAAATATCTACACCGCTGTCTGTATAAACAAGGAAATACCTACACCGCCATCTGTAGAAACATGGAAATATCTACACCGCAATCTGTATAAACATGGAAATAGCTACACCGCTATCTGTATAAATATGGAAATATCTACACCGCTATCTCTATAAACATGGAAATAGCTACACTGCAATCTCTATATACATGGAAATATCTACACGGCCATCTCTATAAACATGAAAATATCTACACCGCCATCTTCAGAAACATGGATGTATCTACACCACCATCTCTATAAACTTGGAAATATCTACACCACTATCTGTATAAACATGGAAATATCTTCACTTCTATCTGTATAAACATGGAAATATCTACACCGCCATCTCTATAAAGATGGAAATATCTACACTGCAATCTGTATAAATATGGAAATACCTACACCGCTACCTCTATAGACATGTAAATATCTACACCGCTATCTGTATAAACATGGAAATATCTACACTGCCATCTGTATAAAGATGGAAATATCTACACCGCTATCTGTATTAACAGGGAAATATCTCCACCACTATCTGTATAAACATGGAAATATCTACACCGCTTTCTGTATAAACATGGAAATATCTACACCGCTATCTGTATAAACATGGAAATATATACAATGCTATCTGCGTAAACATGGAAATATCTACACAGCTACCTGTGTAAACTTGGAAATATCTGCACAGCTATCTGTGTAAAAATGGAAATATCTACACAGCAATCTGTGCAAAGATGGAAATATCTACACTGCTATCTCTGTAAACTTGGAAATATCTACACCGCTATCTGTATAAACATGGAAATATCTACACTGCCATCTGTATAAAGATGGAAATATCTACACCGCTATCTGTATAAACAGGGAAATATCTCCACTGCTATCTGTATAAACATGGAAATATCTACACCGCTTTCTGTATGAACATGGAAATATCTACACCGCTATCTGTATAAACATGGAGATACCAATACCGTTATCTGTATAAACATGGAAATATCTACACCGCTATTTCTATAAACATGAAAATACTTACACCACCATCTCTATAAGCATGGAAATATTTACACCGCTATCTCTATAAACATAGAAATAACTACACCGAAATCCCTATAAACATAGAAATATCTACACCGCCATCTGCATATACATGGAAATATCTACGCACACATCTGTATAAACATGGAAATATCTACACTGCCATCTGTATAAACTTGGAAATATCTAAACTGACATCTATAGAAAGATGGAAATGTGTGCAAAGGGATCTGTATAAACATGGAAATTTCTACACCGCTACCTGTATAAACATGGAAATATCTACACCACTATCTGTATCAACATGGAAATAACTACACCGCAATCTGTATAAACATGGAAATATCTACAATGCTATCTCTGTAAACATGGAAATATCTACACAGCTCTCTGTGTAAACTTGTAAATATCTACACCGCAATCTGTGTAAATTTGGCAATACCTACACCGCAATCTGTGCAAAGATGGAAATATCTACACCGATATCTCTGTAAACATGGAAATATCTACACAGCTATCTGTATAAACATGGAAATATCTACAGTGCCATCTGTATAAACATGGAAATATCTACAGCGCCATCTGTATAAACATGGAAATATCTTCACTGCCACCTGTACAAACATGGAAATATCTACACAGCCATCTGTATAAACATGGAAATATCTACACCGCTATCCCTATAAACATGGAAATATCTGCACCGTTATCTGTATAAACATGGAAATATCTACATAGCTATCTGTATAAACAGGGAAACATCTTCACCGCTATCTGAATAAACATGGAAATATCTACACCGCTTTCTGTATAAACATGGAAATATCTACACCGCTATCTGAATAAACATGGAAATATCTACACCGCTTTCTGTATAAACATGGAAATATCTACACAGCTATCTGTGTAAACTTGGAAGTATCTACGCAGCTATCTATGTAAAAATGGAAATATCTACACAGCAATCTGTGCAAAGATGGAAATATCTACACTGCTATCTCTGTAAACTTGGAAATATCTACACCGCTATCTGTATAAACATGGAAATACCTATACCGCAGTCTCTATAAACATGGAAATATCTCCACCGCTATCTGTATAAACATGAAAATATCTACACCGCTATCTGTAAAATCATGGACATATCTAAACCGCAATCTGTATAAACATTGAAATATCTACCACGGTATGTGTGTAAACATGGAAATATCTACACAGCTATCTGTGTAAACTTGGAAATATCTACACAGCTATCTGCGTAAACATGGAAATACCTACACGGCAATCTGTGCAAAGATGGAAATAACTACACCGCTATCTCTGTAAACTTGGAAATATCTACACCGCTACCTGTATAAACATGGAAATATCTACACCGATGTCTGTATATACAAGGAAATATCTACACCGCCATCTATAGAAACATGGAAATATCTACACCGCAATCTGTATAAACATGGAAATACCTACACCGCTATCTGTATAAATATGGAAATATCTACACCGCTATCTCTATAAACATGGAAATAAATACACCGCTTTCTCTATAAACATGTAAATATCTACACTGCTATCTCTATATACATGGAAATATCTACAACTTCATCTCTATAAACATGAAAATATCTACACCGCCATCTTCAGAAACATGGATTTATCTACACAGCCATCGGTATAAACATGGAAATATCTACACCACTATCTGTATAAACATGGAAATATCTTCACTGCCATCTGAATAAACATGGAAATATCTACACCGCCATCTGTATAAAGATGGAAATATCTACACCGAAATCTGTATAAATATGGAAATAACTACACCGCTATCTCTATCGACATGGAAATATCTACACCGCTATCTGTATAAACATGGAAATATCTACACTGCCATCTGTATAAAGATGGAAATATCTACACCGCGAGCTGTATAAACATGGAAATATCTACACCGCTATCTGTATAAAGATGGAAATACCAACACCGCTATCTGTATGAACATGGAAATACCTACACCGGTATCTCTATAAACATGAAAATACTTACACCACCGTCTCTATAAACATGGAAATATTTACACCGCTATCTCTATAAACTTAGAAAGAACTCTACGGTCATCTCTATGAACATGGAAATATCTACACCGCTATCTGCATAAACATGGAAATATCTACACAGACATCTTTATAAACATGGAAATATCTACACCGCCATCTTTATAAATATGAAAATATCTACACCGCCATATTCAGAAACATGGATGTATCTACACCACCATCTGTATAAACATGGAAATATCTACACCACTATCTGTATAAACATGGAAATATCTTCACTGCCATCTGTATAAACATGGAAATATCTACAACGCCATCTGTATAAAGTTGGAAATATCTACACCACAATCTGTATAAAGATGGAAATACCTACACCGCTATCTCTATAGACATGGAAATTTCTACACCACTATCTCTATAAACATGAAAATACTTACACCATCATCTCTATAAACATGGAGATATTTACACCGCTATCTCTATAAACTTAGAAATAACTACACCGCCATCTCTCTAAACATGGAAATATCTACACCGCCATCTTCATAAACATGGAAATATCTACACAGACATCCGTATAAACATGGAAATATCTACACTGCCGTCTGTATCAACTTGGAAATATCTACACTGACATCTATAGAAAGATGGAAATGTCTACAAAGCGATCTGTATCAACATGGGAATTTCTACACCGCTACCTGTATAAACATGGAAATATCTACACCGCTATATGTATCAACATGGAAATAACTACACCACAATCTGTATAAACATGGAAATATGTACAATGCTATCTCTGTAAACATGGAAATATCTACACATCTATCTGTGTAAACTTGGAATTATCTACACCGCTATCTGTGTAAATTTGGCAATACCTACACCGCAATCTATGCAAAGATGGAAATACCTACACCGCTATCTCTGTAAACATGGAAATATCTATACCGCTACCTGTATAAACATGGAAATATCTACACCGCTGTCTGTATAAACAAGGAAATATCTACACCGCCATCTGTAGAAACATGGAAATATCTACACCGCAATCTGTATAAACATGGAAATACCTACACCGCTATCTGTATAAATATGGAAATATCTACACCGCTATCTCTATAAACATGGAAATATCTACAGCGCCATCTCTATAAACATTGAAATATCTACACTGCCATCTGTAAAAACATGGAAATATCTACACCGCCAACTGTATAAACATGGAAATAACTACACCAGCATGTGTATATACATGGAAAGAGCTACAAAGTCATATGTATAAACATGGAAATATATACACAGCCATCTGTATATACATGAAATATCTACACCGCTATCTGTATAAACATGGAAATAACTACACCGCTATTTGTATAAACAAGCAAATATCTACACCGCTATCTGTATAAACATGGAAATATCTACACCACCATCTACATATCCATGGAAATATCTGTACCGCCATCTGTGTAAACATGGAAATATCTACACGGTCATGTGTGTATAGATGGAAATATCAACACCACCATCTGTACAAAGATGGAAATATCTGCACCGCTATCTGTATAACCATGTAAATATCCACACCGCGGTCTGTATAAACATGGAAATATCTACACCGCTATCTGTAAAAACATGGAAATATCTACACCGCAATCTCTATAAACATGGAAACATCTACACCGTGATCTGTATAAACATGGAAATATTTACACCGTTATCTCTATAAATATGGAAATATCTACACCGTTATCCGTATAAACATGGAATTATCTACACCGCTATCTGTATAAACATGGAAACATCTACACCGCGATCTGTATAAACATGGAAATATCTACACCGAGATCTGTATAAACATGGAAATATCTTCACCACAATCTGTATAAACTTGGAAATATTTGCACCGCTACCTGTATAAACATCGTAATATCTACACCACCGTCTATATAAACATGGAAATATCTACACTGCCATCTGTATAAACATGGAAATATCTACAATGCCATCTGTAGAAAGATGGAAATATCTACACCGCAATCTGTGTAAAAATGGAAATATCTACACCGCTATCTGTAAAAACATGGAAATATCTACACCGCTATCTATATAAACATGGAAATATCTACACCGCGATCTGTATAAACATGGAAATATCTACACCACGATCTGTATAAACATGGAAATATCTACAACGCTACCTGTATAAACATGGAAATATCTACACAGCTATCTCTATAAACATGGAAATATCTACACCGCCATCTGTATAAACATGGAAATACCTACAAAGTCATCTGTATTAACATGGAAATATCTACACAGCCATCTGTATAAACATGGAAATATCTACACAGCCAACTGTATATACATGGAAATATCTACCCCGCTATCTGTATATACATGGAAATAACTACAGTGCTATTTGTATAAACAAGGAAATATCTACACCGTGATCTGTATAAACATGGAAATATCTACACCGCTATCTCTATAAACATGGAAATATCTACACCCATATCTGTATAAACATGGAAATATCCACACCGCTATCTCTATAAACATGGAAAAATCAACACCGCTATCTCTATGAACATGGAAATATCTACACCGCCGTTTCTATAAACATGGAAATATCTGCACCACGATCAGTATAAACATGGAAATATCTACACCGCTATCTGTATAAACATGGAAATATCTCCACTGCTGTCTCTATAAACATCGAAATATCTACACCGCCATCTGTATAAATATGGAAATACTTACAAAGTTATCTGTATAAACATGGAAATATCTACACCGCCATCTGTATAAACATGGAAATATCTACAAGGCCATGTGTATATACATGGAGATATCTACACAGCTATCTATATAAACATGGAAATAACTACACCGCTATCTGTATAAACATGGAAATATCTACACCGCCATCTAAATATCCATGGAAATATCTGTGCCGCCATCTGTATAAACATGGAAATATCTACAAGGTCATCTGTGTATAGATGGAAATATCAACACCGCCATCTGTTCAAACATGGAAATATCTGCACCGCTATCTGTATAAACATGGAAATACCTACACCGCTGTCTCTATAATCATGGAAACATGTACACCACTATGTGTATAAACATGGAAATATCTCCACTGCTCTCTGTATAAACATGGAAATATCTCCACCGTTATCTGTATAAACATGGAAATATCTACAGCCCCATCTCTATAAACAATGAATTATCTACACTGCCATCTGTAAAAACATGGAAATATCTACACAGTCATCTGAATAAACATGGAAATACCTTCACCACCATCTGTATAAACATGGAAATAACTACAATACCATCTGTATACACATGGAAATATCTTCACAGACATCTGTATAAATATGGAAATATCTACACAGCCATATGTATACACATGGAAATATCTACACTGCCATCTGTAGAAAGATGGAAATATCTTCACAGCTATCTCTATCAATATGGAAATATCTACACCGCCATCTCTATAAACATGAAAATATCTAAACTGCCATCTCCATAAAGATGGAAGTATCTACTCTGCCATGTGTATACACACGGAAATATCTAAACCACTATCTGTGTAAACATGTAAATATCTACACTGCTATCTCTATAAACATGGAAATATCTACACCGCCATCTCTATAAACATGAAAATATCTACACTGCCATCTCCATAAATATGGAACTAACTACTCCGCCATCTGTATAAACATGGAAACATCTACACCGCCATCTGTGTGAACAAGGAAATATCTACAATGCCATCTGTATAAAGTTATAAATATCTGCACCGCGAGCTGTATAAACATGGAAATATCTACATCGTTATCTGTATAAACGTGTAAATACCAACACAGCTATCAGTATAAACATGGAAATATCTACAACGCCATCTATATAAACATGGAAATATCTACACCGCTATGTCTATAAACATGGAAATACCTACACCGCTATCTCTATAAACATGGAAATATCTACACCGCTATCTGTATAAACATGGAAATATCTACACCGCGATCTGTATAAACATGGAAATATCTACACCACGATCTGAATAAACATGGAAATATCTTCACCTCGATCTGTGTATACATGGAAATATCTACACTGCTATCTGTATAAACATGGTAATATCTACACCACCATCTATATAAACATGGAAATTCCTACAAAGTCATCTGTATAAACATGGAAATATCTACACAGCCATCTGTATAAACATGGAAATATCTACACCGCCATCTGTATAAACATGGAAATACCTATACAGTCATCTGTGTAAACATGGACATATCTACAACACCATCTGTATAAACATGGAAATATCTTCAATGCCATCTGAATACACATGGAAATACCTACACGGCAATCTGTGTATAGATGGAAACATCAACACCGCCATCTGTACAAACATGGAAATATCTACACTTCTATCTCTATAAACGTGGAAATATCTACACTGCGCTCTGTATAAACATGGAAATATCTACAGCGGTATCTGTATAAACATGGAAATATCTAAACCATGATCTGTGTAAACATGGAAATATATACACCGCTACCTGTATAAACATGGAAATATCTGCACTGCTATCTCTATAAACATGGAAATATCTACAAAGACATCTGTATAAACATGGAAATACATAAACAGTCATGTGTAGGAACATTTAAATATCTACACTGCCATCTGTATAAACATAGAAATATCTACAAAGCCCTATGTATAAATATGGATATATCTGCATAGGCAATTGTGTAAACATGGAAGTATCTGCTCCGCTATCTGTATAAACATGGAAATACCTACACCGCTGTCTCTATAAACATGGAAATATGTACACCGCTATGTGTATAAACATGGAAATATCTCCACTGATCTCTGTATAAACCTGGAAATATCTCCACCGTTATCTGTATGAACTTGGAAATATCTACAGCGCCATCTCTATAAACATTGAAATATCTACACTGCCATCTGTAAAAACATGGAAATATCTACACCGCCAACTGTATAAACATGGAAATATCTACACCACCATCTGTATAAACATGGAAATAACTACAATACCATCTGTATACACATGGAAATATCTACACAGACATCTGTATAAATATGGAAATAACTACACGGCCATCCGTATAGACATGGAAATATCTACACTGCCATCTGTAGATAGATGGAAATATCTACACCGCTATCTCTATAAATATGGAAATATCTACACCGCCATCTCTATAAACATGAAAATATCTACACTGCCATATCAATAAAGATGGAAGTATCTACTCCGCCATGTGTATAAACACGGAAATATCTACACCACCATCTGTGTAAACATGGAAATATCTACACCGCTATCTGTATAAACATGTAAATAACTACAATGCCATCTGTATACACATGGAAATATCTAAACAGCCATCTGTATAAGCATGTAAATATCTACACTGCTATCTCTATAAACATGGAAATATCTACACCGCCATCTCTATAAACATGAAAATATCTACACTGCCATCTCCATAAATATGGAATTAACTACTCCGCCATCTGTATAAACATGGAAACATCTACACCGCCATCTGTGTGAACAAGGAAATATCTACAATGCCATCTGTATAAAGATATAAATATCTGCACCGCGAGCTGTATAAACATGGAAATATCTACATCGCTATCTGTATAAACGTGGAAATACCAACACCGCTATCTCTATAAACATGGAAATATCTACACCGGTATCTGTATAAACATGGAAATATCTACACCGCTCTCTGTATAAACATGGAAATATCTACACCGCGATCTGTATAAACATGGAAATATCTACACCGCGATCTGTATAAACATGGAAATATCTTCACCACGATCTCTATATACATGGAAATATCTACACCGCTATCTGTATAAACATGGTAATATCTACACCACCATCTATATAAACATGGAAATATCTACACCGCCATCTATATAAACATGGAAATATCTACAATGCTATCTGTAGAAACATGGAAATATCTACCCCGCAATCTGTTTAAACATGGAAATATCTACACCGATATCTGTAAGAACATGGAAATATCTACACCGCGATCTGTGTAAACATGGAAATATCTACACCGCGATCTGTATAAACTTGGAAATATCTACACCGCCATCTGTGTAAACATGGAAATACCTACAAAGTCATCTGTATAAACATGGAAATATCTGCAAAGCCATCGGTATAAACATGGAAATATCTACACAGCCATCTGTATATACATGGAAATGTCTACACCGCTATCTGTATAAACATGGAAGTAACTACATCGCTATTTGTATAAACAAGCAAATATCTACACCGTGATCTGTATAAACATGGAAATATCTACACCGCCATCTCTATAAACATGGAAATATCTACACGCCTTTCTGTATAAACATGGAAATATCCACACTGCTATCTCTATACACATGGAAAAATCAACACCGCTGTCTCTATGAACATGGATATATCTACACTGCCATCTCTATAAACATGGAAATATCTACACCACGATCAGTATAAACATGGAAACATCTACACCGCTATCTGTATAAACATGGAAATATCTCCACTGCTATCTCTATAAACATCGAAATATCTACACCGCCATCTGTATAAACATGGAAATACTTACAAAGTTATCTGTATAAACATGGAAATATCTCCACCACCATCTGTATAAACATGGAAATACCTATACAGTCATCTGTGTAAACATGGACATATCTACACCACCATCTGTATAAACATGGATATACTTACAAAGTTATCTGTATAAACATGGAAATATCTACACCGCCATCTGTATAAACATGGAAATATTTACACAGCCATGTGTTTATACATGGAAATAACTACACCGCTATCTATATAAACATGGAAATAACTACACCGCTATCTTTATAAACATGGAAATATCTACACCGCCATCTACATATCCATGGAAATATCTGCGCCGCCATCTGTATAAACATGGAAATATCTACACGGTCATCTGTGTATAGATGGAAATATCAACACCGCCATCTGTACAAACATGGAAATATCTGCACCGCTATCTCTATAAATATGGAAATATCTCCACCGCCATCTCTATAAACATGAAAATATCTACACTGCCATCTCCATAAAGATGGAAGTATCTACTCCGCCATGTGTATAAACACGGAAATATCTACACCACTATCTGTGTAAACATGGAAATATCTATACCGCTATCTGTTTAAGCATGGAAATATATACACCGCCATCTGCATGTCCATGGAAATATCTACGCCGCCATCTGTATAAACATGGAAATATCTACACGGCCATCTGTGTATAGATGGAAATATCAACACCGCCATCTGTAGAAACATGGAAATATCTACACCGCTATATCTATATACATGGAAATATCTGCACTGCCATCTGTAAAAACATGGAAATAGGTATACACTCATCTGTATAAACATGGAAATATCTACAAGGCCACCTGTATACACATGGAAATATCTACACAGCCATCTGTATATACATGTAAATATCTACACTGCTATCTCTATAAACATGGAAATACCTACAACGCCATCTCTATAAACATGAAAATATCTACACTGCCATCTCCATAAACATGGAACTAACTACTCTGCCATCTGTATAAACATGGAAACATCTACACCGCCATCTGTGTGAATAAGGAAATATCTACAATGCCATCTGTATAAAGATATAAATATCTGCACCGCGAGCTGTATAAACATGGAAATATCTACATCGCTATCTGTATAAACGTGGAAATACCAACACCACTGTCGGTATAAACATGGAAATAACTACAACGCCATCTATATAAACATGGAAATATCTACACCGCTATGTCTATAAACATGGAAATACTTACACCGCTATCTCTATATAACTGGAAATATCTACACCGCTATCTGTATAAACATGGAAATATCTACACCGCTATCTGTGTAAACATGGAAATATCTACACGGCGATCTGTATAAACATGGAAATATCTACACCGCGACCTGTATAAACATGGAAATTCCTTCATCAAGATCTGTATAAACATGGAAATAACTACACCGCTACCTGTATAAACATGGTAATATCTACACCACCATCTATATAAACATGGAAATATCTACACCACCATCTGTATGAACATGGAAATATCTACAATGCCATCTGTGGAAAGATGGAAATATCTACACTGCAATCTGTGTAAACATGGAAATATCTACACTGATATCTGTAAAAACATAGAAATATCTACTCCGCTATCTGTATAAACATGGAAATATCTACACCACGATCTGCATAAACATGGAAATATCTACACCGCGATCTGTATAAACATGGAAATATCTACACCGCTATATGTATAAACATGGAAATATCTACACAGCTATCTCTATAAACATAGAAATATCTACACTGCCATCTGTATAAACATGGAAATACCTACAAAGTCATCTGTATAAACATGAAAATATCTACACAGCCATCTGTATAAGCATGGAAATATCTACACAGCCATCTGTATATACATGGAAATATCTACACCGCTATCTGTATAAACATGGAAATAACTACACCGCTATTAGTATAAACAAGGAAATATCTACACGCTTATCTGTATAAACATGGAAATATCTACACCGCCATCTCTATAAACACGGAAATATCTACACCCCTATCTGTATAAACATAGAAATATCCACACCGCTATCTCTATAAACATGGAAAAGTCAACACCGCTATCTCTATGAATATGGAAATATCTACACCGCCATCTCTATAAACATGGAAATATCTACACCACGATCAGTATAAACATGGAAATATCTACACCGCTATCTGTATAAACATTGAAATATCCCCACTGCTATCTCTATAAACATCGAAATATCTACACCGCCATCTGTATAAACATGGAAATATCTACACAGCCATGTGTATATACATGGAAATAACTACACCGCTATCTATATAAACATGGAAATAACTACACCACTATCTGTATAAACATGGAAATATCTACACCGCCATCTACATATCCATGGAAATATCTGCACCGCCATCTGAATAAACATGGAAATATCTACACGGTCATCTCTATGTAGATGGAAATATCAACACCGCCATCTGTACAAACATGGAGACAACTGCACCGCTATCTGTATAAACATGGAATTATCTACACCGTGGTCTGTATAAACATGGAAATATCTACACCGCTATCTGTATAAACATGGAAATATCTACACCGCTATCTCTATAAATATGGAAATATCTACACCGTGATCTGTATAAACATGGAAATATTTACACCGCTATCTGTATAAACATGGAAATTTCTACACCGTTATCTGTATAAATATGGAAATATCTACACCGCTCTCTCTATAAACATGGAAATATCTACACCGCCATCTGTATAAACATGGAAATACCTATACAGTCATCTGTGTAAACATGGAAATATCTACACCACCATCTGTATAAACATGGAAATATCTTCAATGCCATCTGTATACACATGGAAATACCTACACGACAATCTGTGTATAGATGGGAACATCAACACCGCCATCTGTACAAACATGGAAATATCTACACTGCTATCTCTAGAAACATGGAAATATCTACAGTGCGGTCTGTATAAACATGGAAATATCTTCACCGGTATCTGTATAGACATGGAAATATCTACACCATGATCTGTATAAACATGGAAATATGTACACCGCTATCTGTATAAACATGGGAATATCTGCACCGCTCTCTCTATATACATGGAAATATCTACAAAGACATCTGTATAAACATGGAAATACCTACACAGTCATGTGTAGGAATATTTAAATATCTACACTGCCTTCTGTATAAACATAGAAATATCTACACAGCCCTCTGAATAAATATGGAAATATCTGCATAGGCATCTGTGTAAACATGGAAATATCTGCACCGCTATCTATATAAACATGGAAATACCTACACCGCTGTCTCTAAAACATGGAAATATGTACACCGCTATGTGTATAAACATGGAAATATCTCCACTGTTCTCTGTATAAACATGGAAATATCTCCACCGTTATCTGTATAAACATGGAAATATCTACAGTGCCATCTCTATAAACATTGAAATATATACACTGCCATCTGTAAAAACATGGAAATATCTACACAATCATCTGAATAAACATGGAAATATCTTCACCACCATCTGTATAAACATGGAAATACCTACAATACCATCTGTATACACATGGAAATATCTACACAGACATCTGCATAAATATGGAAATATCTACACCGCCATCTGTATAAACATGGAAATATCTACACTGCCATCTGTAGAAAGATGGAAATATCTACACCGCTGTCTCTATAAATATGGAAATATCTACATCGCCATCTCTATAAACATGAAAATATCTACACTGCCATCTCCATAAAGATGGAAGTATCTACTCTGCCATGTGTATAAACACGGAAATATCTACACCACTATCTGTGTAAACATGGAAATATCTACACCGCTATCTGTTTAAACATGGAAATATCTACACCGCCATCTGCATGTCCATGGAAATATCTACGCCGCCATCTGTATAAACATGGAAATATCTACACGGCCATCTGTGTATAGTTGGAAATATCAACACCGCCATCTGTAGAAACATGGAAATATCTACACCGCTATCTCTATAAACATGGAAATATCCGTACTGTCATCTGTAAAAACATGGAAATGGGTATACACTCATCTGTATAAACATGGAAATGTCTACAATGCCATCTGTATACACATGGAAATATCTACACAGCCATCTGTATATACATGTAAATATCTACACTGCTATCTCTATAAACATGGAAATACCTACAACGCCATCTCTATAAACATGAAAATATCTACACTGCCATCTCCATAAACATGGAACTAACTGCTCTGCCATCTGTGTAAACATGGAAACATCTACACCGCCATCTGTGTGAATAAGGAAATATCTACAATGCCATCTGTATAAATATATAAATATCTGCACCGCGAGCTGTATAAACATGGAAATATCTACATCGCTATCTGCATAAACGTGGAAATACCAACACCGCTGTCGGTATAAACATGGAAATATCTACAACGCCATCTATATAAACATGGAAATATCTACACCGCTATGTCTATAAACATGGAAATACTTACACCGCTATCTCTATAAACATGGAAATATCTACACCGCTATCAGTATAAACATGGAAATATCTACACCGCTATCTGTATAAACATGGAAATATCTACACCGCGATCTGTATAAACATGGAAATATCTACACCGCGATCTGTATAAACATGGAAATATCTTCATCACGATCTGTATAAACATGGAAATATCTACACCGCTACCTGTATAAACATGGTAATATCTACACCACCATCTATATAAACAAGGAAATATCTACACCACTATCTGTATAAACATGGAAATATCTACAATGCCATCTGTAGAAAGATGGAAATACCTACACTGCAATCTGTGTAAACATGGAAATATCTACACCGATATCTGTAAAAACATGGAAATATCTACACCGCTATCTGTATAAACACGGAAATATCTACACCACTATCTGTGTAAACATGGAAATATCTACACCGCTACCTGTATAAACATGGTAATATCTACACCACCATCTATATAAACTTGGAAATATCTACACCACCATCTGTATAAACATGGAAATATCTACAATGCCATCTGTAGAAAGATGGAAATACCTACACCGCGATCTGTATAAACATGGAAATATCTACACCGCTATCTGTATAAATATGGAAATATCAACACAGCTACCTCTATAAACATGGAAATATCTACACCGCAATCTGTATAAACATGGAAATACCTACAAAGTCATCTGTATAAACATGGAAATACCTACACAGCCCTCTGAATAAACATGGAAATATCTACACTGCCATCTGTATATACATGGAAATATCTTCACCGCTATCTGTATAAACATGGAAATAACTACACCGCTATTAGTATAAACAAGGAAATATCTACACCGTTATCTGATAAACATGGAAATATCTACACCGCCATCTCTATAAACACGGAAATATCTACACCCCTATCTGTATAAACATGGAAATATCCACACCGCTATCTCAATAAACATGGAAAAATCAACACCGCTATCTCTGTGAATATGGAAATATCTACACCGCCATCTCTATAAACATGGAAATATCTACACCACGATCAGTATAAACATGGAAATATCTACACCGCTATCTGTATAAACATGGAAATATCTCCACTGCTATCTCTATAAACATCGAAATATCTACACCGCCATCTGTATAAACATGGAAATACTTAGAAAGTTATCTGTATAAACATGGAAATATCTACACCGCCATCTGTATAAACATGGAAATATCTACACAGCCATGTGTATATACATGGAAATAACTACACCTCTATCTATATAAACATGGAAATAACTACACCGCTATCTGTATAAACATGGAAATATCTACACCGCCATCTACATATCCATGGAAATATCTGGGCCGCCATCTGTATAAACAAGGAAATATCTACACGGTCATCTCTGTATAAATGGAAATATCAACACAACCATCTGTACAAACATGGAAATATCTGCACCGCTATCTGTATAAACATGGAAATATCTACACCGCGGTCTGTATAAACATGGAAATATCTACACCGCTATCTGTATAAACATGGAAATATCTACACCGCTATCTCTATAAACATGGAAATATCTACACCGTGATCTGTATAAACATGGAAATATTTACACCGCTATCTGTATAAACATGGAAATTTCTACACCGTTATCTGTATAAATATGGAAATATCTGCACCGCTCTCTCTATAAACATGGAAATATCTGCACTGCCATCTGTATAAACATGGAAATACCTATACAGTCATCTGTGTAAACATGGAAATATCTACACCACCATCTGTATAAACATGGAAATATCTTCAATGCCATCTGTATACACATGGAAATACCTACACGGCAATCTGTGTATAGATGGGAACATAAACACCGCCATCTGTACAAACATGGAAATATCTACACTGCTATCTCTATAAACATGGAAATATCTACACTGCGTTCTGTATAAACATGGAAATATCTACACCGGTATCTGTATAGACATGGAAATATCTACACCATGATCTGTATAAACATGGAAATATATACACCGCTATCTGTATAAACATGGGAATATCTGCACCGCTCTCTCTATAAACATGGAAATATCTACAAAGACATCTGTATAAACTTGGAAATACCTACACAGTCATGTGTAGGAATATTTAAATATCTACACTGCCTTCTGTATAAACATAGAAATATCTACACAGCCCTCTGAATAAATATGGAAATATCTGCATATGCATCTGTGTAAACATGGAAATATCTGCTCCGCTATCTGTATAAACATGGAAATACCTACACCGCTGTCTCTATAAACATGGAAATATGTACACCGCTATGTGTATAAACATGGAAATATCTCCACTGTTCTCTGTATAAACATGGAAATATCTCCACCGTTATCTGTATAAACATGGAAATATCTACAGTGCCATCTCTATAAACATTGAAATATCTACACTGCCATCTGTAAAAACATGGAAATATCTACACAATCATCTGAATAAACATGGATATATCTTCACCACCTTCTGTATAAACATGGAAATACCTACAATACCATCTGTATACACATGGAAATATCTACACAGACATCTGCATAAATATGGAAATATCTACACCGCCATCTGTATAATCATGGAAATATCTACACTGCCATCTGTAGAAAGATGGAAATATCTACACCGCTATCTCTATAAATATGGAAATATCTACACCGCCATCTTTATAAACATGAAAATATATACACTGCCATCTCCATAAAGATGGAAGTATCTACTCTGCCATGTGTATAAACACGGAAATATCTACACCACTATCTGTGTAAACATGGAAATATCTATACCGCTATCTGTTTAAGCATGGAAATATATACACCGCCATCTGCATGTCCATGGAAATATCTACGCCGCCATCTGTATAAACATGGAAATATCTACACGGCCATCTGTGTATAGATGGAAATATCAACACCGCCATCTGTAGAAACATGGAAATATCTACACCGCTATATCTATATACATGGAAATATCTGCACTGCCATCTGTAAAAACATGGAAATAGGTATACACTCATCTGTATAAACATGGAAATATCTACAAGGCCACCTGTATACACATGGAAATATCTACACAGCCATCTGTATATACATGTAAATATCTACACTGCTATCTCTATAAACATGGAAATACCTACAACGTCATCTCTATAAACATGAAAATATCTACACTGCCATCTCCATAAACATGGAACTAACTACTCTGCCATCTGTATAAACATGGAAACATCTACACCGCCATCTGTGTGAATAAGGAAATATCTACAATGCCATCTGTATAAAGATATAAATATCTGCACCGCGAGCTGTATAAACATGGAAATATCTACATCGCTATCTGTATAAACGTGGAAATACCAACACCACTGTCGGTATAAACATGGAAATAACTACAACGCCATCTATATAAACATGGAAATATCTACACCGCTATGTCTATAAACATGGAAATACTTACACCGCTATCTCTATATAACTGGAAATATCTACACCGCTATCTGTATAAACATGGAAATATCTACACCGCTATCTGTGTAAACATGGAAATATCTACACGGCGATCTGTATAAACATGGAAATATCTACACCGCGACCTGTATAAACATGGAAATTCCTTCATCAAGATCTGTATAAACATGGAAATAACTACACCGCTACCTGTATAAACATGGTAATATCTACACCACCATCCATATAAACATGGAAATATCTACACCACCATCTGTATGAACATGGAAATATCTACAATGCCATCTGTGGAAAGATGGAAATATCTACACTGCAATCTGTGTAAACATGGAAATATCTACACTGATATCTGTAAAAACATAGAAATATCTACTCCGCTATCTGTATAAACATGGAAATATCTACACCACGATCTGCATAAACATGGAAATATCTACACCGCGATCTGTATAAACATGGAAATATCTACACCGCTATATGTATAAACATGGAAATATCTACACAGCTATCTCTATAAACATAGAAATATCTACACTGCCATCTGTATAAACATGGAAATACCTACAAAGTCATCTGTATAAACATGAAAATATCTACACAGCCATCTGTATAAACATGGAAATATCTACACAGCCATCTGTATATACATGGAAATATCTACACCGCTATCTGTATAAACATGGAAATAACTACACCGCTATTAGTATAAACAAGGAAATATCTACACGCTTATCTGTATAAACATGGAAATATCTACACCGCCATCTCTATAAACACGGAAATATCTACACCCCTATCTGTATAAACATGGAAATATCCACACCGCTATCTCTATAAACATGGAAAAGTCAACACCGCTATCTCTATGAATATGGAAATATCTACACCGCCATCTCTATAAACATGGAAATATCTACACCACGATCAGTATAAACATGGAAATATCTACACCGCTATCTGTATAAACATTGAAATATCCCCACTGCTATCTCTATAAACATCGAAATATCTACACCGCCATCTGTATAAACATGGAAATATCTACACAGCCATGTGTATATACATGGAAATAACTACACCGCTATCTATATAAACATGGAAATAACTACACCACTATCTGTATAAACATGGAAATATCTACACCGCCATCTACATATCCATGGAAATATCTGCACCGCCATCTGAATAAACATGGAAATATCTACACGGTCATCTCTATGTAGATGGAAATATCAACACCGCCATCTGTACAAACATGGAGACAACTGCACCGCTATCTGTATAAACATGGAATTATCTACACCGTGGTCTGTATAAACATGGAAATATCTACACCGCTATCTGTATAAACATGGAAATATCTACACCGCTATCTCTATAAATATGGAAATATCTACACCGTGATCTGTATAAACATGGAAATATTTACACCGCTATCTGTATAAACATGGAAATTTCTACACCGTTATCTGTATAAATATGGAAATATCTACACCGCTCTCTCTATAAACATGGAAATATCTACACCGCCATCTGTATAAACATGGAAATACCTATACAGTCATCTGTGTAAACATGGAAATATCTACACCACCATCTGTATAAACATGGAAATATCTTCAATGCCATCTGTATACACATGGAAATACCTACACGACAATCTGTGTATAGATGGGAACATCAACACCGCCATCTGTACAAACATGGAAATATCTACACTGCTATCTCTAGAAACATGGAAATATCTACAGTGCGGTCTGTATAAACATGGAAATATCTTCACCGGTATCTGTATAGACATGGAAATATCTACACCATGATCTGTATAAACATGGAAATATGTACACCGCTATCTGTATAAACATGGGAATATCTGCACCGCTCTCTCTATATACATGGAAATATCTACAAAGACATCTGTATAAACATGGAAATACCTACACAGTCATGTGTAGGAATATTTAAATATCTACACTGCCTTCTGTATAAACATAGAAATATCTACACAGCCCTCTGAATAAATATGGAAATATCTGCATAGGCATCTGTGTAAACATGGAAATATCTGCACCGCTATCTATATAAACATGGAAATACCTACACCGCTGTCTCTAAAACATGGAAATATGTACACCGCTATGTGTATAAACATGGAAATATCTCCACTGTTCTCTGTATAAACATGGAAATATCTCCACCGTTATCTGTATAAACATGGAAATATCTACAGTGCCATCTCTATAAACATTGAAATATATACACTGCCATCTGTAAAAACATGGAAATATCTACACAATCATCTGAATAAACATGGAAATATCTTCACCACCATCTGTATAAACATGGAAATACCTACAATACCATCTGTATACACATGGAAATATCTACACAGAGATCTGCATAAATATGGAAATATCTACACCGCCATCTGTATAAACATGGAAATATCTACACTGCCATCTGTAGAAAGATGGAAATATCTACACCGCTGTCTCTATAAATATGGAAATATCTACATCGCCATCTCTATAAACATGAAAATATCTACACTGCCATCTCCATAAAGATGGAAGTATCTACTCTGCCATGTGTATAAACACGGAAATATCTACACCACTATCTGTGTAAACATGGAAATATCTACACCGCTATCTGTTTAAACATGGAAATATCTACACCGCCATCTGCATGTCCATGGAAATATCTACGCCGCCATCTGTATAAACATGGAAATATCTACACGGCCATCTGTGTATAGTTGGAAATATCAACACCGCCATCTGTAGAAACATGGAAATATCTACACCGCTATCTCTATAAACATGGAAATATCCGTACTGTCATCTGTAAAAACATGGAAATGGGTATACACTCATCTGTATAAACATGGAAATGTCTACAATGCCATCTGTATACACATGGAAATATCTACACAGCCATCTGTATATACATGTAAATATCTACACTGCTATCTCTATAAACATGGAAATACCTACAACGCCATCTCTATAAACATGAAAATATCTACACTGCCATCTCCATAAACATGGAACTAACTGCTCTGCCATCTGTGTAAACATGGAAACATCTACACCGCCATCTGTGTGAATAAGGAAATATCTACAATGCCATCTGTATAAATATATAAATATCTGCACCGCGAGCTGTATAAACATGGAAATATCTACATCGCTATCTGCATAAACGTGGAAATACCAACACCGCTGTCGGTATAAACATGGAAATATCTACAACGCCATCTATATAAACATGGAAATATCTACACCGCTATGTCTATAAACATGGAAATACTTACACCGCTATCTCTATAAACATGGAAATATCTACACCGCTATCAGTATAAACATGGAAATATCTACACCGCTATCTGTATAAACATGGAAATATCTACACCGCGATCTGTATAAACATGGAAATATCTACACCGCGATCTGTATAAACATGGAAATATCTTCATCACGATCTGTATAAACATGGAAATATCTACACCGCTACCTGTATAAACATGGTAATATCTACACCACCATCTATATAAACATGGAAATATCTACACCACTATCTGTATAAACATGGAAATATCTACAATGCCATCTGTAGAAAGATGGAAATACCTACACTGCAATCTGTGTAAACATGGAAATATCTACACCGATATCTGTAAAAACATGGAAATATCTACACCGCTATCTGTATAAACACGGAAATATCTACACCACTATCTGTGTAAACATGGAAATATCTACACCGCTACCTGTATAAACATGGTAATATCTACACCACCATCTATATAAACTTGGAAATATCTACACCACCATCTGTATAAACATGGAAATATCTACAATGCCATCTGTAGAAAGATGGAAATACCTACACCGCGATCTGTATAAACATGGAAATATCTACACCGCTATCTGTATAAATATGGAAATATCAACACAGCTACCTCTATAAACATGGAAATATCTACACCGCAATCTGTATAAACATGGAAATACCTACAAAGTCATCTGTATAAACATGGAAATACCTACACAGCCCTCTGAATAAACATGGAAATATCTACACTGCCATCTGTATATACATGGAAATATCTTCACCGCTATCTGTATAAACATGGAAATAACTACACCGCTATTAGTATAAACAAGGAAATATCTACACCGTTATCTGATAAACATGGAAATATCTACACCGCCATCTCTATAAACACGGAAATATCTACACCCCTATCTGTATAAACATGGAAATATCCACACCGCTATCTCAATAAACATGGAAAAATCAACACCGCTATCTCTGTGAATATGGAAATATCTACACCGCCATCTCTATAAACATGGAAATATCTACACCACGATCAGTATAAACATGGAAATATCTACACCGCTATCTGTATAAACATGGAAATATCTCCACTGCTATCTCTATAAACATCGAAATATCTACACCGCCATCTGTATAAACATGGAAATACTTAGAAAGTTATCTGTATAAACATGGAAATATCTACACCGCCATCTGTATAAACATGGAAATATCTACACAGCCATGTGTATATACATGGAAATAACTACACCTCTATCTATATAAACATGGAAATAACTACACCGCTATCTGTATAAACATGGAAATATCTACACCGCCATCTGCATATCCATGGAAATATCTGGGCCGCCATCTGTATAAACAAGGAAATATCTACACGGTCATCTCTGTATAGATGGAAATATCAACACAACCATCTGTACAAACATGGAAATATCTGCACCGCTATCTGTATAAACATGGAAATATCTACACCGCGGTCTGTATAAACATGGAAATATCTACACCGCTATCTGTATAAACATGGAAATATCTACACCGCTATCTCTATAAACATGGAAATATCTACACCGTGATCTGTATAAACATGGAAATATTTACACCGCTATCTGTATAAACATGGAAATTTCTACACCGTTATCTGTATAAATATGGAAATATCTGCACCGCTCTCTCTATAAACATGGAAATATCTGCACTGCCATCTGTATAAACATGGAAATACCTATACAGTCATCTGTGTAAACATGGAAATATCTACACCACCATCTGTATAAACATGGAAATATCTTCAATGCCATCTGTATACACATGGAAATACCTACACGGCAATCTGTGTATAGATGGGAACATAAACACCGCCATCTGTACAAACATGGAAATATCTACACTGCTATCTCTATAAACATGGAAATATCTACACTGCGTTCTGTATAAACATGGAAATATCTACACCGGTATCTGTATAGACATGGAAATATCTACACCATGATCTGTATAAACATGGAAATATATACACCGCTATCTGTATAAACATGGGAATATCTGCACCGCTCTCTCTATAAACATGGAAATATCTACAAAGACATCTGTATAAACATGGAAATACCTACACAGTCATGTGTAGGAATATTTAAATATCTACACTGCCTTCTGTATAAACATAGAAATATCTACACAGCCCTCTGAATAAATATGGAAATATCTGCATATGCATCTGTGTAAACATGGAAATATCTGCTCCGCTATCTGTATAAACATGGAAATACCTACACCGCTGTCTCTATAAACATGGAAATATGTACACCGCTATGTGTATAAACATGGAAATATCTCCACTGTTCTCTGTATAAACATGGAAATATCTCCACCGTTATCTGTATAAACATGGAAATATCTACAGTGCCATCTCTATAAACATTGAAATATCTACACTGCCATCTGTAAAAACATGGAAATATCTACACAATCATCTGAATAAACATGGATATATCTTCACCACCTTCTGTATAAACATGGAAATACCTACAATACCATCTGTATACACATGGAAATATCTACACAGACATCTGCATAAATATGGAAATATCTACACCGCCATCTGTATAATCATGGAAATATCTACACTGCCATCTGTAGAAAGATGGAAATATCTACACCGCTATCTCTATAAATATGGAAATATCTACACCGCCATCTTTATAAACATGAAAATATATACACTGCCATCTCCATAAAGATGGAAGTATCTACTCTGCCATGTGTATAAACACGGAAATATCTACACCACTATCTGTGTAAACATGGAAATAACTTCACCGCTATCTGTTTAAACATGGAAATATATACACCGCCAACTGCATGTCCATGGAAATATCTACGCCGCCATCTGTATAAACATGGGAATATCTACACGGCCATCTGTGTATAGATGGAAATATCAACACCGCCATCTGTAGAAACATGGAAATATCTACACCGCTATCTCTATAAACATGGAAATATCTGCACTGCGTCTGTAAAAACATGGAAATACGTATACAGTCATCTGTATAAACATGGAAATATCTACAATGCCATCTGTATACACATGGAAATATCTACACAGCCATCTGTATACACATGTAAATATCTACACTGCTATCTCTATAAACATGGAAATACCTACAACGCCATCTCTATAAACATGAAAATATCTACACTGCCATCTCCATAAACATGGAACTAACTACTCTGCCATCTGTATAAACATGGAAACATCTACACCGCCATCTGTGTGAATAAGGAAATATCTACAATGCCATCTGTATAAACATATAAATATCTGCACCGCGAGCTGTATAAATATGGAAACATCTACACCGCCATCTGTGTGAATAAGGAAATATCTACAATGCCATCTGTAGAAAGATATAAATATCTGCACCGCGAGCTGTATAAACATGGAAATATCTACATCGCTACCTGTAAACGTGGAAATACCAACACCGCTGTCGGTATAAACATGGAAATATCTACAACGCCATCTATATAAACATGGAAATATCTACACCGCTATGTCTATAAACATGGAAATACCTACACAGCTATCTCTATAAACATGGAAATATCTACACCGCTATCTGTATAAACATGGAAATAACTACACCGCTATTAGTATAAACAAGGAAATATCTACACCATGATCTGTATAAACATGGAAATATCTACACCGCTATCTCTATAAACATGGAAATATCTACACCCCTATCTGTATAAGCACGGAAATATCCACACCGCTATCCCTATAAACTTGGAAAAATCAACACCGCTATCTCTATGAACATGGAAATATCTACACCGCCATCTCTATAAACATGGAAATATCTACACCACGATCAGAATAAACATCGAAATATCTACACCGCCATCTGTATAAACATGGATATACTTACAAAGTTATCTGTATAAACATGGAAATATCTACACCGCCATCTGTATAAACATGGAAATATTTACACAGCCATGTGTATATACATGGAAATAACTACACCGCTATCTATATAAACATGGAAATAACTACACCGCTATCTTTATAAACATGGAAATATCTACACCGCCATCTACATATCAATGGAAATATCTGCGCCGCCATCTGTATAAACATGGAAATATCTACACGGTCATCTGTGTATAGATGGAAATATCAACACCGCCATCTGTACAAACATGGAAATATCTGCACCGCTATCTCTATAAATATGGAAATATCTCCACCGCCATCTCTATAAACATGAAAATATCTACACTGCCATCTCCATAAAGATGGAAGTATCTACACCGCCATGTGTATAAACACGGAAATATCTACACCACTATCTGTGTAAACATGGAAATATCTATACCGCTATCTGTTTAAGCATGGAAATATATACACCGCCATCTGCATGTCCATGGAAATATCTACGCCGCCATCTGTATAAACATGGAAATATCTACACGGCCATCTGTGTATAGATGGAAATATCAACACCGCCATCTGTAGAAACATGGAAATATCTACACCGCTATATCTATATACATGGAAATATCTGCACTGCCATCTGTAAAAACATGGAAATAGGTATACACTCATCTGTATAAACATGGAAATATCTACAAGGCCACCTGTATACACATGGAAATATCTACACAGCCATCTGTATATACATGTAAATATCTACACTGCTATCTCTATAAACATGGAAATACCTACAACGCCATCTCTATAAACATGAAAATATCTACACTGCCATCTCCATAAACATGGAACTAACTACTCTGCCATCTGTATAAACATGGAAACATCTACACCGCCATCTGTGTGAATAAGGAAATATCTACAATGCCATCTGTATAAAGATATAAATATCTGCACCGCGAGCTGTATAAACATGGAAATATCTACATCGCTATCTGTATAAACGTGGAAATACCAACACCACTGTCGGTATAAACATGGAAATAACTACAACGCCATCTATATAAACATGGAAATATCTACACCGCTATGTCTATAAACATGGAAATACTTACACCGCTATCTCTATATAACTGGAAATATCTACACCGCTATCTGTATAAACATGGAAATATCTACACCGCTATCTGTGTAAACATGGAAATATCTACACCGCGATCTGTATAAACATGGAAATATCTACACCGCGATCTGTATAAACATGGAAATTCCTTCATCAAGATCTGTATAAACATGGAAATAACTACACCGCTACCTGTATAAACATGGTAATATCTACACCACCATCTATATAAACATGGAAATATCTACACCACCATCTGTATGAACATGGAAATATCTACAATGCCATCTGTGGAAAGATGGAAATATCTACACTGCAATCTGTGTAAACATGGAAATATCTACACTGATATCTGTAAAAACATAGAAATATCTACACCGCTATCTGTATAAACATGGAAATATCTACACCACGATCTGCATAAACATGGAAATATCTACACCGCGATCTGTATAAACATGGAAATATCTACACCGCTATATGTATAAACATGGAAATATCTACACAGCTGTCTCTATAAACATGGAAATATCTACACTGCCATCTGTATAAACATGGAAATAACTACAAAGTCATCTGTATAAACATGGAAATATCTACACAGCCATCTGTATAAACATGGAAATATCTACACAGCCATCTGTATATACATGGAAATATCTACACCGCTATCTGTATAAACATGGAAATAACTACACCGCTATTAGTATAAACAAGGAAATATCTACACGCTTATCTGTATAAACATGGAAATATCTACACCGCCATCTCTATAAACACGGAAATATCTACACCCCTATCTGTATAAACATGGAAATATCCACACCGCTATCTCTATAAACATGGAAAAGTCAACACCTCTATCTCTATGAATATGGAAATATCTACACCGCCATCTCTATAAACATGGAAATATCTACACCACGATCAGTATAAACATGGAAATATCTACACCGCTATCTGTATAAACATGGAAATATCCCCACTGCTATCTCTATAAACATCGAAATATCTACACCGCCATCTGTATAAACATGGAAATATCTACACAGCCATGTGTATATACATGGAAATAACTACACCGCTATCTATATAAACATGGAAATAACTACACCACTGTCTGTATAAACATGGAAATATCTACACCGCCATCTACATATCCATGGAAATATCTGCACCGCCATCTGTATAAACATGGAAATATCTACACGGTCATCTCTATATAGATGGAAATATCAACACCGCCATCTGTACAAACATGGAAACAACTGCACCGCTATCTGTATAAACATGGAATTATCTACACCGTGGTCTGTATAAACATGGAAATATCTACACCGCTATCTGTATAAACATGGAAATATCTACACCGCTATCTCTATAAATATGGAAATATCTACACCGTGATCTGTATAAACATGGAAATATTTACACCGCTATCTGTATAAACATGGAAATTTCTACACCGTTATCTGTATAAATATGGAAATATCTACACCGCTCTCTCTATAAACATGGAAATATCTACACCGCCATCTGTATAAACATGGAAATACCTATACAGTCATCTGTGTAAACATGGAAATATCTACACCACCATCTGTATAAACATGGAAATATCTTCAATGCCATCTGTATACACATGGAAATACCTACACGGCAATCTGTGTATAGATGGGAACATCAACACCGCCATCTGTACAAACATGGAAATATCTACACTGCTATCTCTAGAAACATGGAAATATCTACAGTGCGGTCTGTATAAACATGGAAATATCTTCACCGGTATCTGTATAGACATGGAAATATCTACACCATGATCTGTATAAACATGGAAATATGTACACCGCTATCCGTATAAACATGGGAATATCTGCACCGCTCTCTCTATATACATGGAAATATCTACAAAGACATCTGTATAAACATGGAAATACCTACACAGTCATGTGTAGGAATATTTAAATATCTACACTGCCTTCTGTATAAACATAGAAATATCTACACAGCCCTCTGAATAAATATGGAAATATCTGCATAGGCATCTGTGTAAACCTGGTAATATCTGCACCGCTATCAATATAAACATGGAAATACCTACACCGCTGTCTCTAAAACATGGAAATATGTACACCGCTATGTGTATAAACATGGAAATATCTCCACTGTTCTCTGTATAAACATGGAAATATCTCCACCGTTATCTGTATAAACATGGAAATATCTACAGTGCCATCTCTATAAACATTGAAATATATACACTGCCATCTGTAAAAACATGGAAATATCTACACAATCATCTGAATAAACATGGAAATAACTTCACCACCATCTGTATAAACATGGAAATACCTACAATACCATCTGTATACACATGGAAATATCTACACAGACATCTGCATAAATATGGAAATATCTACACCGCCATCTGTATAAACATGGAAATGTCTACACTGCCATCTGTAGAAAGATGGAAATATCTACACCGCTGTCTCTATAAATATGGAAATATCTACACCGCCATCTCTATAAACATGAAAATATCTACACTGCCATCTCCATAAAGATGGAAGTATCTACTCTGCCATGTGTATAAACACGGAAATATCTACACCACTATCTGTGTAAACATGGAAATATCTACACCGCTATCTGTTTAAACATGGAAATATCTACACCGCCATCTGCATGTCCATGGAAATATCTACGCCGCCATCTGTATAAACATGGAAATATCTACACGGCCATCTGTGTATAGTTGGAAATATCAACACCGCCATCTGTAGAAACATGGAAATATCTACACCGCTATCTCTATAAACATGGAAATATCTGTACTGTCATCTGTAAAAACATGGAAATGGGTATACACTCATCTGTATAAACATGGAAATATCTACAATGCCATCTGTATACACATGGAAATATCTACACAGCCATCTGTATATACATGTAAATATCTACACTGCTATCTCTATAAACATGGAAATACCTACAACGCCATCTCTATAAACATGAAAATATCTACACTGCCATCTCCATAAACATGGAACTAACTGCTCTGCCATCTGTGTAAACATGGAAACATCTACACTGCCATCTGTGTGAATAAGGAAATATCTACAATGCCATCTGTATAAATATATAAATATCTGCACCGCGAGCTGTATAAACATGGAAATATCTACATCGCTATCTGCATAAACGTGGAAATACCAACACCGCTGTCGGTATAAACATGGAAATATCTACAACGCCATCTATATAAACATGGAAATATCTACACCGCTATGTCTATAAACATGGAAATACACCGCTATCTCTATAAACATGGAAATATCTACACCGCTATCAGTATAAACATGGAAATATCTACACCGCTATCTGTATAAACATGGAAATATCTACACCGCGATCTGTATAAACATGGAAATATCTACAACGCGATCTGTATAAACATGGAAATATCTTCATCACGATCTGTATAAACATGGAAATATCTACACCGCTACCTGTATAAACATGGTAATATCTACACCACCATCTATATAAACATGGAAATATCTACACCACTATCTATATAAACATGGAAATATCTACAATGCCATCTGTAGAAAGATGGAAATAACTACACTGCAATCTGTGTAAACATGGAAATATCTACACCGATATCTGTAAAAACATGGAAATATCTACACCGCTATCTGTATAAACACGGAAATATCTACACCACTATCTGTGTAAACATGGAAATATCTACACCGCTACCTGTATAAACATGGTAATATCTACACCACCATCTATATAAACTTGGAAATATCTACACCACCATCTGTATAAACATGGAAATATCTACAATGCCATCTGTAGAAAGATGGAAATACCTACACTGCAATCTGTGTAAACATGGAAATATCTACACCGATATCTGTAAAAACATGGAAATATCTACACCGCTATCTGTATAAACATGGAAATATCTACACCACGATCTGCATAAACATGGAAATACCTACACCGCGATCTGTATAAACATGGAAATATCTACACCGCTATCTGTATAAATATGGAAATATCAACACAGCTACCTCTATAAACATGGAAATATCTACACCGCAATCTGTATAAACATGGAAATACCTACAAAGTCATCTGTATAAACATGGAAATACCTACACAGCCCTCTGAATAAACATGGAAATATCTACACTGCCATCTGTATATACATGGAAATATCTTCACCGCTATCTGTATAAACATGGAAATAACTACACCGCTATTAGTATAAACAAGGAAATATCTACACCGTTATCTGATAAACATGGAAATATCTACACCGCCATCTCTATAAACACGGAAATATCTACACCCCTATCTGTATAAACATGGAAATATCCACACCGCTATCTCAATAAACATGGAAAAATCAACACCGCTATCTCTGTGAATATGGAAATATCTACACCGCCATCTCTATAAACATGGAAATATCTACACCACGATCAGTATAAACATGGAAATATCTACACCGCTATCTGTATAAACATGGAAATATCTCCACTGCTATCTCTATAAACATCGAAATATCTACACCGCCATCTGTATAAACATGGAAATACTTACAAAGTTATCTGTATAAACATGGAAATATCTACACCGCCATCTGTATAAACATGGAAATATCTACACAGCCATGTGTATATACATGGAAATAACTACACCTCTATCTATATAAACATGGAAATAACTACACCGCTATCTGTATAAACATGGAAATATCTACACCGCCATCTACATATCCATGGAAATATCTGGGCCGCCATCTGTATAAACAAGGAAATATCTACACGGTCATCTCTGTATAGATGGAAATATCAACACAACCATCTGTACAAACATGGAAATATCTGCACCGCTATCTGTATAAACATGGAAATATCTACACCGCGGTCTGTATAAACATGGAAATATCTACACCGCTATCTGTATAAACATGGAAATATCTACACCGCTATCTCTATAAACATGGAAATATCTACACCGTGATCTGTATAAACATGGAAATATTTACACCGCTATCTGTATAAACATGGAAATTTCTACACTGTTATCTGTATAAATATGGAAATATCTGCACCGCTCTCTCTATAAACATGGAAATATCTGCACCTCCATCTGTATAAACATGGAAATACCTATACAGTCATCTGTGTAAACATGGAAATATCTACACCACCATCTGTATAAACATGGAAATATCTTCAATGCCATCTGTATACACATGGAAATACCTACATGGCAATCTGTGTATAGATGGGAACATAAACACCGCCATCTGTAGAAACATGGAAATATCTACACTGCTATCTCTGTAAACATGGAAATATCTACACTGCGTTCTGTATAAACATGGAAATATCTACACCGGTATCTGTATAGACATGGAAATATCTACACCATGATCTGTATAAACATGGAAATATATACACCGCTATCTGTATAAACATGGGAATATCTGCACCGCTCTCTCTATAAACATGGAAATATCTACAAAGACATCTGTATAAACATGGAAATACCTACACAGTCATGTGTAGGAATATTTAAATATCTACACTGCCTTCTGTATAAACTTAGAAATATCTACACAGCCCTCTGAATAAATATGGAAATATCTGCTTAGGCATCTGTGTAAACATGGAAATATCTGCTCCGCTATCTGTATAAACATGGAAATACCTACACCGCTGTCTCTATAAACATGGAAATATGTACACCGCTATGTGTATAAACATGGAAATATCTCCACTGTTCTCTGTATAAACATGGAAATATCTCCACCGTTATCTGTATAAACATGGAAATATCTACAGTGCCATCTCTATAAACATTGAAATATCTACACTGCCATCTGTAAAAACATGGAAATATCTACACAATCATCTGAATAAACATGGATATATCTTCACCACCTTCTGTATAAACATGGAAATACCTACAATACCATCTGTATACACATGGAAATATCTACACAGACATCTGCATAAATATGGAAATATCTACACCGCCATCTGTATAATCATGGAAATATCTACACTGCCATCTGTAGAAAGATGGAAATATCTACACCGCTATCTCTATAAATATGGAAATATCTACACCGCCATCTTTATAAACATGAAAATATATACACTGCAATCTCCATAAAGATGGAAGTATCTACTCTGCCATGTGTATAAACACGGAAATATCTACACCACTATCTGTGTAAACATGGAAATAACTTCACCGCTATCTGTTTAAACATGGAAATATATACACCGCCATCTGCATGTCCATGGAAATATCTATGCCGCCATCTGTATAAACATGGAAATATCTACACGGCCATCTGTGTATAGATGGAAATATCAACACCGCCATCTGTAGAAACATGGAAATATCTACACCGCTATCTCTATAAACATGGAAATATCTGCACTGCGTCTGTAAAAACATGGAAATACGTATACAGTCATCTGTATAAACATGGAAATATCTACAATGCCATCTGTATACACATGGAAATATCTACACAGCCATCTGTATACACATGTAAATATCTACACTGCTATCTCTATAAACATGGAAATACCTACAACGCCATCTCTATAAACATGAAAATATCTACACTGCCATCTCCATAAACATGGAACTAACTACTCTGCCATCTGTATAAACATGGAAACATCTACACCGCCATCTGTGTGAATAAGGAAATATCTACAATGCCATCTGTATAAACATATAAATATCTGCACCGCGAGCTGTATAAATATGGAAACATCTACACCGCCATCTGTGTGAATAAGGAAATATCTACAATGCCATCTGTAGAAAGATATAAATATCTGCACCGCGAGCTGTATAAACATGGAAATATCTACATCGCTACCTGTAAACGTGGAAATACCAACACCGCTGTCGGTATAAACATGGAAATATCTACAACGCCATCTATATAAACATGGAAATATCTACACCGCTATGTCTATAAACATGGAAATACCTACACAGCTATCTCTATAAACATGGAAATATCTACACCGCTATCTGTATAAACATGGAAATATCTACACCGCGATCTTTATAAACATGGAAATATCTTCATCACGATCTGTATAAACATGGAAATATCTACACCGCTACCTGTATAAACATGGTAATATCCACACCACCATCTATATAAACATGGAAATATCTACACCACCATCTGTATAAACATGGAAACATCTACAATGCCATCTGTAGAAAGATGGAAATATCTACACTGCAATCTGTGTAAACATGGAAATATCTACACCGATATCTGTAAAAACATGGAAATATCTACACCGCTATCTGTATAAACATGGAAATATCTACACCACGATCTGCATAAACATGGAAATATCTACACCGCGATCTGTATAAACATGGAAATATCTACACCGCTATCTGTATAAACATGGAAATTTCTACACAGCTATCTCTATAAACGTGGAAATATCTACACCGCCATCTGTATAAACATGGAAATACGTACAAAGTCATCTGTATAAACATGGAAATATCTACACAGCCATCTGTATATACATGGAAATATCTACACCGCTATCTGTATAAACATGGAAATAACTACAGCGCTATTAGTATAAACAAGGAAATATCTACACCGTGATCTGTATAAACATGGAAATATCTACACCGCCATCTCTATAAACATGGAAATATCTACACCCCTATCTGTATACACATGGAAATATCCACACCGCTATCTCTATAAACAAGGAAAAATCAACAAGGCTATCTCTATGAACATGGAAATATCTACAACGCCATCTCTATAAACATGGAAATATCTACACCACGATCTGTATAAACATGGAAATAACTACACCGCTATCTGTATAAACATGGAAATATCTCCACTGCTATCTCTATAAACATCGAAATTACTACACCGCCATCTGTATAAACATGGAAATACTTACAAAGTTATCTATATAAACATGGAAATATCTACACCGCCATCTGTAAAAACATGGAAATATCTACACAGCCATGTGTATATACATGGAAATAACTACACCGCTATCTGTATAAACATGGAAATATCTACACCGCCATCTACATATCCATAGAAATATCTGTGCCGCCATCCGTATAAACATGGAAATATCTACACGGTCATTTGTGTATAGATGGAAATATCAACACCGCCATCTGTACAAACATGGAAATATCTGCACCGCTATCTGTATAATCATGGAAATAACTACACCGCGGTCTGTATAAACATAGAAATATCTACAACGCTATCTGTATAAACATAGAAATATCTACACCGCTATCTCTATAAACATGGAAATATCTACACTGTGATCTGTATAAACATGGAAATATTTACACCGCTATCTGTATAAACATGGAAATTTCTACACCGTTATCAGTAGAAATATGGAAATACCTACACCGCTATCTCTATAAACATGGAAATATCTACACCGCCATCTGTATAAACATGGAAATAACTATACAGTCATCTGTGTAAACATGGAAATATCTACACCACAATCTGTATAAACATGGAAATATCTTCAATGCCATCTGTATACACATGGAAATACCTACATGGCAATCTGTGTATAGATGGAAACATCAACACCGCCATCTGTACAAACATGGAAATATCTACACTGCTATCTCTATAAACATGGAAATATCTACACTGCGGTCTGTATAAACATGGAAATATCTACACCGGTATCTGTATAAACATGGAAATATCTACACCATGATCTGTATAAACATGGAAATATATACATCGCTATCTGTATAAACATTGAAATATCTGCACCGCTATGTCTTTAAACATCGAAATATCTACAAAGACATCTGTATAAACATGGAAATACCTTCACAGTCATGTGTAGGAACATTGAAATATCTTCACTGCCTTCTTTATAAACGTAGAAATATCTACACAGCCCTCTGAATAAATATGGAAATATCTTCATAGGCATCTGTGTAAACATGGAAATATCTGCTCCGCTATCTGTATAAACATGGAAATACCTACACCGCTGTCTCTATAAACATGGAAATATGTACACCGCTATGTGTATAAACATGGAAATATCTCCACTGTTCTCTGTATAAACATGGAAATATCTCCACCGTTATCTGTATAAACATGGAAATATCTACAGTGCCATCTCTATAAATATTGAAATATCTACACTGCCTTGTGTAAAAACATGGAAATATCTACACAATCATCTGAATAAACATGGAAATATCTTCACCACCTTCTGTATAAACATGGAAATACCTACAATACCATCTGTATACACATGGAAATATCTACTCAGACAACTGTATAAATATGGAAATATCTACACCGCCATCTGTATAAACATGGAAATATCTACACTGCCATCTGTAGAAAGATGGAAATATCTACACCGCTATCTCTATAAATATGGAAATATCTACACCGCCATCTTTATAAACATGAAAATATCTACACTGCCATCTCCATATAGATGGAAGTATCTACTCTGCCATGTGTATAAACATGGAAATATCTACACCACTATCTGTGTAAACATGGAAATAACTACACCGCTATCTGTTTAAACATGGAAATATATACACCGCCATCTGCATGTCCATGGAAATATCTACGCCGCCATCTGTATAAACATGGAAATATCTACACGGCCATCTGTGTATAGATGGAAATATCAACACGGCCATCTGTAGAAACATGGAAATATCTACACCGCTATCTCTATAAACATGGAAATATCTGCACTGCCATCTGTAAAAACATGGAAATATGTATACAGTCATCTGTATAAACATGGAAATATCTACAATGCCATCTGTATACACATGGAAATATCTACACAGCCATCTGTATACACATGTAAATATCTACACTGCTATCTCTATAAACATGGAAATACCTACAACGCCATCTATTTAAACATGAAAATATCTACACTGCCATCTCCATAAACATGGAACTAACTACTCTGCCATCTGTATAAACATGGAAACATCTACACCGCCATCTGTGTGAATAAGGAAATATCTACAATGCCATCTGTATAAAGATATAAATATCTGCACCGCGAGCTGTATAAACATGGAAATATCTACATCGCTATCTGTATAAACGTGGAAATACCGACACCGCTGTCGGTATAAACATGGAAATATCTATAACGCCATCTATATAAACATGGAAATATCTACACCGCTATGTCTATAAACATGGAAATACCTACACCGCTATCTCTATAAACATGGAAATATCTACACCGCTATCTGTATAAACATGGAAATATCTACACCGCTATCTGTATAAACATGGAAATATCTACACCGCGATCTTTATAAACATGGAAATATCTTCATCACGATCTGTATAAACATGGAAATATCTACAATGCCATCTGTAGAAAGATGGATATATCTACACTGCAATCTGTGTTAACATGGAAATATCTACACCGATATCTGTAAAAACATGGAAATATCTACACCGCTATCAGTATAAACATGGAAATATCTACACCACGATCTGCATAAACATGGAAATATCTACACCGATATCTGTAAAAACATGGAAATATCTACACCGCGATCTGTATAAACATGGAAATATCTACACCGCTATCTGTATAAACATGGAAATATCTACACAGCTATCTCTATACACATGGAAATATCTACACCGCCATCTGTATAAACATGGAAATACCTACAAAGTCATCTGTATAAACATGGAAATATCTACATAGCCATCTGTATATACATGGAAATATCTACACCGCTATCTGTATAAACATGGAAATAACTACAGCGCTATTAGTATAAACAAGGAAATATCTACACCGTGATCTGTATAAACATGGAAATATCTACACCGCCATCTCTATAAACATGGAAATATCTACACCCCTACCTGTATACACATGGAAATATCCACACCACTATCTCTATAAACATGGAAAAATCAACAAGGCTATCTCTATAAACATGGAAATATCTACACCGCCATCTCTATAAACATGGAAATATCTACACCACGATCAGTATAAACATGGAAATATCTACACCGCTATCTGTATAAACATGGAAATATCTCCACTGCTATCTCTATAAACATTGAAATAACTACACCGCCATCTGTATAAACATGGAAATACTTACAAAGTTATCTGTATAAACATGGAAATATCTACACCGCCATCTACATATCCATGGTAATATCTGTGCCGCCATCTGTATAAACATGGAAATATCTACACGGTCATCTGTGTATAGATGGAAATATCAACACCGCCATCTGTACAAACATGGAAATATCTGCACCGCTATCTGTATAATCATGGAAATATCTACACCGCGGTGTGTATAAAAACAGAAATATCTACAATGCTATCTGTATAAACATAGAAATATCTACACCGCTATCTCTATAAACATGGAAATACCTACACAGTGATCTGTATAAACATGGAAATATTTACACCGCTATCTGTATAAACATGGAAATTTCTACACCGTTATCTGTATAAATATGGAAATATCTACACCGCTATCTCTATAAACATGGAAATATCTACACCGCCATCTGTATATACATGGAAATACCTATACAGTCATCTGTGTAAACATGGAAATATCTACACCACCATCTGTATAAACCTGGAAATATCTTCAATGCCATCTGTATACACATGGAAATACCTACACGGCAATCTGTGTATAGATGGAAACATCAACACCGCCATCTGTACAAACATGGAAATATCTACACTGCTATCTCTATAAACATGGAAATATCTACACTGCGGTCTGTATAAACATGGAAATATCTACACCGGTATCTGTATAAACATGGAAATATGTACACCATGATCTGTATAAACATGGAAATATATACACCGCTATCTGTATAAACATGGAAATATCTGCACCGCTATCTCTTTAAACATGGAAATATCTACAAAGTCATCTGTATAAACATGGAAATACCTACACAGTCATGTGTAGGAACATTTAAATATCTACACTGCCTTCTGTATAAACAGAAATATCTACACAGCCCTCTGAATAAATATGGAAATATCTGCATAGGCATCTGTGTAAACATGGAAATATCTGCACCGCTATCTGTATAAACATGGAAATACCTACAACGCTGTCTCTATAAACATGGAAATATGTACACCGCTATGTGTATAAACATGGAAATATCTCCACTGCTCTCTGTATAAACATGGAAATATCTCCACCGTTATCTGTATAAACATGGAAATATCTACAGCGCCATCTCTATAAACATTGAAATATCTACACTGCCATCTGTAAAAACATGGAAATATCTACACAGTCATCTGAATAAACATGGAAATATCTTCACCACCATCTGTATAAACATGGAAATACCTACAATACCATCTGCATACACATGGAAATACCTACACAGACATCTGTATAAATATGGAAATATCTACACCGCCATCTGTATAACCATGGAAATATCTACACTGCCATCTGTAGAAAGATGGAAATATCTACACCGCTATCTCTATAAATATGGAAATATCTACACCGCCGTCTCTATAAACATGAAAATATCAACACTGCCATCTCCATAAATATGGAAGTAACTCCTCTGCCATGTGTATAAACACGGAAATATCTACACCACTATCTGTGTAAACATGGAAATATCTACACAGCTATCTGTTTAAACATGGAAATATCTACACCGCCATCTGCATGTCCATGGAAATATCTACGCCGCCATTTGTATAAACATGGAATTATCTACACGGCCATCTGTGTATAGATGGAAATATCAACACCGCCATCTGTAGAAACACGGAAATATCTACACCGCTATCTCTATATACATGGAAATATCTGCACTGCCATCTGTAAAAACATGGAAATACGTATACAGTCATCTGTATAAACATGGAAATATCTACAATGCCATCTGTATACACATGGAAATATCTACACAGCCATCTGTATATACATGTAAATATCTACAATGCTATCTCTATAAACATAGAAATATTTACACCGCTATCTGTATAAACATGGAAATATCTACACCGCCATCTGCATGTCCATGGAAATATCTACGCCGCCATCTGTATAAACATGGAAATATCTACACGGCCATCTGTGTATAGATGGAAATATCAACACCGCCATCTGTAGAAACATGGAAATATCTACACCGCTATCTCTATAAACATGGAAGTATCTGCACTGCCATCTGTAAAAACATGGAAATAGGTATAAACTCATCTGTATAAACATGGAAATATCTACAATGCCATCTGTATACACATGGAAATATCTACACAGCCATCTGTATATACATGTAAATATCTACACTGCTATCTCTACAAACATGGTAATACCTACAACGCCATCTCTATAAATATGAAAATATCTACACTGCCGTCTCCATAAACATGGAACTAACTACTCTGCCATCTGTATAAACATGGAAACAACTACACCGCCATTTGTGTGAATAAGGAAATATCTACAATGCCATCTGTATAAAGATATAAATATCTGCACCGCGAGCTGTATAAACATGGAAATATCTACATCGTTATCTGTATAAACGTGGAAATACCAACATCGCTGTCGGTATAAACATGGAAATATCTACAACGCCATCTATATAAACATGGAAATATCTACACCGCTATGTCTATAAACATGGAAATACCTACACCGCTATCTCCATAATCATGGAAATATCTACACCGCTATCTGTATAAACATGGAAATATCTACACCGCTATCTGTATAAACATGGAAATATCTACACCGCGATCTGTATAAACATGGAAAAATCTACACCGCGATCTGTATAAACATGGAAATATCTTCACCACGATCTCTATAAACATGGAAATAACTACACAGCTATCTCTATAAACATGGTAATATCTACACCACCATCTATATAAACATGGAAATATCTACACCACCATCTGTATGAACATGGAAATATCTACAATGCCATCTGTAGAAAGATGGAAATATCTACACCGCAATCTGTGTAAACATGGAAATCTCTACAACGATATCTGCAAAAACATGGAAATATCTACACCGCTATCTCTATAAACATGGAAATATCTACACCACGATCTGCATAAACATGGAAATATCTACACTGCGATCTGTATAAACATGGAAATATCTACACCGCTATCTGTATAAAAATGGAAATATCTACACAGCTATCTCTATAAACATGGAAATATCTACACCGCCATCTGTATAAACATGGAAATACCTACAAAGTCATCTGTATAAACATGGAAATATCTACACAGCCATCTGTATAAACATGGAAATATCTACAGAGCCATCTGTATATACCTGGAAATATCTACACCGCTATCTGTATAAACATGGAAATAACTACACCGCTATTAGTATAAACAAGGAAATATCTCCACCGTTATCTGTATAAATATGGAAATATCTACACCGCCATCTCTATAAACACGGAAATATCTACACCCCTATCTGTATAAACATGGAAATATCCACACCGCTATCTCTGTAAACATGGAAAAATCAACACCACTATCTCTATGAATATGGAAATATCGACACCGCCATCTCTATAAACATGGAAATATCTACACCACGATCAGTATAAACATGGAAATATCTACACCGCTATCTGTATAAACATGGAAATATCTCCACTGCTATCTCTAAACATTGAAATATCTACACCGCCATCTGTATAAACATGGAAATACTTACAAAGTTATCTGTATAAACATGGAAATATCTACACTGCCATCTGTATAAACATGGAAATATCTACACAGCCATGTGTATATACATGGAAATAACTACACCGCTATCTATATAAACATGGAAATAACTACACCGCTATCTGTATAAACATGGAAATATCTACACCGCCATCTACATATCCATGGAAATATCTGCGCCGCCATCTGTATAAACAAGGAAATATCTACACAGTCATCTCTGTATAGATGGAAATATCAACACCGCCATCTGTACAAACATGGAAATATCTGCACCGCTATCTGTATAAACATGGAAATATCTACACCGCGGTCTGTATAGACATGGAAATATGTACACCGCTATCTGTATAAACATGGAAATATGTACATCGCTATCCCTATAAACATGGAAATATCTACACCGTGATCTGTATAAACATGGAAATATCTACACCGCTATCTGTATATACATGGAAATATCTACACCATGATCTGTATAAACATGGAAATATATACACCGCTATCTGTATAAACATGGGAATATCTGCACCGCTCTCTCTATAAACATGGAAATATCTGCACTGCCATCTGTAAAAACATGGAAATACTTATACAGTCATCTGTATAAAGATGGAAATATCTACAATGCCATCTGTATACACATGGAAATATCTACACAGCCATCTGTATACACATGTAAATATCTACACTGCTATCTCTATCAACATGGAAATACCTACAACGCCATCTCTATAAACATGAAAATATCTACACTGCCATCTCCATAAACATGGAACTAACTACTCTGCCATCTGTGTAAACATGGAAACATCTACACCGCCATTTGTGTGAATAAGGAAATATCTACAATGCCATCTGTATAAGGATATAAATATCTGCACCGCGAGCTGTATAAACATGCAAACATCTACACCGCCATCTGTGTGAATAAGGAAATATCTACAATGCCATCTGTATAAAGATATAAATATCTGCACCGCGAGCTGTATAAACATGGAAATATCTACATCGCTATCTGTATAAACGTTGAAATACCAACACCGCTGTCGGTATAAACATGGAAATATCTACAACGCCATCTATATAAACATGGAAATATCTACACCGCTATGTCTATAAACATGGAAATACCTACACCGCTATCTGTATAAACATGGAAGTATCTACATCGCTATCTGTATAAACATGGAAATATCTACACCGCTATCTGTATAAACATGGAAATATCTACACCGCGATCTGTATAAACATGGAAATATCTACACCGCAATCTTTATAAACATGGAAATATCTTCATCACGATCTGTATAATCATGGAAATATCTACACCACTACCTGTATAAACATGGTAATATCCACACCACCATCTACATAAACATGGAAATATCTACACCACCATCTGTATAAACATGGAAATATCTACAATGCCATCTGTAGAAAGATGGAAATATCTACACTGCAATCTGTGTAAACATGGAAATATCTACACCGATATCTGTAAAACCATGGAAATATCTACACCGCTATCTGTATAAACATGGAAATATCTACACCACGATCTGTATAACCATGGAAATATCTGCACCGCGATCTGAATAAACATGGAAATATCAACACCGCTATCTGTATAAACATGGAAATAGCTACACAGCTATCTCTATACACATGGAAATATCTACACCGCCATCTGTATAAACATGGAAATACCTACAAAGTCATCTGTATAAACATGGATATATCTACAGAGCCATCTGTATATACATGGAAATATCTACACCGCTATCTGTATAAACATGGAAATAACTACAGCGCTATTAGTATAAACAAGGAAATATCTACACCGTGATCTGTATAAACACGGAAATATCTTCACCGCCAACTCTATAAACATGGAAATATCTACACCACGATCAGTATAAACATGGAAATATCTACACCGCTATCTGTATAAACATGGAAATATCTCCACTGCTATCTCTATAAACATCGAAATATCTACAACGCCATCTGTATAAACATGGAAATACTTACAAAGTTATCTGTATAAACATGGAAATATCAACACCGCCATCTGTATAAACATGGAAATATCTACACAGCCATGTGTATATACATGGAAATAACTACACCGCTATCTATATAAACATGGAAATAACTGCACCGCTATCTGTATAAACATGGAAATATCTACACCGCCATCTACATATCCATGGAAATATCTGCGCCGCCATCTGTATAAACATGGAAATATCTACACGGTCATCTCTGTACAGATGGAAATATCAACACCGCCATCTGTACAAACATGGAAATATCTGCACCGCTATCTGTATAAACATGGAAATATCTACACCGCGGTCTGTATAAACATGGAAATATCTACACCGCTATCTGTATAAACATGGAAATATCTACACCGCTATCTCTATAAACATGGAAATATCTACACCGCTATCTCTATAAACATGGAAATATTTACACCGCTATCTGTATAAACATGGAAATTTCTACACCGTTATCTGTATAAATATGGAAATATCTACACCGCTCTCTCTATAAACATGGAAATATCTGCACCGCCATCTGTATAAACATGGAAATACCTATACAGTCATCTGTGTAAACATGGAAATATCTACACCACCATCTGTATAAACATCGAAATATCTTCAATGCCATCTGTATACACATGGAAATACCTACACGGCAATCTGTGTATAGATGGGAACATAAACACCGCCATCTGTACAAACATGGAAATATCTACACTGCTATCTCTATAAACATGGAAATATCTACACTGCAGTCTCTATAAACATTTAAATATCTACACCGGTATCTGTATAGACATGGAAATATCTACACCATGATCTCTATAAACATGGAAATATATACACCGCTATCTGTATAAACATGGGAATATCTGCACCGCTCTCTCTATAAACATGGAAACATCTACAAAGACACCTGTATAAACATGGAAATACCTACACAGTCATGTGTAGGAATATTTAAATATCTACACTGCCTTCTGTATAAACATAGAAATATCTACACAGCCCTCTGAATAAATATGGAAATATATTCATAGGCATCTGCGTAAACATGGAAATATCTGCACCGCTATCTGTATAAACATGGAAATACCTACACCGCTGTCTCTATAAACATGGAAATATGTACACCGCTATGTGTATAAACATGGAAATATCTCCACTGTTCTCTGTATAAACATGGAATTATCTCCGTTATCAGTATAAACATGGAAATATCTACAGTGCCATCTCTATAAACATTGAAATATCTACACTGCCATCTGTAAAAACATGGAAATATCTACACAATCATCTGAATAAACATGGAAATATCTTCACCACCTTCTGTATAAACATGGAAATACCTACAATACCATCTGTATACACATGGAAATATCTACACAGACATCTGCATAAATATGGAAATATCTACACCGCCATCTGTATAAACATGGAAATATCTACACTGCCATCTGTAGAAAGATGGAAATAACTACACCGCTATCTCTATAAATATGAAAATATCTACACCGCCATCTTTATAAACATGAAAATATCTACACTGCCATCTCAATAAACATGGAAGTATCTACTCTGCCATGTGTATAAACACGGAAATATCTACACCACTATCTGTGTAAACATGGAAATATATACACCGCTAACTGTTTAAACATGGAAATATATACACCGCCATCTGCATGTCCATGGAAATATCTACGCCACCATCTGTGTATAGATGGAAATAAAAACACCGCCATTTGTGGAAACATGGAAATATCTACACCGCTAACTCTATAAACATGGAAATATCTGCACTGCCATCTGTAAAAACATGGAAATATGTATACAGTCATCTGTATAAACATGGAAATATCTACAATGCCATCTGTATACACATGGAAATATCTACACAGCCATCTGCATACACATGTAAATATCTACACAGCTATCTCTATAAACATGGAAATACCTACAACGCCATCTCTTTAAACATGAAAATATCTACACTGCCATCTCCATAAACATGGAACTAACTACACTGCCGTCTGTATAAACATGGAAACATCTACACCGCCATCTGTGTGAATAAGGAAATATCTACAATGCCATCTGTATAAAGATATAAATATCTGCACCGCAAGCTGTATAAACATGGAAATATCTACATCGCTATCTGTAAACGTGGAAATACCGACACCGCTGTCGGTATAAACATGGAAATATCTACAACGCCATCTATATAAACATGGAAATATCTACACCGCTATGTCTATAAACATGGAAATACCTACACCGCTATCTCTATAAATATGGAATATCTACACCGCTATCTGTATAAACATGGAAATATCTACACCGCTATCTGTATAAACATGGAAATATCTACACCGCGATCTGTATAAACATGGAAATATCTTCACCGCGATCTTTATAAACATGGAAATATCTTCATCACGATCGGCATAAACATGGAATTAAATACACCGCTACCTGTATAAACATGGTAATATCTACACCACCATCTATATAAATATGGAAATATCTACACCACCATCTGTATAAACATGGAAATATCTACAATGTAATCTATAGAAAGATGGAAATATCTACACTGCAATCTGTGTAAACATGGAAATACCTACACCGATATCCATAAAAACATGGAAATATCTACACCGCTATCTGTATAAACATGGAAATATCTACACCACGATCTGCATAAACATGGAAATATCTACACCGCGATCTGAATAAACATGGAAATATCTACACCGCTATCTGTATAAACATGGAAATACCTACACAGCTATCTCTATACACATGGAAATATCTACACCGCCATCTGTATAAACATGGAAATACCTACAAAGTCATCTGTATAAACATGGAAATATCTACACAGCGATCTGTATATACATGGAAATATCTACACCGCTATCTGTATAAACATGGAAATAACTAAAGCGCTATTAGTATAAACAAGGAAATATCTACACCGTGATCTGTATAAACATGGAAATATCTACACCGCCATCTCTATAAACATGGAAATATCTACACCCCAATCTGTATACACAATGAAATAACCTCACCGCTATCTCTATAAACATGGAAAAATCAACAAGGATATCTCTATGAACATGGAAATATGTACACCACCATCTCTATAAACATGGAAATATCTACACCACGATCAGTATAAACATGGAAATATCTACACCGCTATCTGTATAAACATGGAAATATCTCCACTGCTATCTCTATAAACATCGAAGTATCTACACCGCCATCTGTATAAACATGGAAATACTTACAAAGTTATCTGTATAAACATGGAAATATCAACACCGCCATCTGTATAAACATGGAAATATCTACACAGCCATGTGTATATACAAGGAAATAACTACACCGCTATCTATATAAACATGGAAATAACTTCACCGCTATCTGTATAAACATGGAAATATCTACACCGCCATCTACATATCCATGGAAATATCTGCGCCGCCATCTGCATAAACATGGAAATATCTACACGGTCATCTCTGTATAGATGGAAATATCAACACCGCCATCTGTACAAACATGGAAATATCTGCACCGCTATCTGTATAAACATGGAAATATCTACACCGCGGTCTGTATAAACATGGAAATATCTACACCGCTATCTGTATAAACATGGAAATATCTACACCGCTATCTCTATAAACATGGAAATATCTACACCGTGATGTGTATAAACATGGAAATATTTACACCGCTATCTGTATAAACATGGAAATTTCTACACCGTTATCTGTATAAATATGGAAATATCTACACCGCTCTCTCTATAAACATGGAAATATCTGCACCGCCATCTGTATAAACATGGAAATACCTATACAGTCATCTGTGTAAACCTGGAAATATCTACACCACCATCTGCATAAACATCGAAATATCTTCAATGCCATCTGTATACACATGGAAATACCTACACGGCGATCTGTGTATAGATAGGAACATAAACACCGCCATCTGTACAAACATGGAAATATCTACACTGCTATCTCTATAAACATGGAAATATCTACACTGCAGTCTCTATAAACATTTAAATATCTACACCGGTATCTGTATAGACATGGAAATATCTACACCATGATCTGTATAAACATGGAAATATATACACCGCTATCTGTATAAACATGGGAATATCTGCACCGCTCTCTCTATAAACATGGAAATATCTACAAAGACACCTGTATAAACATGGAAATACCTACACAGTCATGTGTAGGAATATTTAAATATCTACACTGCCTTCTGTATAAACGTAGAAATATCTACACAGCCCTCTGAATGAATATGGAAATATCTGCATAGGCATCTGTGGAGACATGGAAATATCTGCAACGTTATCTGTATAAACATGGAAATACCTACACCGCTGTCTCTATAAACATGGAAATATGTACACCGCTATGTGTATAAACATGGAAATATCTCCACTGTTCCTGTATAAACATGGAAATAGCTCCACCGTTATCCGTATAAACATGGTAATATCTACAGTGCCATCTCTATAAACATTGAAATATCTACACTGCCATCTGTAAAAACATGGAAATATCTACACAATCATCTGAATAAACATGGAAATATCTACACCACCATCTGTATAAACATGGAAATACCTACAATACCATCTGTATACACATGGAAATATCTACACAGACATCTGCATAAATATGGAAATATCTACACCGCCATCTGTATAAACATGGAAATATATACACCGCTATCTGTATAAACATGGAAATAACTAAAGCGCTATTAGTATAAACAAGGAAATATCTACACCGTGATCTGTATAAAGATGGAAATATCTACACCGCCATCTCTATAAACATGGAAATATCTACACCCCAATCTGTATACACATGGAAATAACCTCACCGCTATCTCTATAAACATGGAAAAATCAACAAGGATATCTCTATGAACATGGAAATATGTACACCGCCATCTCTATAAACATGGAAATATCTACACCACGATCAGTATAAACATGGAAATATCTACACCGCTATCTGTATAAACATGGAAATATCTCCACTGCTATCTCTATAAACATCGAAATATCTACACCGCCATCTGTATAAACATGGAAATACTTACAAAGTTATCTGTATAAACATGGAAATATCAACACCGCCATCTGTATAAACATGGAAATATCTACACAGCCATGTGTATATACAAGGAAATAACTACACCGCTATCTATATAAACATGGAAATAACTTCACCGCTATCTGTATAAACATGGAAATATCTACACCGCCATCTACATATCCATGGAAATATCTGCGCCGCCATCTGCATAAACATGGAAATATCTACACGGTCATCTCTGTATAGATGGAAATATCAACACCGCCATCTGTACAAACATGGAAATATCTGCACCGCTATCTGTATAAACATGGAAATATCTACACCGCGGTCTGTATAAACATGGAAATATCTACACCGCTATCTGTATAAACATGGAAATATCTACACCGCTATCTCTATAAACATGGAAATATCTACACCGTGATGTGTATAAACATGGTAATATTTACACCGCTATCTGTATAAACATGGAAATTTCTACACCGTTATCTGTATAAATATGGAAATATCTACACCGCTCTCTCTATAAACATGGAAATATCTGCACCGCCATCTGTATAAACATGGAAATACCTATACAGTCATCTGTGTAAACCTGGAAATATCTACACCACCATCTGCATAAACATCGAAATATCTTCAATGCCATCTGTATACACATGGAAATACCTACACGGCGATCTGTGCATAGATGGGAACATAAACACCGCCATCTGTACAAACATGGAAATATCTACACTGCTATCTCTATAAACATGGAAATATCTACACTGCAGTCTCTATAAACATTTAAATATCTACACTGGTATCTGTATAGACATGGAAATATCTACACCATGATCTGTATAAACATGGAAATATATACACCGCTATCTGTATAAACATGGGAATATCTGCACCGCTCTCTCTATAAACATGGAAATATCTACAAAGACACCTGTATAAACATGGAAATACCTACACAGTCATGTGTAGGAATATTTAAATATCTACACTGCCTTCTGTATAAACGTAGAAATATCTACACAGCCCTCTGAATGAATATGGAAATATCTGCATAGGCATCTGTGGAGACATGGAAATATCTGCAACGTTATCTGTATAAACATGGAAATACCTACACCGCTGTCTCTATAAACATGGAAATATGTACACCGCTATGTGTATAAACATGGAAATATCTCCACTGTTCCTGTATAAACATGGAAATAGCTCCACCGTTATCTGTATAAACATGGTAATATCTACAGTGCCATCTCTATAAACATTGAAATATCTACACTGCCATCTGTAAAAACATGGAAATATCTACACAATCATCTGAATAAACATGGAAATATCTACACCACCATCTGTATAAACATGGAAATACCTACAATACCATCTGTATACACATGGAAATATCTACACAGACATCTGCATAAATATGGAAATATCTACACCGCCATCTGTATAAACATGGAAATATATACACCGCTATCTGTATAAACATGGGAATATCTGCACCGCTATCTCTATAAACATGGAAATAACTACAAAGACATCTGTATAAACATGGAAATACCTACACAGTCATGTGTAGGAATATTTAAATATCTACACTGCCTTCTGTATAAACATAGAAATATCTATACAGCCCTCTGAATAAATATGGAAATATCTGCATAGGCATCTGTGAAAACATGGAAATATCTTCACCGCCATCTGTATAAACATGGAAATAACTATACAGTCATCTGTGTAAACATGGAAATATCTACACCACCATCTGTATAAACATGGAAATATCTTCAATGCCATCTGAATACACATGGAAATACCTGCACGGCAATCTGTGTATAGATGGAAACATCAACACCGCCGTCTGTACAAACATGGAAATATCTACACTGCTATCTCTATAAACATGGAAATATCTACACTGCGGTCTGTATAAACATGGAAATTTCTACACCGGTATCTGTATAAACATGGAAATATCTACACCATGATCTGAGTAAACATGGAAATATATACACCGCTATCTGTATAAACATGGAAATATCTGCACCGCTATCTCTATAAACAAGGAAATATCTACAAAGACATCTGTATAAACATGGAAATACCTGCACAATCATGTGTAGGAATATTTAAATATCTACACTGCCATCTGTATAAACATAGAAATATCTACAAAGCCCTCTGTATAAATATGGAAATATCTGCATAGGCATCTGTGTAAACATGGAAATATCTGCACCGCTATCTGTATAAACATGGAAATACCTACACCGCTGTCTCTATAAACATGGAAATATATACACCGCTATGTGTATAAACATGGAATTATCTCCACTGCTCTCTGTATAAACATGGGAATATCTCCACCGTTATCTGTATAAACATGGAAATATCTACAGGGACATCTCTATAAACATTGAAATATCTACACTGCCATCTGTAAAAACATGGAAATATCTACACCGTCAACTGTATAAGCATGGAAATATTTACAACACCATCTGTATAAACATGGAAATACCTACAATACCATCTGTATACACATGGAAAAATCTACACAGACATCTGTATAAATATGGAAATAACAACACGGCCATCTGTATAAACATGGAAATATCTACACCGCTATCTGTATAAACATGGAAATATCTACAAAGCTATCTATATAAACATGGAAATATCTACACCGCCACCTGAATAAACATGGAAATACCTATACAGTCATCTGTGTAAACACGGAAATATCTACACAACCATCAGTATAAACATGGAAATATCTTCAATGCCATCTGAATACACATGGAAATACCCACACGGCAATCTGTGTATAGATGGAAACATCAACACCGCCATCTGTACAAACATGGAAATATATACACTGCTATCTCTATAAACATGGAAATATCTACACTGCGGTCTGTATAAACATGGAAATGTCTACACCGGTATCTGTATAAACATGGAAATATCTACACCATGATCTGTGTAAACATGGAAATATCTACACCGCTATCTGTATAAACATGGAAATATCTACACAGCTATCTCTATAAACATGGAAATATCTACACCGCCATCTGTATAAACATGGAAATACCTACAAAGTCATCTGTATAAACATGGAAATATCTACACATCTATCTCTATAAACATGGAAATATCTACACCGCCATCTGTATAAACATGGAAATACCTACAAAGTCATCTGTATAAACATGGAAATATCTACACAGCCATCTGTATAAACATGGAAATATCTACACAGCCATCTGTATATACATGGAAATATCTACACCGCTATCTGTATAAACATGGAAATAACTACACCGCTATTAGTATAAACAAGGAAATATCTCCACCGTTATCTGTATAAATATGGAAATATCTACACCGCCATCTCTATAAACACGGAAATATCTACACCCCTATCTGTATAAACATGGAAATATCCACACCGCTATCTCTATAAACATGAAAAAATCAACACCACTATCTCTATGAATATGGAAATATCGACACAGCCATCTCTATAAACATGGAAATATCTACACAACGATCAGTATAAACATGGAAATATCTACACCGCTATCTGTATAAACATGGAAATATCTCCACTGCTATCTCTAAACATTGAAATATCTACACCGCCATCTGTATAAACATGGAAATACTTACAAAGTTATCTGTATAAACATGGAAATATCTACACTGCCATCTGTATAAACATGGAAATATCTACACAGCCATGTGTATATACATGGAAATAACTACACCGCTATCTATATAAACATGGAAATAACTACACCGCTATCTGTATAAACATGGAAATATCTACACCGCCATCTACATATCCATGGAAATATCTGCGCCGCCATCTGTATAAACAAGGAAATATCTACACAGTCATCTCTGTATAGAGGGAAATATCAACACCGCCATCTGTACAAACATGGAAATATCTGCACCGCTATCTGTATAAACATGGAAATATCTACACCGCGGTCTGTATAGACATGGAAATATGTACACCGCTATCTGTATAAACATGGAAATATCTACACCGCTATCCCTATAAACATGGAAATATCTACACCGTGATCTGTATAAACATGGAAATATCTACACCGCTATCTGTATATACATGGAAATATCTACACCATGATATGTATAAACATGGAAATATATACACCGCTATCTGTATAAACATAGGAATATCTGCACCGCTCTCTCTATAAACATGGAAATATCTGCACTGCCATCTGTAAAAACATGGAAATACGTATACAGTCATCTGTATAAAGATGGAAATACCTACAATGCCATCTGTATACACATGGAAATATCTACACAGCCATCTGTATACACATGTAAATATCTACACTGCTATCTCTATCAACATGGAAATACCTACAACGCCATCTCTATAAACATGAAAATATCTACACTGCCATCTCCATAAACATGGAACTAACTACTCTGCCATCTGTGTAAACATGGAAACATCTACACCGCCATTTGTGTGAATAAGGAAATATCTACAATGCCATCTGTATAAGGATATAAATATCTGCACCGCGAGCTGTATAAACATGCAAACATCTACACCGCCATCTGTGTGAATAAGGAAATATCTACAATGCCATCTGTATAAAGATATAAATATCTGCACCGCGAGCTGTATAAACATGGAAATATCTACATCGCTATCTGTATAAACGTGGAAATACCAACACCGCTGTCGGTATAAACATGGAAATATCTACAACGCCATCTATATAAACATGGAAATATCTACACCGCTATGTCTATAAACATGGAAATACCTACACCGCTATCTGTATAAACATGGAAATATCTACATCGCTATCTGTATAAACATGGAAATATCTACACCGCTATCTGTATAAACATGGAAATATCTACACCGCGATCTGTATAAACATGGAAATATCTACACCGCGATCTGTATAAACATGGAAATATCTACACCGCTACCTGTATAAACATGGAAATATCTCCACTGCTATCTCTATAAACATCGAAATATCTACAACGCCATCTGTATAAACATGGAAATACTTACAAAGTTATCTGTATAAACATGGAAATATCAACACCGCCATCTGTATAAACATGGAAATATCTACACAGCCATGTGTATATACATGGAAATAACTACACCGCTATCTATATAAACATGGAAATAACTGCACCGCTATCTGTATAAACATGGAAATATCTACACCACCATCTACATATCCATGGAAATATCTGCGCCGCCATCTGTATAAACATGGAAATATCTACACGGTCATCTCTGTACAGATGGAAATATCAACACCGCCATCTGTACAAACATGGAAATATCTGCACCGCTATCTGTATAAACATGGAAATATCTACACCGCGGTCTGTATAAACATGGAAATATCTACACCGCTATCTGTATAAACATGGAAATATCTACACCGCTATCTCTATAAACATGGAAATATCTACACCGCTATCTCTATAAACATGGAAATATTTACACCGCTATCTGTATAAACATGGAAATTTCTACACCGTTATCTGTATAAATATGGAAATATCTACACCGCTCTCTCTATAAACATGGAAATATCTGCACCGCCATCTGTATAAACATGGAAATACCTATACAGTCATCTGTGTAAACATGGAAATATCTACACCAACATCTGTATAAACATCGAAATATCTTCAATGCCATCTGTATACACATGGAAATACCTACACGGCAATCTGTGTATAGATGGGAACATAAACACCGCCATCTGTACAAACATGGAAATATCTACACTGCTATCTCTATAAACATGGAAATATCTACACTGCAGTCTCTATAAACATTTAAATATCTACACCAGTATCTGTATAGACATGGAAATATCTACACCATGATCTGTATAAACATGGAAATATATACACCGCTATCTGTATAAACATGGGAATATCTGCACCGCTCTCTCTATAAACATGGAAACATCTACAAAGACACCTGTATAAACATGGAAATACCTACACAGTCATGTGTAGGAATATTTAAATATCTACACTGCCTTCTGTATAAACATAGAAATATCTACACAGCCCTCTGAATAAATATGGAAATATCTTCATAGGCATCTGCGTAAACATGGAAATATCTGCACCGCTATCTGTATAAACATGGAAATACCTACACCGCTGTCTCTATAAACATGGAAATATGTACACCGCTATGTGTATAAACATGGAAATATCTCCACTGTTCTCTGTATAAACATGGAATTATCTCCACCGTTATCAGTATAAACATGGAAATATCTACAGTGCCATCTCTATAAACATTGAAATATCTACACTGCCATCTGTAAAAACATGGAAATATCTACACAATCATCTGAATAAACATGGAAATATCTTCACCACCTTCTGTATAAACATGGAAATACCTACAATACCATCTGTATACACATGGAAATATCTACAGAGACATCTGCATAAATATGGAAATATCTACACCGCCATCTGTATAAACATGGAAATATCTACACTGCCATCGGTAGAAAGATGGAAATATCTACACCGCTATCTCTATAAATATGGAAATATCTACACCGCCATCTTTATAAACATGAAAATATCTACACTGCCATCTCAATAAACATGGAAGTATCTACTCTGCCATGTGTATAAACACGGAAATATCTACACCACTATCTGTGTAAACATGGAAATATATACACCGCTAACTGTTTAAACATGGAAATATATACACCGCCATCTGCATGTCCATGGAAATATCTACGCCGCCATCTGTGTATAGATGGAAATAAAAACACCGCCATTTGTGGAAACATGGAAATATCTACACCGCTATCTCTATAAACATGGAAATATCTGCACTGCCATCTGTAAAAACATGGAAATATGTATACAGTCATCTGTATAAACATGGAAATATCTACAATGCCATCTGTATACACATGGAAATATCTACACAGCCATCTGCATACACATGTAAATATCTACACTGCTATCTCTATAAACATGGAAATACCTACAACGCCATCTCTTTAAACATGAAAATATCTACACTGCCATCTCCATAAACATGGAACTAACTACACTGCCGTCTGTATAAACATGGAAACATCTACACCGCCATCTGTGTGAATAAGGAAATATCTACAATGCCATCTGTATAAAGATATAAATATCTGCACCGCAAGCTGTATAAACATGGAAATATCTACATCGCTATCTGTAAACGTGGAAATACCGACACCGCTGTCGGTATAAACATGGAAATATCTACAACGCCATCTATATAAACATGGAAATATCTACACCGCTATGTCTATAAACATGGAAATACCTACACCGCTATCTCTATAAACATGGAAATATCTACACCGCTATCTGTATAAACATGGAAATATCTACACCGCTATCTGTATAAACATGGAAATATCTACACCGCGATCTGTATAAACATGGAAATATCTACACCGCGATCTTTATAAACATGGAAATATCTTCATCACGATCGGCATAAACATGGAATTATCTACACCGCTACCTGTATAAACATGGTAATATCTACACCACCATCTATATAAACATGGAAATATCTACACCACCATCTGTATAAACATGGAAATATCTACAATGCAATCTGTAGAAAGATGGAAATATCTACACTGCAATCTGTGTAAACATGGAAATACCTACACCGATATCCATAAAAACATGGAAATATCTACACCGCTATCTGTATAAACATGGAAATATCTACACCACGATCTGCATAAACATGGAAATATCTACACCGCGATCTGAATAAACATGGAAATATCTACACCGCTATCTGTATAAACATGGAAATACCTACACAGCTATCTCTATACACATGGAAATATCTACACCGCCATCTGTATAAACATGGAAATACCTACAAAGTCATCTGTATAAACATGGAAATATCTACACAGCGATCTGTATATACATGGAAATATTTACACCGCTATCTGTATAAACATGGAAATAACTACAGCGCTATTAGTATAAACAAGGAAATATCTACACCGTGATCTGTATAAACATGGAAATATCTACACCGCCATCTCTATAAACATGGAAATATCTACACCCCAATGTGTATACACATGGAAATAACCTCACCGCTATCTCTATAAACATGGAAAAATCAACAAGGATATCTCTATGAACATGGAAATATGTACACCGCCATCTCTATAAACATGGAAATATCTACACCACGATCAGTATAAACATGGAAATATCTACACCGCTATCTGTATAAACATGGAAATATCTCCACTGCTATCTCTATAAACATCGAAATATCTACACCGCCATCTGTATAAACATGGAAATACTTACAAAGTTATCTGTATAAACATGGAAATATCAACACCGCCATCTGTATAAACATGGAAATATCTACACAGCCATGTGTATATACAAGGAAATAACTACACCGCTATCTATATAAACATGGAAATAACTTCACCGCTATCTGTATAAACATGGAAATATCTACACCGCCATCTACATATCCATGGAAATATCTGCGCCGCCATCTGCATAAACATGGAAATATCTACACGGTCATCTCTGTATAGATGGAAATATCAACACCGCCATCTGTACAAACATGGAAATATCTGCACCGCTATCTGTATAAACATGGAAATATCTACACCGCGGTCTGTATAAACATGGAAATATCTACACCGCTATCTGTATAAACATGGAAATATCTACACCGCTATCTCTATAAACATGGAAATATCTACACCGTGATGTGTATAAACATGGAAATATTTACACCGCTATCTGTATAAACATGGAAATTTCTACACCGTTATCTGTATAAATATGGAAATATCTACACCGCTCTCTCTATAAACATGGAAATATCTGCACCGCCATCTGTATAAACATGGAAATACCTATACAGTTATCTGTGTAAACCTGGAAATATCTACACCACCATCTGTATAAACATCGAAATATCTTCAATGCCATCTGTATACACATGGAAATACCTACACGGCGATCTGTGTATAGATGGGAACATAAACACCGCCATCTGTACAAACATGGAAATATCTACACTGCTATCTCTATAAACATGGAAATATCTACACTGCAGTCTCTATAAACATTTAAATATCTACACCGGTATCTGTATAGACATGGAAATATCTACACCATGATCTGTATAAACATGGAAATATATACACCGCTATCTGTATAAACATGGGAATATCTGCACCGCTCTCTCTATAAACATGGAAATATCTACAAAGACACCTGTATAAACATGGAAATACCTACACAGTCATGTGTAGGAATATTTAAATATCTACACTGCCTTCTGTATAAACATAGAAATATCTACACAGCCCTCTGAATGAATATGGAAATATCTGCATAGGCATCTGTGGAGACATGGAAATATCTGCAACGTTATCTGTATAAACATGGAAATACCTACACCGCTGTCTCTATAAACATGGAAATATGTACACCGCTATGTGTATAAACATGGAAATATCTCCACTGTTCCTGTATAAACATGGAAATAGCTCCACCGTTATCTGTATAAACATGGTAATATCTACAGTGCCATCTCTATAAACATTGAAATATCTACACTGCCATCTGTAAAAACATGGAAATATCTACACAATCATCTGAATAAACATGGAAATATCTTCACCACCTTCTGTATAAACTTGGAAATACCTACAATACCATCTGTATACACATGGAAATATCTACACAGACATCTGCATAAATATGGAAATATCTACACCGCCATCTGTATAAACATGGAAATATATACACCGCTATCTGTATAAACATGGGAATATCTGCACCGCTATCTCTATAAACATGGAAATAACTACAAAGACATCTGTATAAACATGGAAATACCTACACAGTCATGTGTAGGAATATTTAAATATCTACACTGCCTTCTGTATAAACATAGAAATATCTATACAGCCCTCTGAATAAATATGGAAATATCTGCATAGGCATCTGTGAAAACATGGAAATATCTTCACCGCCATCTGTATAAACGTGGAAATACCTATACAGTCATCTGTGTAAACATGGAAATATCTACACCACCATCTGTATAAACATGGAAATATCTTCAATGCCATCTGAATACACATGGAAATACCTGCACGGCAATCTGTGTATAGATGGAAACATCAACACCGCCATCTGTACAAACATGGAAATATCTACACTGCTATCTCTATAAACATGGAAATATCTACACTGCGGTCTGTATAAACATGGAAATTTCTACACCGGTATCTGTATAAACATGGAAATATCTACACCATGATCTGTGTAAACATGGAAATATATACACCGCTATCTGTATAAACATGGAAATATCTGCACCGCTATCTCTATAAACAAGGAAATATCTACAAAGACATCTGTATAAACATGGAAATACCTGCACAATCATGTGTAGGAATATTTAAATATCTACACTGCCATCTGTATAAACATAGAAATATCTACAAAGCCCTCTGTATAAATATGGAAATATCTGCATAGGCATCTGTGTAAACATGGAAATATCTGCACCGCTATCTGTATAAACATGGAAATACCTACACCGCTGTCTCTATAAACATGGAAATATATACACCGCTATGTGTATAAACATGGAAATATCTCCACTGCTCTCTGTATAAACATGGGAATATCTCCACCGTTATCTGTATAAACATGGAAATATCTACAGGGACATCTCTATAAACATTGAAATATCTACACTGCCATCTGTAAAAACGTGGAAATATCTACACCGTCAACTGTATAAGCATGGAAATATCTACACCACCATCTGTATAAACATGGAAATACCTACAATACCATCTGTATACACATGGAAAAATCTACACAGACATCTGTATAAATATGGAAATAACAACACGGCCATCTGTATAAACATGGAAATATCTACACCGCTATCTGTATAAACATGGAAATATCTACAAAGCTATCTATATAAACGTGGAAATATCTACACCGCCATCTCTGTAAACACGGAAATATCTACACCCCTATCTGTATAAACATGGAAATATCCACACCGCTATCTCTATAAACATGGAAAAATCAACACCGCTATCTCTATGAATATGGAAATATCGACACCGCCATCTCTATAAACATGGAAATATCTACACCGTGATCTGTATAAACATGGAAATATTTACACCGCTATCTGTATAAACATGGAAATTTCTACACCGTTATCTGTATAAATATGGAAATATCTGCACCGCTCTCTCTATAAACATGGAAATATCTGCACCGCCATCTGTATAAACATGGAAATACCTATACAGTCATCTGTGTAAACATGGAAATATCTACACCACCATCTGTATAAACATGGAAATATCTTCAATGCCATCTGCATACACATGGAAATACCTACACGGCAATCTGTGTATAGATGGGAACATAAACACCGCCATCTGTACAAACATGGAAATATCTACACTGCTATCTCTATAAACATTGAAATATCTACACTGCGGTCTGTAAACATGGAAATATCTATGCCGGTATCTGTATAGACATGGCAATATCTAAACCATGATCTGTATAAACATGGAAATATATACACCGCTATCTGTATAAACATGGGAATATCTGCACCGCTCTCTCTATAAACATGGAAATATCTACAAAGACATCTGTATAAACATGGAAATACCTACACACTCATGTGTAGGAATATTTAAATATCTACACTGACTTCTGTATAAACATAGAAATATCTACACAGCCCTATGAATAAATATGGAAATATCTGCATAGGCATCTGTGAAAACATGGAAATATCTGCTCCGCTATCTGTATAAACATGGAAATACCTACACCGCTGTCTCTATAAACATGGAAATATGTACACCGCTATGTGTATAAACATGGAAATATCTCCACTGTTCTCTGTATAAACATGGAAATATCTCCACCGTTATCTGTATAAACATGGAAATATCTACAGTGCCATCTCTATAAACATTGAAATATCTACACTGCCATCTGTAAAAACATGGAAATATCTACACAATCATCTGAATAAACATGGATATATCTTCACCACCTTCTGTATAAACATGGAAATACCTACAATACCATCTGTATACACATGGAAATATCTACACAGACATCTGCATAAATATGGAAATATCTACACCGCCATCTGTATAATCATGGAAATATCTACACTGCCATCTGTAGAAAGATGGAAATATCTACACCGCTATCTGTATAAATATGGAAATATCTACACCGCCATCTTTATAAACATGAAAATATCTACACTGCCATCTCCATAAAGATGGAAGTATCTACTTTGCCATGTGTATAAACACGGAAATATCTACACCACTATCTGTGTAAACATGGAAATATCTACACCGCTATCTGTTTAAACATGGAAATATATACACCGCCATCTGCATGTCCATGGAAATATCTACGCCGCCATCTGTATAAACATGGAAATATCTACACGGCCATCTGTGCATAGATGGAAATATCACCACCCCATCTGTAGATACATGGAAATATCTACAGCGCTATCTCTATAAACATGGAAATATCTGCACTGCCATCTGTAAAAACATGGAAATACGTATACAGTCATCTGTATAAACATGGAAATATCTACAATGCCATCTGTATACACATGGAAATATCTACACAGCCATCTGTATACACATGTAAATATCTACACTGCTATCTCTATAAACATGGAAATACCTACAACGCCATCTCTATAAACATGAAAATATCTACACTGCCATCTCCATAAACATGGAACTAACTACTCTGCCATCTGTATAAACATGGAAACATCTACACCGCCATCTGTGTGAATAAGGAAATATCTACAATGCCATCTGCATAAAGATATAAATATCTGCACCGCGAGCTGTATAAACATGGAAACATCTACACCGCCATCTGTGTGAATAAGGAAATATCTACAATGCCATCTGTGTAAAGATATAAATATCTGCACCGCGAGCTGTATAAACATGGAAACATCTACACCGCCATCTGTGTGAATAAGGAAATATCTACAATGCCATCTGTATAAAGATATAAATATCTGCACCGCGAGCTGTATAAACATGGAAATATCTACATCGCTATCTGTATAAACGTGGAAATACCAACACCGCTGTCGGTATAGACATGGAAATATCTACAACGCCATCTATATAAACATGGAAATATCTACACCGATATGTCTATAAACATGGAAATAGCTACACCGCTATCTCTATAAACATGGAAATATCTACACCGCTATCTGTATAAACATGGAAATATCTACACCGCGATCTGTATAAACATGGAAGTATCTACACTGCAATCTTTATAAACATGGAAATATCTTCATCACGATCTGTATAAACATGGAAATATCTACACCGCTACCTGTATAAACATGGTAATATCTACACCACCATGTATATAAACATGGAAATATCTACACCACCATCTGTATAAACATGGAAATATCTACAATGCCATCTGTAGAAAGATGGAAATATCTACACTGCAATCTGTGTAAACATGGAAATATCTACACCGATATCTGTAAAAACATGGAAATATCTACACCGCTATCTGTATAAACATGGAAATACCTACAAAGTCATCTGTATAAACATGGAAATATCTACACAGCCATCTGTATATACATGGAAATATCTATAATGCTATCTGTATAAACATGGAAATAACTACAGCGCTATTAGTATAAACAAGGAAATATCTACACCGTGATCTGTATAAACATGGAAATATCTACACCGCCATCTCTATAAACATGGAAATATCTACACCCCTATCTGTATACACATGGAAATATCCACACCGCTCTCTCTATAAACATGGAAAAATCAACAAGGCTATCTCTATGAACATGGAAATATCTACACCGCCATCTCTATAAACATGGAAATATCTACACCACGATCAGTATAAACATGGAAATATCTACACCGCCATCTGTATAAACATGGAAATACTTACAAAGTTATCTGTATAAACATGGAAATATCAACACCGCCATCTGTATAAACATGGAAATATCTACACAGCCATTTGTATATACATGGAAATAACTACACCGCTATCTATATAAACATGGAAATAACTGCACCGCTATCTGTATAAACAAGGAAATATCTACACCGCGGTCTGTATAAACATGGAAATATCTACACCGCCATCTGTATAAACATGGAAATATCTACACCGCTATCTCTATAAACATGGAAATATCTACACCGTGATCTGTATAAACATGGAAATATTTACACCGCTATCTGTATAAACATGGAAATTTCTACACCGTTATCTGTATAAATATGGAAATATCTGCACCGCTCTCTCTATAAACATGGAAATATCTGCACCGCCATCTGTATAAACATGGAAATACCTATACAGTCATCTGTGTAAACATGGAAATATCTACACCACCATCTGTATAAACATGGAAATATCTTCAATGCCATCTGCATACACATGGAAATACCTACACGGCAATCTGTGTATAGATGGGAACATAAACACCGCCATCTGTACAAACATGGAAATATCTACACTGCTATCTCTATAAACATTGAAATATCTACACTGCGGTCTGTAAACAGGGAAATATCTATGCCGGTATCTGTATAGACATGGAAATATCTAAACCATGATCTGTATAAACATGGAAATATATACACCGCTATCTGTATAAACATGGGAATATCTGCACCGCTCTCTCTATAAACATGGAAATATCTACAAAGACATCTGTATAAACATGGAAATACCTACACAGTCATGTGTAGGAATATTTAAATATCTACACTGCCTTCTGTATAAACATAGAAATAACTACACAGCCCTCTGAATAAATATGGAAATATCTGCATAGGCATCTGTGTAAACATGGAAATATCTGCTCCGCTATCTGTATAAACATGGAAATATCTACACCGCTGTCTGTATAAACATGGAAATAACTACACCGCTATTAGTATAAACAAGGAAATATCTACACCGTTATCGGTATAAACATGGAAATATCTACACTGCCATCTCTGTAAACACGGAAATATCTACACCCCTATCTGTATAAACATGGAAATATCCACACCGCTATCTCTATAAACATGGAAAAATCAACACCGCTATCTCTATGAATATGGAAATATCGACACCGCCATCTCTATAAACATGGAAATATCTACACCGTGATCTGTATAAACATGGAAATATTTACACCGCTATCTGTATAAACATGGAAATTTCTACACCGTTATCTGTATAAATATGGAAATATCTGCACCGCTCTCTCTATAAACATGGAAATATCTGCACCGCCATCTGTATAAACATGGAAATACCTATACAGTCATCTGTGTAAACATGGAAATATCTACACCACCATCTGTATAAACATGGAAATATCTTCAATGCCATCTGCATACACATGGAAATACCTACACGGCAATCTGTGTATAGATGGGAACATAAACACCGCCATCTGTACAAACATGGAAATATCTACACTGCTATCTCTATAAACATTGAAATATCTACACTGCGGTCTGTAAACATGGAAATATCTATGCCGGTATCTGTATAGACATGGAAATATCTAAACCATGATCTGTATAAACATGGAAATATATACACCGCTATCTGTATAAACATGGGAATATCTGCACCGCTCTCTCTATAAACATGGAAATATCTACAAAGACATCTGTATAAACATGGAAATACCTACACAGTCATGTGTAGGAATATTTAAATATCTACACTGACTTCTGTATAAACATAGAAATATCTACACAGCCCTATGAATAAATATGGAAATATCTGCATAGGCATCTGTGAAAACATGGAAATATCTGCTCCGCTATCTGTATAAACATGGAAATACCTACACCGCTGTCTCTATAAACATGGAAATATGTACACCGCTATGTGTATAAACATGGAAATATCTCCACTGTTCTCTGTATAAACATGGAAATATCTCCACCGTTATCTGTATAAACATGGAAATATCTACAGTGCCATCTCTATAAACATTGAAATATCTACACTGCCATCTGTAAAAACATGGAAATATCTACACAATCATCTGAATAAACATGGATATATCTTCACCACCTTCTGTATAAACATGGAAATACCTACAATACCATCTGTATACACATGGAAATATCTACACAGACATCTGCATAAATATGGAAATATCTACACCGCCATCTGTATAATCATGGAAATATCTACACTGCCATCTGTAGAAAGATGGAAATATCTACACCGCTATCTCTATAAATATGGAAATATCTACACCGCCATCTTTATAAACATGAAAATATCTATACTGCCATCTCCATAAAGATGGAAGTATCTACTTTGCCATGTGTATAAACACGGAAATATCTACATCACTATCTGTGTAAACATGGAAATATCTACACCGCTATCTGTTTAAACATGGAAATATATACACCGCCATCTGCATGTCCATGGAAATATCTACGCCGCCATCTGTATAAACATGGAAATATCTACACGGCCATCTGTGCATAGATGGAAATATCACCACCGCCATCTGTAGATACATGGAAATATCTACAGCGCTATCTCTATAAACATGGAAATATCTGCACTGCCATCTGTAAAAACATGGAAATACGTATACAGTCATCTGTATAAACATGGAAATATCTACAATGCCATCTGTATACACATGGAAATATCTACACAGCCATCTGTATACACATGTAAATATCTACACTGCTATCTCTATAAACATGGAAATACCTACAACGCCATCTCTATAAACATGAAAATATCTACACTGCCATCTCCATAAACATGGAACTAACTACTCTGCCATCTGTATAAACATGGAAACATCTACACCGCCATCTGTGTGAATAAGGAAATATCTACAATGCCATCTGTATAAAGATATAAATATCTGCACCGCGAGCTGTATAAACATGGAAACATCTACACCGCCATCTGTGTGAATAAGGAAATATCTACAATGCCATCTGTGTAAAGATATAAATATCTGCACCGCGAGCTGTATAAACATGGAAACATCTACACCGCCATCTGTGTGAATAAGGAAATATCTACAATGCCATCTGTATAAAGATATAAATATTTGCACCGCGAGCTGTATAAACATGGAAATATCTACATCGCTATCTGTATAAACGTGGAAATACCAACACCGCTGTCGGTATAGACATGGAAATATCTACAACGCCATCTATATAAACATGGAAATATCTACACCGCTATCTGTATAAACATGGAAATATCTACACAGCGATCTTTATAAACATGGAAATATCTTCATCACGATCTGTATAAACATGGAAATATCTACAATGCCATCTGTAGAAAGATGGATATATCTACACTGCAATCTGTGTAAACATGGAAATATCTACACCGATATCTGTAAAAACATGGAAATATCTACACCGCTATCAGTATAAACATGGAAATATCTACACCACGATCTGCATAAACATGGAAATATCTACACCGATATCTGTAAAAACATGGAAATATCTACACCGCGATCTGTATAAACATGGAAATATCTACACCGCTATCTGTATAAACATGGAAATATCTACACAGCTATCTCTATACACATGGAAATATCTACACCGCCATCTGTATAAACATGGAAATACCTACAAAGTCATCTGTATAAACATGGAAATATCTACACAGCCATCTGTATATACATGGAAATATCTACACCGCTATCTGTATAAACATGGAAATAACTACAGCGCTATTAGTATAAACAAGGAAATATCTACACCGTGATCTGTATAAACATGGAAATATCTACACCGCCATCTCTATAAACATGCAAATATCTACACCCCTATCTGTATACACATGGAAATATCCACACCACTATCTCTATAAACATGGTAAAATCAACAAGGCTATCTCTATAAACATGGAAATATCTACACCGCCATCTCTATAAACATGGAAATATCTACACCACGATCAGTATAAACATGGAAACATCTACACCGCTATCTGTATAAACATGGAAATATCTCTACTGCTATCTCTATAAACATCGAAATAACTACACCGCCATCTGTATAAACATGGAAATACTTACAAAGTTATCTGTATAAACATGGAAATATCTACACCGCCATCTACATATCCATGGAAATATCTGTGCCGCCATCTGTATAAACATGGAAATATCTACACGGTCATCTGTGTATAGATGGAAATATCAACACCGCCATCTGTACAAACATGGAAATATCTGCACCGCTATCTGTATAATCATGGAAATATCTACACCGCGGTGTGTATAAACACAGAAATATCTACAATGCTATCTGTATAAACATAGAAATATCTACACCGCTATCTCTATAAACATGGAAATACCTACACCGTGATCTGTATAAACATGGAAATATTTACACCGCTATCTGTATAAACATGGAAATTTCTACACCGTTATCTGTAGAAATATGGAAATATCTACACCGCTATCTCTATAAACATGGAAATATCTACACCGCCCTCTGTATAAACATGGAAATACCTATACAGTCATCTGTGTAAACATGGAAATATCTACACCACCATCTGTATAAACCTGGAAATATCTTCAATGCCATCTGTATACACATGGAAATACCTACACGGCAATCTGTGTATAGATGGAATCATCAACACCGCTATCTGTACAAACATGGAAATATCTACACTGCTATCTCTATAAACATGGAAATATCTACACTGCGGTCTGTATAAACATGGAAATATCTACACCGGTATCTGTATAAACATGGAAATATGTACACCATGATCTGTATAAACATGGAAATATATACACCGCTATCTGTATAAACATGGAAATATCTGCACCGCTATCTCTTTAAACATGGAAATATCTACAAAGTCATCTGTATAAACATGGAAATACCTACACAGTCATGTGTAGGAACATTTAAATATCTACACTGCCTTCTGTATAAACAGAAATATCTACACAGCCCTCTGAATAAATATGGAAATATCTGCATAGGCATCTGTGTAAACATGGAAATATCTGCACCGCTATCTGTATAAACATGGAAATACCTACACCGCTGTCTCTATAAACATGGAAATATGTACACCGCTATGTGTATAAACATGGAAATATCTCCACTGCTCTCTGTATAAACATGGAAATATCTCCACCGTTATCTGTATAAACATGGAAATATCTACAGCGCCATCTCTATAAACTTTGAAATATCTACACTGCCATCTGTAAAAACATGGAAATATCTACACAGTCATCTGAATAAACATGGAAATATCTTCACCACCATCTGTATAAACATGGAAATACCTACAATACCATCTGCAAACACATGGAAATACCTACACAGACATCTGTATAAATATGGAAATATCTACACCGCCATCTGTATAAACATGGAAATATCTACACTGCCATCTGTAGAAAGATGGAAATATCTACACCGCTATCTCTATAAATATGGAAATATCTACAGCGCCGTCTCTATAAACATGAAAATATCAACACTGCCGTCTCCATAAATATGGAAGTAACTCCTCTGCCATGTGTATAAACACGGAAATATCTACACCACTATCTGTGTAAACATGGAAATATCTACACCGCTATCTGTTTAAACATGGAAATATCTACACCGCCATCTGCATGTCCATGGAAATATCTACGCCGCCATTTGTATAAACATGGAATTATCTACACGGCCATCTGTGTATAGATGGAAATATCAACACCGCCATCTGTAGAAACACGGAAATATCTACACCGCTATCTCTATATACATGGAAATATCTGCACTGCCATCTGTAAAAACATGGAAATACGTATACAGTCATCTGTATAAACATGGAAATATCTACAATGCCATCTGTATACACATGGAAATATCTACACAGCCATCTGTACATACATGTAAATATCTACAATGCTATCTCTATAAACATGGAAATATTTACACCGCTATCTGTATAAACATGGAAATATCTACACCGCCATCTGCATGTCCATGGAAATATCTACGCCGCCATCTGTATAAACATGGAAATATCTACACGGCCATCTGTGTATAGATGGAAATATCAACACCGCCATCTGTAGAAACATGGAAATATCTACACCGCTATCTCTATAAACATGGAAGTATCTGCACTGCCATCTGTAAAAACATGGAAATAGGTATACACTCATCTGTATAAACATGGAAATATCTACAATGCCATCTGTATACACATGGAAATATCTACACAGCCATCTGTATATACATGTAAATATCTACACTGCTATCTCTACAAACATGGTAATACCTACAACGCCATCTCTATAAATATGAAAATATCTACACTGCCATCTCCATAAACATGGAACTAACTACTCTGCCATCTGTATAAACATGGAAACAACTACACCGCCATCTGTGTGAATAAGGAAATATCTACAATGCCATCTGTATAAAGATATAAATATCTGCACCGCGAGCTGTATAAACATGGAAATATCTACATCGCTATCTGTATAAACGTGGAAATACCAACACCGCTGTCGGTATAAACATGGAAATATCTACAACGCCATCTATATAAACATGGAAATATCTACACCGCTATGTCTATAAACATGGAAATACCTACACCGCTATCTCTATAAACATGGAAATATCTACACCGCTATCTGTATAAACATGGAAATATCTACACAGCTATCTGTATAAACATGGAAATATCTACACCGCGATCTGTATAAACATGGAAAAATCTACACCGCGATCTGTATAAACATGGAAATATCTTCACCACGATCTGTATAAACATGGAAATAACTACACCACTATCTGTATAAACATGGTAATATCTACACCACCATCTATATAAACATGGAAATATCTACACCACCATCTGTATGAACATGGAAATATCTACAATGCCATCTGTAGAAAGATGGAAATATCTACACCGCAATCTGTGTAAACATGGAAATATCTACAACGATATCTGCAAAAACATGGAAATATCTACACCGCTATCTCTATAAACATGGAAATATCTACACCACGATCTGCATAAACATGGAAATATCTACACTGCGATCTGTATAAACATGGAAATATCTACACCGCTATCTGTATAAACATGGAAATATCTACACAGCTATCTCTATAAACATGGAAATATCTACACCGCCATCTGTATAAACATGGAAATACCTACAAAGTCATCTGTATAAACATGGAAATATCTACACAGCCATCTGTATAAACATGGAAATATCTACACAGCCATCTGTATATACATGGAAATATCTACACCGCTATCTGTATAAACATGGAAATAACTACACCGCTATTAGTATAAACAAGGAAATATCTCCACCGTTATCTGTATAAATATGGAAATATCTACACCGCCATCTCTATAAACACGGAAATATCTACACCCCTATCTGTATAAACATGGAAATATCCACACCGCTATCTCTATAAACATGGAAAAATCAACACCGCTATCTCTATGAATATGGAAATTTCGACACCGCCATCTCTATAAACATGGAAATATCTACACCACGATCAGTATAAACATGGAAATATCTACACAGCTATCTGTATAAACATGGAAATATCTCCACTGCTATCTCTAAACATCGAAATATCTACACCGCCATCTGTATAAACATGGAAATACTTACAAAGTTATCTGTATAAACATGGAAATATCTACACTGCCATCTGTATAAACATGGAAATATCTACACAGCCATGTGTATATACATGGAAATAACTACACAGCTATCTATATAAACATGGAAATAACTACACCGCTATCTGTATAAACATGGAAATATCTACACCGAGATCTACATATCCACGGAAATATCTGCGCAGCCATATGTATAAACATGGAAATATCTACACAGTCATCTCTGTATAGATGGAAATATCAACACCGCCATCTGTACAAACAAGGAAATATCTGCACCGCTATCTGTATAAACATGGAAATATCTACACCGCGGTCTGTATAGACATGGAAATATGTACACCGCTATCTGTATAAACATGGAAATATCTACACCGCTATCCCTATAAACATGGAAATATCTACACCGTGATCTGTATAAACATGGAAATATCTACACCGCTATCTGTATATACATGGAAATATCTACACCATGATCTGTATAAACATGGAAATATATACACCGCTATCTGTATAAACATGGGAATATCTGCACCGCTCTCTCTATAAACATGGAAATATCTGCACTGCCATCTGTAAAAACATGGAAATACTTATACAGTCATCTGTATAAAGATGGAAATATCTACAATGCCATCTGTATACACATGGAAATATCTACACAGCCATCTGTATACACATGTAAATATCTACACTGCTATCTCTATCAACATGGAAATACCTACAACGCCATCTCTATAAACATGAAAATATCTACACTGCCATCTCCATAAACATGGAACTAACTACTCTGCCATCTGTGTAAACATGGAAACATCTACACCGCCATTTGTGTGAATAAGGAAATATCTACAATGCCATCTGTATAAGGATATAAATATCTGCACCGCGAGCTGTATAAACATGCAAACATCTACACCGCCATCTGTGTGAATAAGGAAATATCTACAATGCCATCTGTATAAAGATATAAATATCTGCACCGCGAGCTGTATAAACATGGAAATATCTACATCGCTATCTGTATAAACGTGGAAATACCAACACCGCTGTCGGTATAAACATGGAAATATCTACAACGCCATCTATATAAACATGGAAATATCTACACCGCTATGTCTATAAACATGGAAATACCTACACCGCTATCTGTATAAACATGGAAATATCTACATCGCTATCTGTATAAGCATGGAAATATCTACACCGCTATCTGTATAAACATGGAAATATCTACACCGCGATCTGTATAAACATGGAAATATCTACACCGCGATCTTTATAAACATGGAAATATCTTCATCACGATCTGTATAAACTTGGAAATATCTACACCGTTACCTGTATAAACATGGTAATATCCACACCACCATCTATATAAACATGGAAATATCTACAGCACCATCTCTATAAACATGGAAATATCTGCACCGCGATCTGAATAAACATGGAAATATCTACACCGCTATCGGTATAAACATGGAAATAGCTACACAGCTATCTCTATACACATGGAAATATATACACCGCCATCTGTATAAACATGGAAATACCTACAAAGTCATCTGTATAAACATGGATATATCTACACAACCATCTGTATGTACATGGAAATATCTACACCGCTATCTGTATAAACATGGAAATAACTACAGCGCTATTAGTATAAACAAGGAAATATCTACACCGTGATCTGTATAAACATGGAAATATCTTAACCGCCAACTCTATAAACATGGAAATATCTACACCACGATCAGTATAAACATGGAAATATCTACACCGCTATCTGTATAAACATGGAAATATCTCCACTGCTATCTCTATAAATATCGAAATATCTACAACGCCATCTGTATAAACATGGAAATACTTACAAAGTTATCTGTATAAACATGGAAATATCAACACCGCCATCTGTATAAACATGGAAATATCTACACAGCCATGTGTATATACATGGAAATAACAACACCGCTATCTATATAAACATGGAAATAACTGCACCGCTATCTGTATAAACATGGAAATATCTACACCGCCATCTACATATCCATGGAAATATCTGCGCCGCCATCTGTATAAACATGGAAATATCTACACGGTCATCTCTGTACAGATGGAAATATCAACACCGCCATCTGTACAAACATGGAAATATCTGCACCGCTATCTGTATAAACATGGAAATATCTACACCGCGGTCTGTATAAAAATGGAAATATCTACACCGCTATCTGTATAAACATGGAAATATCTACACCGCTATCTCTATAAACATGGAAATATCTACACCGCTATCTCTATAAACATGGAAATATTTACACCGCTATCTGTATAAACATGGAAATTTCTACACCGTTATCTGTATAAATATGGAAATATCTACACCGCTCTCTCTATAAACATGGAAATATCTGCACCGCCATCTGTATAAACATGGAAATACCTATACAGTCATCTGTGTAAACATGGAAATATCTACACCACCATCTGTATAAACATCGAAATATCTTCAATGCCATCTGTATACACATGGAAATACCTACACGGCAATCTGTGTATAGATGGGAACATAAACACCGCCATCTGTACAAACATGGAAATATCTACACTGCTATCTCTATAAACATGGAAATATCTACACTGCAGTCTCTATAAACATTTAAATATCTACACCGGTATCTGTATAGACATGGAAATATCTACACCATGATCTGTATAAACATGGAAATATATACACCGCTATCTGTATAAACATGGGAATGTCTGCACCGCTCTCTCTATAAACATGGAAACATCTACAAAGACACCTGTATAAACATGGAAATACCTACACAGTCATGTGTAGGAATATTTAAATATCTACACTGCCTTCTGTATAAACATAGAAATATCTACACAGCCCTCTGAATAAATATGGAAATATCATCATAGGCATCTGCGTAAACAGGGAAATATCTGCACCGCTATCTGTATAAACATGGAAATACCTACACCGCTGTCTCTATAAACATGGAAATATGTACACCGCTATGTGTATAAACATGGAAATATCTCCACTGTTCTCTGTATAAACATGGAAATATCTCCACCGTTATCAGTATAAACATGGAAATATCTACAGTGCCATCTCTATAAACATTGAAATATCTACACTGCCAGCTGTAAAAACACGGAAATATCTACACAATCATCTGAATAAACATGGAAATATCTTCACCACCTTCTGTATAAACATGGAAATACCTACAATACCATCTGTATACACATGGAAATATCTACACAGACATCTGCAGAAATATGGAAATATCTACACCGCCATCTGTATAAACATGGAAATATCTACACTGCCAACTGTAGAAAGATGGAAATATCTACACCGCTATCTCTATAAATATGGAAATATCTACACCGCCATCTTTATGAACATGAAAATATCTACACTGCTATCTCAATAAACATGGAAGTATCTACTCTGCCATGTGTATAAACACGGAAATATCTACACCACTATCTGTGTAAACATGGAAATATATACACCGCTAACTGTTTAAACATGGAAATATATACACCGCCATCTGCATGTCCATGGAAATATCTACGCCGCCATCTGTGTATAGATGGAAATAAAAACACCGCCATTTGTGGAAACATGGAAATATCTACACCGCTATCTCTATAAACATGGAAATATCTGCACTGCCATCTGTAAAAACATGGAAATATGTATACAGTCATCTGTGTAAACATGGAAATATCTACAATGCCATCTGTATACATATGGAAATATCTACACAGCCATCTGCATACACATGTAAATATCTACACTGCTATCTCTATAAACATGGAAATACCTACAACGCCATCTCTTTAAACATGAAAATATCTACACTGCCATCTCCATAAACATGGAACTAACTACACTACAGTCTGTATAAACATGGAAACATCTACACCGCCATCTGTGTGAATAAGGAAATATCTACAATGCCATCTGTATAAAGATATAAATATCTGCACCGCAAGCTGTATAAACATGGAAATATCTACATCGCTATCTGTAAACGTGGAAATACCGACACCGCTGTCGGTATAAACATGGAAATATCTACAACGCCATCTATATAAACATGGAAATATCTACACCGCTATGTCTATAAACATGGAAATACCTACACCGCTATCTCTATAAACATGGAAATATCTACACCGCTATCTGTATAAACATGGAAATATCTACACCGCTATCTGTATAAACATGGAAATATCTACACCGCGATCTGTATAAACATGGAAATATCTACACCGCGATCTTTATAAACATGGAAATATCTTCATCACGATCTGCATAAACATGGAATTATCTACACCGCTACCTGTATAAACATGGTAATATCTACACCACCATCTATATAAACATGGAAATATCTACACCACCATCTGTATAAACATGGAAATATCTACAATGCAATCTGTAGAAAGATGGAAATATCTACACTGCAATCTGTGTAAACATGGAAATACCTACACCGATATCCATAAAAACATGGAAATATCTACACCGCTATCTGTATAAACATGGAAATATCTACACCACGATCTGCATAAACATGGAAATATCTACACCGCGATCTGAATAAACATGGAAATATCTACACCGCTATCTGTATAAACATGGAAATACCTACACAGCTATCTCTATACACATGGAAATATCTACACCGCCATCTGTATAAACATGGAAATACCTACAAAGTCATCTGTATAAACATGGAAATATCTACACAGCCATCTGTATATACATGGAAATATCTACACCGCTATCTGTATAAACATGGAAATAACTACAGCGCTATTAGTATAAACAAGGAAATATCTACACCGTGATCTGTATAAACATGGAAATATCTACACCGCCGTCTCTATAAACATGGAAATATCTACACCCCAATCTGTATACACATGGAAATATCCTCACCGCTATCTCTATAAACATGGAAAAATCAACAAGGCTATCTCTATGAACATGGAAATATGTACACCGCCATCTCTATAAACATGGAAATATCTACACCACGATCAGTATAAACATGGAAATATCTACACCGCTATCTGTATAAACATAGAAATATCTCCACTGCTATCTCTATAAACATCGAAATATCTACACCGCCATCTGTATAAACATGGAAATACTTACAAAGTTATCTGTATAAACATGGAAATATCAACACCGCCATCTGTATAAACATGGAAATATCTACACAGCCATGTGTATATACAAGGAAATAACTACACCGCTATCTATATAAACATGGAAATAACTTCACCGCTATCTGTATAAACATGGAAATATCTACACCGCCATCTACATATCCATGGAAATATCTGCGCCGCCATCTGCATAAACATGGAAATATCTACACGGTCATCTCTGTATAGATGGAAATATCAACACCGCCATCTGTACAAACATGGAAATATCTGCACCGCTATCTGTATAAACATGGAAATATCTACACCGCGGTCTGTATAAACATGGAAATATCTACAGCGCTATCTGTATAAACATGGAAATATCTACACCGCTATCTCTATAAACATGGAAATATCTACACCGTGATGTGTATAAACATGGAAATATTTACACCGCTATCTGTATAAACATGGAAATTTCTACACCGTTATCTGTATAAATATGGAAATATCTACACCGCTCTCTCTATAAACATGGAAATATCTGCACCGCTATCTCTATAAACATGGAAATAACTACAAAGACATCTGTATAAACATGGAAATACCTACACAGTCATGTGTAGGAATATTTAAATATCTACACTGCCTTCTGTATAAACATAGAAATATCTATACAGCCCTCTGAATAAATATGGAAATATCTGCATAGGCATCTGTGAAAACGTGGAAATATCTTCACCGCCATCTGTATAAACATGGAAATACCTATACAGTCATCTGTGTAAACATGGAAATATCTACACCACCATCTGTATAAACATGGAAATATCTTCAATGCCATCTGAATACACATGGAAATACCTGCACGGCAATCTGTGTATAGATGGAAACATCAACACCGCCATCTGTACAAACATGGAAATATCTACACTGCTATCTCTATAAACATGGAAATATCTACACTGCGGTCTGTATAAACATGGAAATTTCTACAACGGTATCTGTATAAACATGGAAATATCTACACCATGATCTGTGTAAACATGGAATTATATACACCGCTATCTGTATAAACATGGAAATATCTGCACCGCTATCTCTATAAACAAGGAAATATCTACAAAGACATCTGTATAAACATGGAAATACCTGCACAATCATGTGTAGGAATATTTAAATATCTACACTGCCATCTGTATAAACATAGAAATATCTACAAAGCCCTCTGTATAAATATGGAAATATCTGCATAGGCATCTGTGTAAACATGGAAATATCTGCACCGCTATCTGTATAAACATGGAAATACCTACACCGCTGTCTCTATAAACATGGAAATATATACACCGCTATGTGTATAAACATGGAAATATCTCCACTGCTCTCTGTATAAACATGGGAATATCTCCACCGTTATCTGTATAAACATGGAAATATCTACAGGGCCATCTCTATAAACATTGAAATATCTACACTGCCATCTGTAAAAACATGGAAATATCTACACGGCCATCTGTATAAACATGGAAATATCTACACTGCCATCTGTAGAAAGATGGAAATATCTACACCGCTATCTCTATAAATATGGAAATATCTACACAGCCATCTCTATAAACATGAAAATATCTACACTGCCATTTCCATAAAGATGGAAGAATCTACTCCGCCATGTGCATAAACACAGAAATATCTACACCACCATCTGTGTAAACATGGAAATATCTACACCGCGATCTGTATAAACATGGAAATATCCACACTGCTATCTCTATAAACATGGAAAAATCAACACCGCTATCTCTATGAACTTGGAAATATCTACACCGCCATCTCTATAAACATGGAAATAGCTACACCACGGTCAGTATAAACATGGAAACATCTACAACGCTTTCTGTATAAACATGGAAATATCTCCACTGCTATCTCTATAAACATCGAAATAACTACACTGCCATCTGTATAAACATGGAAATACTTACAAAGTTATCTGTATAAACATGGAAATATCTACACCGCCATCTGTATAAACATGGAAATATCTACACCGCCATGTGTATATACATGGAAATATCTACACCGCTATCTATATAAACATGGAAATAACTACACCGCTATCTGTGTAAACATGGAAATATCTACACCACCATCTACATATCCATGGAAATATCTGCGCCGCCATCTGTATCAACATGGAAATATCTACAATGCCATCTGTATACACACGGAAATATCTACACAGACATCTGTATAAACATGTAAATATCTACACTGCTATCTCTATAAACTTGGAAATATCTACACCGCCATCTCTATAAACATGAAAATATCTACACTGCCATCTCCATAAACATGGAACTAACTACTCCGCCATCTGTATAAACACGGAAACATCTACACCGCCATCTGTGTGAACAAGGAAATATCTACAATGCCATCTTTATAAAGATATAAATATCTGCACCTCGAGCTGCATAAACATGGAAATATCTACATCGCTATCTGTTTAAACGTGGAAATACCAACACCGCTATCGGTATAAACATGGAAATATCTACAACGCCATCTATATAAACATGGAAATATCTACACCGCTATGTCTATAAACATGGAAATGCCTACACCGCTATCTCTATAAACATGGAAATAACTACACCGCTATCTGTATAAACATGGAATTATCTACATCGCTATCTGTAAAAACATGGAAATATCTACACCGAGATCTGAACAAGCATGGAAATATCTACAACGCGATCTGTATAAACATGGAAATATCTTCACCACGATCTGTATATACATGGAAATATCTACACTGCTATCTGTATAAACATGGTAATATCTACACCACCATCTATATAAACACGGAAATAACTACACCGCCATCTATATAAACATGGAAATATCTCCAATGCCATCTGTAGAAAGATGGAAATATCTACACGGCAATCTGTGTAAACATGGAAATACCTACACCGATATCTGTAAAAACATGGAAATATCTACACCGCTATCTTTATAAATATGGAAATATCCTCACCGCGATCTGTATAAACATGGAAATATCTACATCGCGATCTGTATAGACATGGAAATATCTACAGAGCTATCTGTAAAAACATGGAAATATCTACACAGCTATCTCTATAAACATGGAAATATCTACACCGCCATCTGTATAAACATGGAAATAACTACAAAGTCATCTGTATAAACATGGAAATATCTACACAGCCATCTGTATAAACATGGAAATATCTACACAGCCATCTGCATAAACATGGAAATATCTACACTGCTATCTGTATAAACGTGGAAATAACTACACCGCTATTTTTATAAACAAGCAAATATCTACACCGTGTTCTGTACAAACATGGAAATATCTACACCGCCATCTCTATAAACATGGAAATATCTACACCCCTATCTGTATAAACATGGAAATATCCACACCGCTATCTGTATAAACATGGAAATATCTCCACTGCTATCTCTCTAAACATCGAAATATCTACACCGCCATCTGTATAAACATGGAAATACTTACAAAGTTATCTGTATAAACATGCAAATACCTACACCGCCATCTGTATAAACATGGAAATATCTGCACAGCCATGTGTATATACATGGAAATATCTACACCGCTATCTATATAAACATGGAAATAACTACACAGCTGTCTGTATAAACATGGAATTATCTACATCGCTATCTGTATAAACATGGAAATATCTACACTGAGATCTGTACAAGCATGGAAATATCTACAACGCGATCTGTATAAACATGGAAATATCTTCACCACGATCTGTATATACATGGAAATATCAACACGGCGGTCTGTATAAACTTGGAAATATCTACACCACTATCTGTATAAACATGGAAATATCTACACAGCTATCTCTATAAACATGGAAATATCTACACCGTGATCTGTATAAACATGGAAATATTTACAACGCTATCTGTATAAAGATGGAAATTTCTACACCGTTATCTGTATAAATATGGAAATATCTACACCGCTATCTCTATAAACATGGAAATACCTACACCGCCATCTGTATAAACATGGAAATATCTACAATGCCATCTGTATACACATGCAAATAACTACACGGCAATCTGTGTATAGATGGAAACATCAACACCGCCATCTGTACAAACATGAAAATATCTACACTGTTATCTCTATAAACATGGAAGTATCTACACTGCGGTCTGTATAAACATGGAAATATCTACAACGGTATCTGTATAAACATGGAAATATCTACACCACGATGTGTATAAACATGGAAATATATACAGCGCTAACTGTATAAACATGGAAATATGTGCACTGCTATCTCTATAAACATGGAAATATCTACAAAGCCATCTGTATAAACATGGAAATACCTACAAAGTCATGTGTAGGAACATGGAAATATCTACACTGCTATCTGTATAAACATAGAAATATCTACACAGCCCTCTGTATGAATATGGAAATATCTGCAAAGTCATCTGTGTAAACATGGAAACATCTGCACCTCTATCTGTATAAACATGGAAATACCTACACCGCTGTCTCTATAAACATGGAAATATGTACACCGGTATGTGTATAAACATGGAAATATCTCCACTGTTATCTGTTTAAACATGGAAATATCTAAAGCGCCATCTCTATAAACATTGAAATATCTACACTGCCCTCTGTAAAAACATGGAAATATCTACACAGTCATCTGAATAAACATGGACATATCTACACCACCATCTGTATAAACATGGAAATACCTACAATAACATCTGTATACACATGGAAATATCTACACAGACATCTGTATAAATATGGAAATATCTACACGGTCATCTGTATAAACATGGAAATATCTACACTGCCATCTGTAGAAAGATGGAAGTATGTACACCGCTATCTCTATAAATATGGAAATATCTACACCGCCATCTCTATAAACATGAAAATATCTACACTGCCATCTCCATGAAGAAGGAAGTATCCACTCCGCCATGTGTATAAACACGGAAATATTTACACCACCATCTGTGTAAACTTGGAAATATCTACACCGCCATCTGCATGTCCTTGGAAATATCTATGCCGCCATCTCTATAAACATGGAAATATCTACACGGCCATCTGAGTGTACATGGAAATATCAACACCGCCATCTGTACAAACATGGAAATATCTACATCGCTATGTCTATAAAGATGGAAAATCTGCACTGCGATCTGTAAAAACATGGAAATAGGTATGCAGTCATCTGTATAAACATGGAAATATCTACAATGCCATCTGTATACACATGGAAATATCTACACCGCCATCTGTGTGAATAAGGAAATATCTACAATGCCATCTGTAGAAAGATATAAATATCTGCACCGCGAACTGCATAAACATGGAAATAACTACATCGCTATCTGTATAATCATGGAAATACCAACACCGCTATCGGTATAAACATGGAAATATCTACAACGCCATCTATATAAACATGGAAATATCTTCACCGCTATGTCTATAAACATGGAAATACCTACACCGCTATCTCTATAAACATGGAAATATCTACACCGCTATCTGTATAAACATGGAAATATCTACACCACCATCTATACAAACATGGAAATATCTACACCGCCATCTGTATAAACATGGTAGTATCTACAATGCCATCTGTAGAAAGATGGAAATATCTACACCGCAATCTGTGCATACATGGAAATATCTACACCGATATCTGTAAAAACATGGAAATATCTACACCGCTCTCTATATAAACATGGAAATATCTACACCGCGATCTCTATAAACATGGAAATATCTACACCGGTATCTGTATAACCATGGAAATATCTACACCGCGGTCTGTATAAACATGGAAATATCTACACCACTATCTGTATAAACATGGAAATATCTACACGGCTATCTCTATAAACATGGAAATATCTACACCGTGATCTATATAAACATGGAAATATTTACACCGCTATCTGTATAAAGATGGAAATTTCTACAACGTTATCTGTATAAATATGGAAATATATACACCGCTATCTCTATAAACATGGAAATATCTTCACCGCCATCTGTATAAACATGGAAATATCTACAATGCCATCTGTATACACATGGAAATAACTACACGGCAATCTGTGTATAGATGGAAACATCAACCGCTCTCTGTATAAACATGGAAATTTGTACACCGGTATGTGTATAAACATGGAAATATCTCCACCGTTATCTGTTTAAACATGGAAATATCTACAGCGCCATCTCTATAAACATTGAAATATCTACACTGCCCTCTGTAAAAACATGGAAATATCTACACAGTCATCTGAATAAACATGGAAATATCTACACCACCATCTGTATAAACATGGAAATACCTACAATACCTTCTGTATACACATGGAAATATCTACACAGACATCTGTAAAAATATGGAAATATCTACACGGCCATCTGTATAAACATGGAAATATCTACACTGCCATCTGCAGAAAGATGGAAATATGTACACCGCTATCTCTACAAATATGGAAATATCTACACCGCCATCTCTATAAACATGAAAATATCTACACTGCCATCTCCATAAAGATGGAAGTATCTACTCCGCCATGTGTACAACACGGAAATATCTACACCACCATCTGTGTAAACATGGAAATATCTACACCGCTATCTGTATAAACATGGAAATATCTACACCGCCATCTGCATGTCCTTGGAAATGTCTACTTCGCCATCTGTAAAAACATGGAAATATCTACACGGCCATCTGTGTGTACATGGAAATATCAACAACGCCATCTGTACAAACATGGAAATATCTATATCGCTATCTCTATAAACATGGAAATATCTGCACTGCCATCTGCAAAAACATGGAAATACGTATAGAGTCATCTCTATAAACATGGAAATATCTACAATGACATCTGTATACACATGGAAATATATACACAGCCATCTGTATAAACATGGATATATCTACACCGCTATCTGTATAAACATGGAAATATCTACACCGCGATCTGTATCAACATGGAAATATCTACACCGCGATCTGTATAAACACGGAAATATCTACACCGCTATCTGTATAAACCTGGAAATATCTACACAGCTATCTCTATAAACATGGAAATATCTACACCGCCATCTCTATAAACATGGAAATATCTACACCCCTATCTGTATAAACTTGTAAATATCCACACCGCTATCTCTGTAAATATGGAAAAATCAACACCGCTATCTCTATGAACATGGAAATATCTACACCGCCATCTCTATAAACATGGAAATATCTACACCACGATCAGTATAAACATGGAAATATCTACACCGCTATCTGTATAAACATGGAGATATCTCCAATGCTATCTCTATAAACATCGAAATATCTACACCGCCATCTGTATAAACTTGGAAATATCTACACAGCCATGTGTATATACATGGAAATATCTACACCGCTATCTATATAAACATGGAAATAACTACACCGCTATCTGTATAAACATGGAAATATCTACAATACCATCTACATATCCATGGAAATATCTGCGCCCCCATCTGTATAAACATGGAAATATCCACACGGTCATCTGTGTATAGATGGAAATATCAACACCGCCATCTGTACAAACATGGAAATATCTGCACCGCTATCTGTATAACGATGGCAATATCTACACCGCGGTCTGTATAAACATGGAAATATCTAGACCGCTATCTTTATTAACATGGAAATATCTACACCTCTATCTCTACAAACATGGAAATATCTACACCGTGATCTGTATAAACATGGAAATATCTACACAGCCATCTCTATAAACATGGAAATATCTACACCCTTATCTGTATAAACATGGAAATATCCACACCGGTATCTCTATAAACATGGAAAAATCAACACCGCTATCTCTATGAACACGGAAATATCTACACACCCATGTGTACATACATGGAAATATTTACACCGCTATCTATATAAACATGGAAATAACTACACCCCTATCTGTATAAACATGGAAATATCAACGCGGCCATCTGTATACACACGGAAATATCTACACGGTCATCTGTGTATAGATGGAAATATCAACACCGCCGTTTGTACAAACATGGAAATATCTACACCGCTATCTCTATAAATATGGAAATATCTGCACTGCCATCCGTAAAAACATGGAAATACCTATACAGTCATCTGTATAAACACGGAAATAACTACAATGCCATGTGTATACACATGGAAATATCTACACAGCCATCTGTATAAACATGTAAATATCTACACTGCTATCTGTATAAACATGGAAATATCTACACCGCGATCTGTATAAACATGGAAATATCTACACAGCTATCTCCATAAACATGGAAATATCTACACCGCCATCTGTATAAACATGGAAATACCTACAAAGTCATCTGTTTAAACATGGAAATATCTACACAGCCATCTGTATAAACATGGAAATATCTACACAGCCATCTGCATATACATGGAAATATCTACAACGCTATCTGTATAAACATGGAAATAACTACACCGCTATTTGTATAAACAAGGAAATATCTATACCGCGATCTGTATAAACATGGAAATATCTACACCGCCATCTCTATAAACATGGAAATATCCACACCCCTATCTGTATAAACATGGAAATATCTACAACGCCAACCCTATAAACATGGAAATATCTACACCACGATCAGTATAAACATTGAAATATCTACACCGCTATCTCTATAAACATGGAAATATCTCCACTGATATCTCTATAAACATCGAAATAAAAACACCGCCATCTGTATAAACATGAAAATGCTTACAAAGTTATCTGTGTAAACATGGAAATATCTACACCGCCATCTGTATAAACATGGAAATATCTACACAGCCATGTGTACATACATGGAAATATCTACACCGCTATCTATATAAACATGGAAATAACTACACCGCTCTCTGTATAAACATGGAAATAACTACACCGCCATCTATATAAACATGGAAATAACTACACCGCTCTCTGTATAAACATGGAAATATCTACACCGCCATCTACATAACCATGGAAATATCTGTGCCGCCATCTGTATAAACATGGAAATATCTACACGGTCATCTGTGTATACATGGAAATATCACCACCGCCATCTGTACAAACATGGAAATATCTGCACCGCTATCTGTATAAACATGGAAATATCCACACCGGTATCTCTATAAACATGGAAAAATCAACACCGCTATCTCTATGAACACGGAAATATCTACACACCCATGTGTACATACATGGAAATATTTACACCGCTATCTATATAAACATGGAAATAACTACACCGCTATCTGTATAAACATGGAAATATCAACGCTGCCATCTGTATAAACACGGAAATATCTACACGGTCATCTGTGTATAGATGGAAATATCAACACCGCCGTTTGTACAAACATGGAAATATCTACACCGCTATCTCTATAAACATGGAAATATCTGCACTGCCATCCGTAAAAACATGGAAATACCTATACAGTCATCTGTATAAACACGGAAATAACTACAATGCCATGTGTATACACATGGAAATATCTACACAGCCATCTGTATAAACATGTAAATATCTACACTGCTATCTGTATAAACATGGAAATATCTACACCGCGATCTGTATAAACATGGAAATATCTACACAGCTATCTCCATAAACATGGAAATATCTACACCGCCATCTGTATAAACATGGAAATACCTACAAAGTCATCTGTTTAAACATGGAAATATCTACACAGCCATCTGTATAAACATGGAAATATCTACACAGCCATCTGCATATACATGGAAATATCTACAACGCTATCTGTATAAACATGGAAATAACTACACCGCTATTTGTATAAACAAGGAAATATCTATACCGCGATCTGTATAAACATGGAAATATCTACACCGCCATCTCTATAAAAATGGAAATATCCACACTCCTATCTGTATAAACATGGAAATATCTACAACGCCAACCCTATAAACTTGGAAATATCTACACCACGATCAGTATAAACATTGAAATATCTACACCGCTATCTCTATAAACATGGAAATATCTCCACTGCTATCTCTATAAACATCGAAATATCAACACCGCCATCTGTATAAACATGAAAATGCTTACAAAGTTATCTGTGTAAACATGGAAATATCTACACCGCCATCTGTATAAACATGGAAATATCTACAAAGCCATGTGTACATACATGGAAATATCTACACCGCTATCTATATAAACATGGAAATAACTACACCGCTCTCTGTATAAACATGGAAATATCTACACCGCCATCTACATAACCATGGAAATATCTGTGCCGCCATCTGTATAAACATGGAAATATCTACACGGTCATCTGTGTATACATGGAAATATCACCACCGCCATCTGTACAAACATGGAAATATCTGCACCGCTATCTGTATAAACATGGAAATATCTACACCGCGGTCCGTATAAACATGGAAATATCTACACCGCTATCGGTATAAACATGGAAATATCTACACCGCTATCTCTATAAACATGGAAATGTCTACACCGTGATCTGTATAAACATGGAAATATTTTCACCGCTATCTGTATAAACATGGAAACTTCTACACCGTTATCTGTATAAATATGGAAATATCTACAATGCTATCTCTATAAACTTGGAAATATCTACACCGCCATCTGTATAAACATGGAAATACCTATACAGTAATCTGTGTAAACATGGAAATATCTACACCACCATCTGTATAAACTTGGAAATATCAACAATGCCATCTGTATATTCATGGAAATAACTACACGGCAATCTGTGTATAGATGGAAACGTCAACACCGCCATCTGTACAAACATGGAAATATCTACACTGCTATCTCTATAAACATGGAAATATCTACACTGCGGTCTGTATAAACATGGAAATATCTACACCGGTATCTGTATAAACATGGAAATATCTACACCACGATCTGTATAAACATGGAAATATATACACCGCTATCTGCATAAACATGGAAATACCTGCACCGCTATCTCTATAAACATGGAAATATCTACAAAGCCATCTGTATAAACTTGGAAATACCTACAAAGTCATGTGTAGGAACATGGAAATATCTACATTGCCATCTGTATAAACATAGAAATATCTACACAGCCCTCTGAATAAATATGGAAATATCTGCATAGTCATCTGTATAAACATGGAAATATCTGCTCCGCGAGCTGTATAAACATGGAAATGTCTACATCGCTATCTGTATAAACGTGGAAATAACAACACCGCTATCGGTATAAACATGGAAATATCTACAACGCCATCTATATAAACATGGAAATATCTACACCGCTATGTCTATAAACATGGAAATACCTACACCGCTATCTCTATAAACATGGAAATATCTACACCGCTATCTGTATAAATATGGAAATATCTACACCGCTATCTGAATAAACATGGAAATATCAACATCATGATCTGTATAAACATGGAAATATCTACACCGCAATCTGTATAAACATGGAAATACCTTCACCGCGATCTGTATAAACATGGAAATATCTACACCGCTATCTGTATAAACATGGTAATATCTACACCACCATCTATAGAAACATGGAAATATCTACACCGCCATCTGTATAAACATGGAAATATCTACAATGCCATCTGTAGAAAGATGGAAATATCTACACCGCAATCTGTGTAAACATGGAAATATCTACAACGTTATCCGTAAAAACATGGAAATATCTACACCGCTATCTGTATAAACATGGAAATATCTACACCACGCTCTGTATAAACATGGTAATATCTACAACGCCATCTATATAAACATGGAAATATCTACACCGCTATGTGTATAACCATGGAAATGTCTACACCGCTATCTCTATAAACATGGAAATATCTACACCGCTATCTGTATAAACATGGAAATATCTACACCGCTATCTGTATAAACATGGAAATATCTACATCGCGATCTGTATAAACATGGAAATATCTACATCGCTATCTGTATAAACATGGAAATACCTTCACCACGATCTGTATAAACATGGAAATATATACACTGCTATCGGTATAAACATGGTAATATCTACACCACCATCTATATAAACATGGAAATAACTACACCGCTATGTGTATAACCATGGAAATACCTACACCGCTATCTCTATAAACATGGAAATATCTACACCGCTATCTGTATAAACATGGAAATATCTACACCGCTATCTGTATAAACATGGAAATATCTACACCGCGATCTGTATAAACATGGAAATACCTTCACCACGATCTGTATAAACATGGAAATATATACACCGCTATCGGTATAAACATGGTAATGTCTACACCACCATCTATATAAATATGGAAATATCTACACCGCCATCTGTATAAACATGGAAATATCTACACCGCCATCTGTATAAACATGGAAATACCTACAAAGTCATCTGTATAAACATGGAAATATCTACAAAGCCATCTGTATATACATGGAAATATCTACACAGCCATCTGTATATACATGGAAATATCTACACCACTATCTGTGTAAACATGGAAATAACTACACCGCTATTTGTATAAACAAGGAAATATCTACACCGTAATCTGTATAAATTTGGAAATATCTACACCGCTATCTCTATAAGCATGGAAATATCTACACCGCCATCTGTATAATCATGGAAATACCGATGTAGACATCTGTGTAAACATGGAAATACCGATATAGACATCTGTGTAAACATGGAAATATCTACACAACCATCTGTATAAACATGGAAATATCTACAATGCCATCTGTATACACATGGAAATACCTACACGGCAATCTGTGTATAGATGGAAACATCAACACCGCCATATGTACAAACTTGGAAATATCTACACTGCTATCTCTATAAACATGGAAATACATACACTGCGGTCTGAATAAACATGGAAATATCTACACCGTTATCTGTATAAACATGGAAATATCTACACCACGATCTGTAAACATGGAAATATCTACACCACGATCTGTATAAACATGGAAATATCTGCACCGGTATCTCTATAGACATGGAAATATCTACAAAGCCTTCTGTATAAACATGGAAATACCTACACAGTCATGTGTAGGAACATGAAAATATCTACACTGCCATCTGTATAAACGTAGAAATATCTACACAACCCTCTGTATAAAATATCTACACTGCCATCTCCATAAAGATGGAAGTATCTACTCCGCCACGTGTATAAACAGGGAAATATCTACACCACCATCTGTGAAAACATGGAAATATCTACACCGTTATGTGTATAAACATGGAAATATCTACACTGCCATCTGCATGCCCATGGAAATATCTCTGCCGCCATCTGTATAAACATGGAAATATCTACACGGCCATCTGTGTATAGATGGAAATATCAACACCGCCATCTGTACAAACATGGAAATATCTACACCGCTGTCTCTATAAACATGGAAATATCTGCACTGCCATCTGTAAAAACATGGAAATACCTATACAGTCATCTGTATAAACATGGAAATATCTACAATGCCATCTGTATACACATGGAAATATCTACACAGCCATCTGTATAAACATGTAAATATTTACACTGCTATCTCTATAAACATGGAAATATCTACACCGCCATTTCTATAAACATGAAAATATCTACACTGCCATCTCCATAAACATGGAACTAACTACTCTGCCATCTGTATAAACATGGAAACATCTACACCGCCATCTGTGAGAATAAGGAAATATCTACAATGACATCTGTATAAAGATATAAATATCTGCACGGCGAGCTGTATAAACATGGAAATATCTACATCGCTATCTGTATAAACATGGAAATACCAACACCGCTATCGGTATAAACATGGAAATATCTACAACGCCATCTATATAAACATGTAAATATCTACACCGCTATGTCTATAAACATGGAAATAAATACACCGCTATCTCTATGAATATGAAAATATCTACACCGCTATCTGTATAAACATGGAAATATCTACACCGCTATCTCTATAAACATGGAAATATCTACACCACGATCTGTATAAACATGGAAATATCTACACCCCGATCTGTATACACATGGAAATATCTTCACCACGATCTGTGTAAACACGGAAATATCTACACTGCTATCTGTATAAACATGTTAATATCTACACCACCATCTATATAAACATGGAAATATCTACACCGCCATCTGTATAAACATGGAAATATCTACAATGCCATCTGTAGAAAGATGGAAATATCTACACCGCAATCTGTGTAAACATGGAAATGTCTACACCAATATCTGTGAAAACATGGAAATATCTACACCGCTATCTGTATAAACATGGAAATATCTTCACCGCGATCTGTATAAACATGGAAATACCTACACCAATTTCTCTATAAAAATGGAAATATCTACACTGCAATCTCTATATACATGGAAATATCTACACCGCCATCTGTATAAACATGAAAATATCTACACCGCCATCATCAGAAACATGGATGTATCTACACCGCCATCTGTGTAAACTTGGAAATATCTACACCACTATCTGTATAAACATGGAAATATCTTCACTTCTATCTGTATAAACATGGAAATATTTACACCGCCATCTGTATAAAGATGGAAATATCTATACCGCAATCTGTATAAATTTGGAAAAACCTACACCGCTATCTCTATAGACATGGAAATATCTACACCGCTATCTGTATAAACATGGAAATATCTACACCGCTATCTGTATAAACATGGAAATAGCAACACCTCTATCTGTATATACATGGAAATATCTACACCGCTATCTCTATAAACATGAAAATACTTACACCACCATCTCTATAAACATGGAAATATTTACACCGCTATCTCTATAAACATAGAAATAACTACACCGCCATCTCTATAAACATGGAGATATCTACACCGCCATCTGCATAAACAATGAAATATATACACAGACATCTGTATAAACTTGGGAATATCTACACTGACATCTGTAGAAAGATGGAAATATCTACAAAGCGACCTGTATAAACATGGGAATTTCTACACCGCTACCTGTATAAACATGGAAATATCTACACCGCTATCTATATCAACATGGAAATAACTACACCGTAATCTGTATAAACATGGAAATATGTACACAGCAATCTGTGCAAAGATGGAAATATCTACACCGCAGCCTCTATAAACATGGAAATATCTACACCGCTATCTGTATAAACATGGAAATAACTACACCTCCATCTGTATAAACATGGAAGTGTCTACACTGCCATCTGTATACACATGGAAATATCTACACAGTCATCTGTATAAACATGGAAATATCTACACCGCTATCTGTATAAACATGGAAATTTTTACACCGCTATCTGTATAAACATGGAAATATCTCCACCGCTATCTTTATAAACACGTAAATACCTCCACCGGTGTCTTTAAAAACATGGAAATACCTACACCGCTATCTCTATAAACAATGAAATATCTACAACGCTATCTGGGTAAACATGGGAATATCTACACAGCTATCTGTGTAAACTTGGAAATATCTACACCTCAATCTGTGTAAGCATGGAAATATCTACAACGCTATCTGTGTAAACATGGAAATGTTTACAACGCTATCTGTGTAAACAGGGAAATATCTACACAGCTATCTGTAAAACGTGGAAATATCTACACCACTATCTGTATAACCCTGAAAATATCTACACCGCTATCTGTATCAACATGCAAATAACTACAGCTCTTTCTGTATAAACATGGAAATATCTACAATGATATCTCTGTAAACATGGAAATATCGACACAAGTATCTGTTTAAACTTGGAAATATCTACACCGCTATCTGTGTAAAGTTTGCAAAGTCTACACCACAATCTGTGCAAAGATGGAAATATCTTTACCGCTATATCTGTAAACATGGAAATATCTACACCGCTATATGTATAAACATGGAAATATATACACTGCCATCTGTATACACATGGAAATATCTACAGAGCCATCTGTATAAACATGGAAATATCTACACCGCTATCTCTATAAACATGGAAATATCTACACCACTATCTGTATAAACATGGAAATATCTACATCGATATCTGTATAAACAGGGAAATATCTACAATGCCATCTGTATAAAGATGGAAATATCTACACCGCAATCTGTGTAAACATGGAAATATCTACACCGATATCTGTAAAAATATGGAAATATCTGCACCGCTATCTGTATAAACATTGAAATATCTGCACCGCGATCTGTATAAACATGGAAATAACTACACCGCGATCTGTATAAACATGTTAATATCTACACCGCTATCTGTATAAACATGGAAATATCTACACAGCTATCTCTATAAACATGGAAATATCCACACCGCCATCTGTATAAACATGGAAATACCTACAAAGTCATCTGTATAAACATGGAAATATCTACAGCGCCATCTCTATAAACATTGACAAATCTGCACTGCCATCTGTAAAAACATGGAAATATCTACACAGTCATCTGAATAAACATTGAAATATCTACACCACCATCTGTATAAACATGGAAATACCTACAATATCATCTGTATACACATGGAAATATTTACACAGACATCTGTATAACTATGGAAATATCTACACGGCCATCTGTATAAACATGGAATTATCAACACTGCCCTCTGTAGAAAGATGGAAATATCTACACTGCTATCTCTATAAATATGGAAATATCTACACCGCAATCTCTATAAACATGAAAATATCTACGCTGCCATCTCCATAAAGATGGAAGTATCTACTCCGCCATGTTTACAAACACGGAAATATCTACACCACCATCTGTGTAAACATGGAAATATCTATGCCGCCATCTGTATGAACATGGAAATATCTACACGGCCATCTGTGTACACATGGAAATATCAACACCGCCATCTGTACAAACATGGAAATATCTACACCGCTATCTCTATAAACATGGAAATATATACACAGACATCTGCATAAACTTGGAAATATCTACACTGACATCTGTAGAAAGATGGAAATATCTACAAAGCGATCTGTATAAACATGTGAATTTCTACACCGCTACCTGCATAAACATGGAAATATCTACACCACTATCTGTATAGATATGGAAATAACTACACCGCTATCTGTATAAACATGGAAATACCTACAATGATATCTCTGTAAACATGGAAATACCGACACAGGTATCTGTGTAAACTTGGAAATATCTACACCGCTATCTGTGTAAAGTTTGCAATGTCTACACCGCAATCTCTGCAAAGGTGGAAATATCTTTACCGCTATATCTGTAAACATGGAAATATCTACTCCACTATATGTATAAACATGGAAATATCTACACTGCCATGTGTATACACATGGAAATATCTACACAGCCATCTGTATGAACATGGAAATATCTACACCGCTATCTCTATAAACATGGAAATATCTACACCGCTATCTGTATAAACATGGAAATATCTACATCGCTATCTGTATAAACAGGGAAATATCTCCACCGCTATCTGTGTAAACATGGAAATATCTACACCGCTGTCTGTATATACATGGAAATATGTACACCGCTATCTGTATAAACAAGGAAATATCTACACCGCCATCTTTAGAAACATGGAAATATCTACACCGCCATCTGTATAAACATGGAAATACCTACACCGCTACCTGTAAAAATATGGAAATGTCTACACTGCTATCTCTATAAACATGGAAATACCTACACCACTTCCACTATAAACATGGAAATATCTACACCGCAATCTCTGTAAACATGGAAATATCTACACCGCCATCTATGTAAACATGAAAATATCTACACTGCCATACTGAGAAACACGGCTGTATCTACACCGCCATCTGTATAAACATGGAAATATCTACACAACTCTCTGTATAAAAATGGAAATATTTAAACCGCTATCTCTATAAACATGGAAATATCTACACCGCTATCTCTATAAACATGGAAATATCTACACCGCCATCTGTATTAACATGGAAATATCTACACAGTCATCTGTATAAACCTGGAAATATCTACATTGTCATCTATATAAACATGGAAATATCTACAGAGAACTCTGTAGAAACATGGAAATATCGGCACAGCCATCTGTATAAACATGGAAATATCTTCACCGCTATCAGTATAAACATGTAAATATCTACACCGCTATGTGTATTAACGTGGAAATATCTCCATTGCTATCTGTATAAACATGGACAAATCTACACCGCAATCTGTATAAACATGAAAAAATCTACACCGCTATCTCTATAAACATGGAAATATCTACACTGCCATCTGTACAAACATGGAAATGTCTACACAGTCATCTGTAGAAACATGGAAATATCTACACCGCTATCTCTATAAAGATGGAAATAACTACACCGCTATCTCTATAAACATGGAAATATCTACACCGCTATCTGCATCAACATGGCAATATACACACCGCCATCTCTTTAAACATGGAGGTATCTACAACGCCATCTACATAAACAAGAAAGTATCTACACTGCCATCTATATAAACATGGAAATATCTACACTGCCATTTGTAGAAAGATGGAAATATCTACACCGCCATCTGTATTAACGTGGAAATATCTACACCGCTATCTGTGTAAACATGGAAATATCTACACCGCAATCTGTATAAACATGGAAATATCTACACCGCTATCTGTATAAATATGAAATATCTAAACCGCTATCTCTATAAAACTGGAAATATCTACACTGCTATCTGTATAAACATGGAAATATCCTCACTGCTATATCTATGAACATGGATATATCTACACCGCTATCTATATAAACATGGAAATATCTACACTGCCATCTCTATAAATATGGAAATATCTACACCGCCATCAGTATAAACATGGAAATATCTACACCGCTATCTGTATAAACATGGAAATATCTACACCGCGATCTGTATAAACATGGAAATATCTACAACGCGATCTGTATAAACATGGAAATATCTAGACCGCTATCTGTGTAAACATGGAAATATCTACACAGCTATCTCTACAAACATGGAAATATCTACACCGCCATCTGAATAAACATGGAAATACCTACAAAGTCATCTGAATAAACATGGAAATATCTACACAGCCATCTGTATAAACATGGAAATATCTACACAGCCATCTGTATAAACATGGAAATATCTACACCGCTATCTCTATAAACATGGAAATATCTACACCGCTATCTGCATAAACATGGAAATATCTACATCGCTATCTGTATAAACAGGGAAATATCTCCACCAATATCTGTGTAAACATGGAAATATCTACACCGCTATCTGTATATACATGGAAATATATACACCGCTATCTGTATAAACAAGGAAATATCTACACCGCCATCTTTAGAAACATGGAAATATCTACACCGCCATCTGTATTAACATGGAAATATCTACACAGTCATCTGTATAAACCTGGAATTATCTACACTGTCATCTATATAAATATGGAAATATCTACAGAGAACTCTGTATAAACATGGAAATATCGACACATCCATCTGTATAAACATGGAAATATCTTCACCGCTATCTGTATAAACATGGAAATATCTACACCGCAATGTGTATTAACGTGGAAATATCTCCATTGCTATCTGTATAAACATGGACAAATCTTCACCGCAATCTGTATAAACATGAAAATAACTACACCGCTATCTCTATAAACATCGAAATATCTACACTGCCATCTGTACAAACATGAAAATATCTACACAGTCATCTGTAGAAACATGGAAATATCTACACCGCTATCTGTGTAAACATGGAAATATCTACACAGCTATCTCTATAAACATGGAAATATCTACAACTCCATCTGTATAAACATGGAAATACCTACAAAGTCATCTGTACAAACATGGAAATATCTACACAGCCATCTGTATAAGCATGGAAATATCTACACAGCCATCTGTATAAACATGGAAATATCTACACCGCTATCTCTATAAACATGGAAATATCTACACCGCTATCTGTATTAACATGGAAATATCTACATCGCTATCTGTATAAACAGGGAAATATCTCCACCGATATCTGTGTAAACATGGAAATATCTACACCGCTATCTGTATATACATGGAAATATATACACCGCTATCTGTATAAACAAGGAAATATCTACACCGCCATCTTTAGAAACATAGAAATATCTACACCGCCATCTGTAGAAACATGGAAATACCTACACCGCTACCTGTATAAATATGGAAATCTCTACACTGCTATCTCTATAAACATGGAAATACCTACACCACTTGCACTATAAACATGGAAATATCAACACCGCAATCTCTGTAAACATGGAAATATCTACAACGCCATCTATGTAAACATGAAAATATCTTCACTGCCATACTCAGAAACATGGCTGTATCTACACCGCCATCTGTATAATCATGCAAATATCTACACCACTCTCTGTACAAAGATGGAAATATTTAAACCGCTATCTCTATAAACATGGAAATATCTACACCGCTATCTCTATAAACATGGAAATATCTACACCGCCATCTGTATTAACATGGAAATAACTACAAAGTCATCTGTATAAACCTGGAAATATCTACACCGTCATCTATATAAACATGGAAATATCTACAGAGAACTCTGTATAAACATGGAATTATCGGCACAGACATCTGTATAAACATGGAAATATCTTCCCCGCTATCTGTATAAACATGGAAATATATACACCGCTATGTGTATTAACGTGGAAATATCTCCATTGCTATCTGTATAAACATGGAAAATCTCCACCGCAATCTGTATAAACATGAAAATATCTACACCGCTATCTCTATAAACATGGAAATATCTACACTGCCATCTGTACAAACATGGAAATATCTACACAGTCATCTGTAGAAACATGAAAATATCTACACTGCCATCTCCATAAAGATGGAACTATCTACTCCGCCATGTGTATAAACACGGAAATATCTACACCACCATCTGCGTAAACATGGAAATATCTACACCGCGATCTGTATAAATATGGAAATATCTACACCACGATCTGTATAAACATGGAAATATCTACACCGCTATCTGTATAAACATGGAAATATCTACACAGCTATCTCTATAAACATGGAAATATCTACACCGCCATCTGTATAAACATGGAAATACCTACAAAGCCATCTGTATAAACATGGAAATATCTACACCGCTATCTCTATAAACATGGAAATATCTACACCGCTATCTGCATAAACATGGAAATATCTACATCGCTATCTGTATAAACAGGGAAATATCTCCACCAATATCTGTGTAAACATGGAAATATCTACACCGCTATCTGTATATACATGGAAATATATACACCGCTATCTGTATAAACAAGGAAATATCTACACCGCCATCTTTAGAAACATGGAAATATCTACACCGCCATCTGTATTAACATGGAAATATCTACACAGTCATCTGTATAAACCTGGAATTATCTACACTGTCATCTATATAAATATGGAAATATCTACAGAGAACTCTATATAAACATGGAAATATCGACACATCCATCTGTATAAACATGGAAATATCTTCACCGCTATCTGTATAAACATGGAAATATCTACACCGCAATGTGTATTAACGTGGAAATATCTCCATTGCTATCTGTATAAACATGGACAAATCTTCACCGCAATCTGTATAAACATGAAAATAACTACACCGCTATCTCTATAAACATCGAAATATCTACACTGCCATCTGTACAAACATGAAAATATCTACACAGTCATCTGTAGAAACATGGAAATATCTACACCGCTATCTGTGTAAACATGGAAATATCTACACAGCTATCTCTATAAACATGGAAATATCTACAACTCCATCTGTATAAACATGGAAATACCTACAAAGTCATCTGTACAAACATGGAAATATCTACACAGCCATCTGTATAAGCATGGAAATATCTACACAGCCATCTGTATAAACATGGAAATATCTACACCGCTATCTCTATAAACATGGAAATATCTACACCGCTATCTGTATTAACATGGAAATATCTACATCGCTATCTGTATAAACAGGGAAATATCTCCACCGATATCTGTGTAAACATGGAAATATCTACACCGCTATCTGTATATACATGGAAATATATACACCGCTATCTGTATAAACAAGGAAATATCTACACCGCCATCTTTAGAAACATAGAAATATCTACACCGCCATCTGTAGAAACATGGAAATACCTACACCGCTACCTGTATAAATATGGAAATCTCTACACTGCTATCTCTATAAACATGGAAATACCTACACCACTTGCACTATAAACATGGAAATATCAACACCGCAATCTCTGTAAACATGGAAATATCTACAACGCCATCTATGTAAACATGAAAATATCTTCACTGCCATACTCAGAAACATGGCTGTATCTACACCGCCATCTGTATAATCATGCAAATATCTACACCACTCTCTGTACAAAGATGGAAATATTTAAACCGCTATCTCTATAAACATGGAAATATCTACACCGCTATCTCTATAAACATGGAAATATCTACACCGCCATCTGTATTAACATGGAAATAACTACAAAGTCATCTGTATAAACCTGGAAATATCTACACCGTCATCTATATAAACATGGAAATATCTACAGAGAACTCTGTATAAACATGGAATTATCGGCACAGACATCTGTATAAACATGGAAATATCTTCCCCGCTATCTGTATAAACATGGAAATATATACACCGCTATGTGTATTAACGTGGAAATATCTCCATTGCTATCTGTATAAACATGGAAAATCTCCACCGCAATCTGTATAAACATGAAAATATCTACACCGCTATCTCTATAAACATGGAAATATCTACACTGCCATCTGTACAAACATGGAAATATCTACACAGTCATCTGTAGAAACATGAAAATATCTACACTGCCATCTCCATAAAGATGGAACTATCTACTCCGCCATGTGTATAAACACGGAAATATCTACACCACCATCTGCGTAAACATGGAAATATCTACACCGCGATCTGTATAAATATGGAAATATCTACACCACGATCTGTATAAACATGGAAATATCTACACCGCTATCTGTATAAACATGGAAATATCTACACAGCTATCTCTATAAACATGGAAATATCTACACCGCCATCTGTATAAACATGGAAATACCTACAAAGCCATCTGTATAAACATGGAAATGTCTACAGCGCCATCTCTATAAACATAGAAATATCTGCACTGCCATCTGTAAAAACATGGAAATACCTATACAGTCATCTGTATACACACGGAAATATCTTCACAGCCATCTGTATAAACATGTAAATATCTACAATGCCATCTGTATACACATGGAAATACCGACACGGCAATCTGTGTATAGATGGAAACATCAACAGCGCTATCTCTATAAACATGGAAATATCTACAAAGACATCTGTATAAACATGGAAATACCTACACAGTCATGTGTAGGAACATTTAAATAACTACACTGCTATCTCCATAAACATGGAAATATCTACACCGCTATCTCCATCAACATGGAAATATATACACCGCCATCTCTTTAAACATGGAGATATCTAGAACGACATCTACATAAACAGGAAAATATCTACATTGCCATCTATATAAACATGGAAATATATACACCGCCATCTCTAAAAACATGGAAATATCTACACTGCCATTTGTAGAAAGATGGAAATATCTACACCGCCATCTGTATAAACGTGGAAATATCTACAACGCTATCTGTATAAACATGGAAATATCTACACCGCAATCTGTATAAACATGGAAATATCTACACTGCTATCTGTATAAATATGAAATATCAAAACCGCTATCTCTATAAAAATGGAAATATCTACACTGCTATCAGTATAAACATGGAAATACCCTCACTGCTATCTCTGTGAACATGGATATATCTATACCGCTATCTCTATGAACATGAAAATATCTACACCGCCATCTGTATAAACATGGAAATATCTACACCGCTATCTGTATAAACATGGAAATATCTACACGTCTATCTGTATAAACACGGAAATATCTACACTGCAATCTGTATAAACATGGAAATATCTACACCGCGATCTGTATAAACATGGAAATATCTTCACCACGATCTGTATAAACATGGAAATATCTACACCACTATCTGTATAAACATGGTAATATCTACACCACCATCTACATAAACATGGAAATATCTATACCGCCATGTGTATAAACATGGAAATATCTACACCACCATCTGTATAAACATGGAAATATCTACACGGCAATCTGTGTAAACATGGAAATATCTACACCAATATCTGTAAAAACATGGAAATATCTACACCGCTATCTGTATAAACACGGAAATATCTACACCACGATCTGTATAAACATGGAAATACCTACAAAGTCATTTGTATAAACATGGAAATATCTACACCGCTATCTGTATAAACATGGAAATATCTACACCAGGATCTGTATAAACATGTAAATATCTACACCGCGATCTGTATAAACATGGAAATATCTATACCGCTATCTGTATAAACATGGAAATATCTACACCGCGATCTGTATAAACATGGAAATATCTACACCGCGATCTGTATAAACATGGAAATATCTACACCGCTATCTCTATAAACATGGAAATATCTACACAGCTGTCTCTATAAACATGGAAATATCTACACCGCCATCTGTATAACCATGGAAATACCTACAAAGTCATCTGTATAAACATGGAAGTATCTACACAGCCATCTGTATATACATGGAAATATCTACACCGCTATCTGTATAAACATGGAAATAACAACACTGCTATTTGTATAAACAAGGAAATATATACACCGTGATCTTTATAAACATGTAAATATCTACACCGCTATTTGTATAAACAAGGAAATATCTACACCGCTATCTGTATAAACATGGAAATAACTACACCGCTATTTGTATAAACAAGGAAATATCTACACCGTGATCTGTATAAACATGGAAATAACTACACCGCTAATTGTATAAACAAGGAAATATCTACACCACCATCTGTTTAAACATGGAAATATATACACAGACATCTGTTTATACATGGAAATATCTACACCGCTATCTGTATAAACATGCTAATAACTACACCGCTCTCTGCATAAATGTGGAAATATTTGCACCGCTATCCCTATAAACATGGTAATATCAACACCGCGATCAGTATAAACATTGAAAAATCCACAACATGATCTGTATAAACATGGAAATATCAACACCGCGATATGTATAAACATGGAAATATCTACACCGTGATCTGTATAAACATGGAAATATCTAAAACCCTATCTGTATTAACATGGAAATATCCACACCCCTATCTCTATAAACATGGAAAAATCAACACCGCTATCTCTTTGAACATGGAAATATCTACACCGCCATCTCTATAAACATGAAAATATCTTCATCGCGATCAGCATAAACGTGGAAATATCTACACCGCTATCTCTACAAACATGGAAATATCTCCACTGCTATCTATATAAACATCGAAATATCTACACCGCCATCTGTATAAACATTGAAATACTTACAAAGTTATCGGTATAAACATGGAAATATCAACACCGCCATCTGTATAAACATGGAAATACCTACACAGCCATGTGTATATACATGGAAATATCTACACCGCTATCTATATAAACATGGAAATAACTACACCGATAACTGTATAAACATGGAAATATCTACACCGCCATCTACATATCCATGGAAAATCTGCGCCGCCGTTTGCATATACATGGAAATATCTACATGGTCACCTGTGTATAGATGGAAATATCAACAACGCCATCTGTACAAACATTGAAATATCTACACCGCTATCTGTATAAACATGGAAATATCTACACCGCGGTCTCTATAAACATGGAAATATCTAAACCGCTATCTGTATAAACATGGAAATATCTACACCGCTATCTCGATAAACATGGAAATATCTACACCGTGATCTGTATAAACATGGAAATATTAACACTGCTATCTGTATAAACATGGAAATATGTACACCGTTATCTGTATAAATATGGAAATACCTACACCGCTATCTCTGTAAACATGGAAATATCTACACTGCCATCTGTATAAAGATGGAAATATCTACACTGTGGTCTGTGTAAACATGGAAATTTCTACAACACGATCTGTATAAACAAGGAAATATTTACACCGCTATCTGTATAAACATGGAAATATCTACACCGCTATCTCTATAAACATGGAAATATCTACAAAGCCATCTGTATAAACATGGAAATACCAACACAGTCATCTGTTTAAACATGGAAATATCTACACAGCCATCTGTATAAACATGGAAATATCTACACAGCCGTCTGTATATACATGGAAATATCTACACCGCTATCTGTATAAACATGAAAATAAATACACCACTATTTGTATAAACAAGGAAATATCTACACCACCATCTGTTTAAACATGGAAATATCTACAGAGACATCTGTTTATACATGGAAATATCTACACCGCTATCTGTATAAACATTGAAATATGTGCACTGCCATCTGTAAAAACATGGAAATACCTATACAGTAATCTGTATAAACATGGAAATATCTACAATGCCATCTGTATACACATGGAAATATGTACACAGCCATCTGTATAAACATCTAAATATCTACACTGCTATCTCTATAAGCATGGAAATATCTACACCGCCATCTCTATAAACATGAAAATATCTACACTGCCATCTTCATAAACATGGAATTAACTACTCCGCCATCTGTATAAACATGGAAACATCTACACCGCCATCTCTGTGAATAAGGAAATATCTACAATGCCATCTGTATAAAGATATAAAGATCGGCACCGCGAGCTGTATAAACATGGAAATATCTACATCGCTATCTGTATAAACGTGGAAATACCAACACTGCTATTGGTATAAACATGGAAATATCTACAACGCCATCTATATAAACATGGAAATATCTACACCGCTATGTCTATAAACATGGAAATACCTGCACGGCTATCTCTATAAACATGGAAATATCCACACCGCCATCTGCATATCCATGGAAATATCTACAACGCCATTTGTATAAAGATGGAAATATCTACACGGCAATCTGTGTAGAGATGGAACTATCAACACCGCCATCTCTACAAACATGGAAATATCTACAACGCTATCTGTATAAACATAGAAATAGCTAAACTACAGTCTGTATAAACATGGAAATATCTACACCGGTATCTGTATAAACATGGAAATATCTACACCACGATCTGTATAAACATGGAAATATTTACACCACTATCTGTATAAACCTGGAAATATCTACACTGCTATCTCTATAAATATGGAAATATCTACACCGCCATCTGTATAAACATGGAAATAACTACACACTCATGTGTAGGAACATGGAAATATCTACACCACCGTTTGTATAAAGATGGAAATATCTACAACGTTATCTGAATAAACATGGAAATATCTACACAGTGATCTGTACAAACATGGAAATATGTAAAGCACTCTCTGAATAAAGATGGAAATATCTACACCGCTATCTGTAAAAACATGGAAATATCTAAACCACTATCTGTATAAATATGGAAATATTTACACCGCTATCTCAATAAACATGGAAATATCTCCACGGCTATCTCTATAAACATGGAAATATCTACACCGCTATCTGTATAAACATGGAAATACCTACTCCGTGATCTGTATAAACATGGAAATATCTACACAGCTATCTCTATAAACATGGAAATATCTACACCGCCATCTGTATAAACATGGAAATACCTACAAAGTCATCTGTATAAACATGGAAGTATCTACACAGCCATCTGTATATACATGGAAATATCTACACCGCTATCTGTATAAACATGGAAATAACTACACCGCTATTTGTATAAACAAGGAAATATCTACACTGTGATCTTTATAAACATGTAAATATCTACACCGCTAACTGTATAAACAAGGAAATATCTACACCGCTATCTGTATAAACATGGAAATAACTACACCGCTATTTGTATAAACAAGGAAATATCTACACCGTGATCTGTATAAACATGGAAATAACTACACCGCTAATTGGATAAACAAGGAAATATCTACACCTCCATCTGTATAAACATGGAAATATATACACAGACATCTGTTTATACATGGAAATATCTACACCGCTATCTGTATAAACATGCTAATAACTACACCGCTCTCTGCATAAATGTGGAAATATTTGCACCGCTATCCCTATAAACATGGTAATATCAACACCGCGATCAGTATAAACATTGAAATATCCACAACATGATCTGTATAAACATGGAAATATCAACACCGCGATCTGTATAAACATGGAAATATCTACACCATGATCTGTATAAACATGGAAATGTCTACACCGCCATCTCTGTGAATAAGGAAATATCTACAATGCCATCTGTATAAAGATATAAATATCGGCACCGCGAGCTGTATAAACATGGAAATATCTACATCGCTATCTGTATAAACGTGGAAATACCAACACCGCTATTGGTATAAACATGGAAATATCTACAACGCCATCTATATAAACATGGAAATATCTACACCGCTATGTCTATAAACATGGAAATACCTACACGGCTATCTCTATAAACATGGAAATATCCACACCGCCATCTGCATATCCATGGAAATATCTACAACGCCATCTGTATAAAGATGGAAATATCTACACGGCAATCTGTGTACAGATGGAAATATCAACACCGCCATCTCTACAAACATGGAAATATCTACAACGCTATCTGTATAAACATAGAAATAGCTAAACTGCAGTCTGTATAAACATGGAAATATCTACACCGGTATCTGTATAAACATGGAAATATCTACACCACGATCTGTATAAACATGGAAATATTTACACCACTATCTGTATAAACCTGGAAATATCTACACTGCTATCTCTATAAATATGGAAATATCTACACCGCCATCTGTATAAACAAGGAAATAACTTCACAGTCATGTGCAGGAACATGGAAATATCTACACCACCGTTTGTATAAAGATGGAAATATCTACAACGTTATCTGTATAAACATGGAAATATCTACACAGTGATCTGTATCAACATGGAAATATGTAAAGCACTCTTTGAATAAAGATGAAATATCTACAGCGCTATCTATAAAAACATGGAAATATCTAAACCACTATCTGTATAAATATGGAAATATTTACACCGCTATCTCAATAAACATGGAAATCTCTACACCGCTATCTCTATAAACATGGAAATATCTACACCGCAATCTGTATAAACATGGAAATATCTACACCGCTATCTGTATAAACATGGAAATATCTACACCGTGATCTGTATAAACATGGAAATATCTACAACGCGATCTGTATAAACATGGAAATATCTACACCGCCATCTGTATTAACATGGAAATATCTACACAGCCCTCTGTATACACATGGAAATATCTACACCGCTATCTGTATAAACATGGAAATAAATACACCACTATTTGTATAAACAAGGAAATATCTACACCACCATCTGTTTCAACATGGAAATATCTACAGAGACATCTGTATATACATGGAAATATCTACACCGCTATCTGTATAAACATGGAAATATCTTCACTGCTATCTGTAAAAACATGGAAATACCTATGCAGTAATCTGTATAAACATGGAAATATCTACAATGCCATCTGTATACATATGGAAATACCTACACAGCCAACTGTATAAACATGTAAATATCTACACTGCTATCTCTATAAGCATGGAAGTATCTACACCGCCATCTCTATAAACATGGAAATATCTACACCCCTATCTGTATAAACATGGAAATATCCACACCCGATCTCTATAAACATGGAAAAATCAACACCGCTATCTCTTTGAACATGGAAATATCTACACCGCCATCTCTATAAACATGAATATATCTACATCACGATCAGTATAAACGTGGAAATATCTACACCGCTATCTCTACAAACATGGAAATATCTCCACTGCTATCTCTATAAACATCAAAATATCTACACCGCCATCTGTATAAACATTGAAATACTTACAAAGTTATCGGTATAAACATGGAAATATCAACACCGCCATCTATATAATCATGGAAATACCTACACAGCCATGTGTATATACATGGAAAGATCTACACCGCTATCTATATAAACATGGAAATAACTACACCGATATCTGTATAAACATGGAAATATCTACACCGCCATCTACATATCCATGGAAATATCTGTGCCGCCGTTTGCATATACATGGAAATATCTATATGGTCATCTGTGTATAGATGGAAATATCAACACCGCCATCTGTACTAACATGGAAATATCTACACCGCTATCTGTATAAACATGGAAATAACCACACCGCGGTCTGTATAAACATGGAAATATCTAGACCGCTATCTTTATTAACATGGAAATATCTACACCTCTATCTCTACAAACATGGAAATATCTACACCGTGATCTGTATAAACATGGAAATATTTACACTGCTATCTGTATAAACATGGAAATATGAACACCGTTATCTGTATAAATATGGAGATACCTACACCGCTATCTCGATAGACATGGAAATATCTACACCGCTATCTGTATAAACATGGAAATATCTACACCGCAATCTGCATGTCCATGGAAATATCTATGCCGCCATCTGTATAAACATGGAAATATCTACACGGCCATCTGTGTATAGATGGAAATATCAACACCACCATCTGTACAAACATGGAAATATCTACATCGCTATCTCTATAAACATGGTAATACCTGCACTGCCATCTGTAAAAACATGGAAATACCTATACAGTCATCTGTATAAACATGGAAATATCTACAATTCCATCTGTATATACATGGAAATATCTACACAGCCATCTGTATAAACATGCCAATATCTACACTGCTATCTCTATAAACATGGAAATATCTACACCACCATCTCTATAAACATGAAAATATCTACACTGCCATCTCCATAAACATGGAACTAACAACTTCGCCATCTGTATAAACATGGAAACATCTACACCGCCATATGTGTGAATAAGGAAATATCTACAATGCCATCAGTATAAAGATATAAATATCTTCACCACGATCTGTATAAACATGGAAATATCTACACCGCTATCTGTATAAACATGGTAATATCTACACCACCATATACATAAACATGGAAATATCTACACCGCCATGTGTATAAACATTGAAATGTCTACAACGCCATCTATATAAACATGAAAAGATGTACACAGCTATGTCTATAAATATGGAAATACCTACACCGCTATCTCTATAAACATGGAAATATCTACACCACTATCTGTATAAACATGGAAATATCTACACCGCTATCTGTATAAACATGGAAATATCTACACCGCGATCTGTATAAACTTTTAAATATCTACACCGCGATCTGTATAAACATGGAAATATCTTCACCACGATCTGTATAAACATGGAAATATCTACACCGCTATCTGTATAAACATGGTAATATCTACACCACCATCTATATAAACTTGGAAATATCTACACCGCCATCTGTATAAATATGGAAATATCTACAATGCCGTCTGTAGAAAGATGGAAATATCTATACCGCAATCTTTGTAAACATGGAAATATCTACACCGATATCTGTAAAAACATTTAAATATCTACAACGGTATCTGTATAAACATGGAAATATCTTCACCGCGATCTGTATAAACATGGAAATATCTACACCGCGATCTGTATAAACATGGAAATATCTACACCGCTATCTGTATAAACATGGAAATGTCTCCACTGCTATCTCTATAAACATCGAAATATCTACACCGCCATCTGTATAAACATGGAAGTACTTACAAAGTTATCTGTATAAACATGGAAATCTCTACACAGCCATGTGTACATACATGGAAATATCTACACCGCTATCTGTATAAACATGGAAATATCTACACCGCTATCTGTATAAACATGGAAATATCTACACCGCGATCTGTATAAACATGGATATATCTACACTGCTATCTCTATAAACATGGAAATATCTACACCGCCATCTGTAAAAACATGGAAATACCTACAATGTCATCTGTATAAACCTGGAAATATCTACAAAGCCATCTGTATAAACATGGAAATATCTACACAGCCATCAGTATATACATGGAAATAACTACACCACTATCTGTATAAACATGGAAATAACTACACCGCTATTTGCATAAACGAGGCTATATCTACACTGTGACTTGAATAAACATGGAAATATTTACACCGCTATCTGTATAAACATGGAAATTTCTGCACCGTTATCTGTATAAATATGGAAATACCTACACCGCTATCTGTATAAAAATGGAAATATCTACACCGCCATCTGTATAAAAATGGAAATACCTTTACAGTCATCTGTGTAAACATGGAATTATCTACACCACCATCTGTATAAACATGGAAATATCTACAATGCCATCTGTATACACATGGAAATAACTACACGGCAATCTGTGTATAGATGGAAACATCAACACCGCCATCTCTAAAAACATGGAATTATCTACACTGCTATCTCTATAAACATGGGAATATCTACACTGCGGTCTGTATAAACATGGAAATATTTACACCGGTATCTGTATAAACATGGAAATATCTACACCGCTATCTGTATAAACATTGAAATGTCTGCACCGCTATCTCTATAAACATTGAAATATCTACAAAGACATCTGTATAAACATGGAAATACCTACACAGTCATGTGTAGGAACATTTAAATATCTACACTGCCATCTGTATAAACATAGAAATATCTACACAGCCCTCTGTATAAATATGGAAATATCTGCATAGGCATCTGTGTAAAACTGGAAATATCTGCACCGCTATCTGTATAAACATGGAAATACCTACACCGCTGTCTCTATAAACATGGAAATATGTACACCGCTATGTGTATAAACATGGAAATATCTCCACTGATCTCTGTATAAACATGGAAATATCTCCACCGTTATCTGTATAAAAATGGAAATATCTACAGCGCTATCTCTATAAACATTGACAAATCTACAGTGCCATCAGTAAAAACATGGAAATATCTACACAGTCATCTGAATAAACATGGAAATATCTACACCACCATCTGTATAAACATGGAAATACCTACAACACCATCTGTATACACATGGAAATATCTACACGGACATCTGTATAAACCTGGAATTACCTACAATGACATCTGTAGAAAGATGGAAATATCTACACCGCTATCTCTATAAATATGGAAATATCTACAACGCCATCTCTATAAACATGAAAATATCTACACTGCCATCTCCATAAAGATGGAATTATCTACTCCGCCATGTGTATAAACACGGAAATATCTACACCACCATCTGTGTAAACATGGAAATATCTACACAGCTATCTGTATAAACATGGAAATACCTACACAGCTATCTCTATAAACATGGAAATATCTACACCGCCATCTGTATAAACATGGAAATACCTACAAAGCCATCTGTATAAACATGGAAATGTCTACAGCGCCATCTCTATAAACATAGAAATATCTGCACTGCCATCTGTAAAAACATGGAAATACCTATACAGTCATCTGTATACACATGGAAATATCTACACAGCCATCTGTATAAACATGTAAATATCTACAATGCCATCTGTATACACATGGAAATACCTACACGGCAATCTGTGTATAGATGGAAACATCAACAGCGCTATCTCTATAAACATGGAAATATCTACAAAGACATCTGTATAAACATGGAAATACCTACACAGTCATGTGTAGGAACATTTAAATAACTACACTGCTATCTCCATAAACATGGAAATATCTACACCGCTATCTCCATCAACATGGAAATATATACACCGCCATCTCTTTAAACATGGAGATATCTAGAACGACATCTACATAAACAGGAAAATATCTACATTGCCATCTATATAAACATGGAAATATATACACCGCCATCTCTAAAAACATGGAAATATCTACACTGCCATTTGTAGAAAGATGGAAATATCTACACCGCCATCTGTATAAACGTGGAAATATCTACAACGCTATCTGTATAAACATGGAAATATCTACACCGCAATCTGTATAAACATGGAAATATCTACACTGCTATCTGTATAAATATGAAATATCAAAACCGCTATCTCTATAAAAATGGAAATATCTACACTGCTATCAGTATAAACATGGAAATACCCTCACTGCTATCTCTGTGAACATGGATATATCTATACCGCTATCTCTATGAACATGAAAATATCTACACCGCCATCTCTATAAACATGGAAATATCTACACCGCCATCTGTATAAACATGGAAATATCTACACCGCTATCTGTATAAACATGGAAATATCTACACGTCTATCTGTATAAACACGGAAATATCTACACTGCGATCTGTATAAACATGGAAATATCTACACCGCGATCTGTATAAACATGGAAATATCTTCACCACGATCTGTATAAACATGGAAATATCTACACCGCTATCTGTATAAACATGGTAATATCTACACCACCATCTACATAAACATGGAAATATCTATACCGCCATGTGTATAAACATGGAAATATCTACACCACCATCTGTATAAACATGGAAATATCTACACGGCAATCTGTGTAAACATGGAAATATCTACACCAATATCTGTAAAAACATGGAAATATCTACACCGCTATCTGTATAAATATGGAAATATCTACACCACGATCTGTATAAACATGGAAATACCTACAAAGTCATTTGTATAAAAATGGAAATATCTACACCGCTATCTGTATAAACATGGAAATATCTACACCAGGATCTGTATAAACATGTAAATATCTACACCGCGATCTGTATAAACATGGAAATATCTATACCGCTATCTGTATAAACATGGAAATATCTACACCGTGATCTGTATAAACATGGAAATATCTACACCGCGATCTGTATAAACATGGAAATATCTACACCGCTATCTCTATAAACATGGAAATATCTACACAGCTGTCTCTATAAACATGGAAATATCTACACCGCCATCTGTATAAACATGGAAATACCTACACAGTGATCTGTATCAACATGGAAATATGTAAAGCACTCTTTGAATAAAGATGAAATATCTACAGCGCTATCTATAAAAACATGGAAATATCTAAACCACTATCTGTATAAATATGGAAATATTTACACCGCTATCTCAATAAACATGGAAGTATCTACACCGCTTTCTCTATAAACATGGAAATATCTACACCGCAATCTGTATAAACATGGAAATATCTACACCGCTATCTGTATAAACATGGAAATATCTACACCATGATCTGTATAAACATGGAAATATCTACAACGCGATCTGTATAAACATGGAAATATCTACACCGCCATCTGTATTAACATGGAAATATCTACACAGCCCTCTGTATATACATGGAAATATCTACACCGCTATCTGTATAAACATGGAAATAAATACACCACTATTTGTATAAACAAGGAAATATCTACACCACCATCTGTTTCAACATGGAAATATCTACAGAGACATCTGTTTATACATGGAAATATCTACACCGCTATCTGTATAAACATGGAAATATATTCACTGCCATCTGTAAAAACATGGAAATGCCTATGCAGTAATCTGTATAAACATGGAAATATCTACAATGCCATCTGTATACATATGGAAATATCTACACAGCCATCTGTATAAACATGTAAATATCTACACTGCTATCTCTATAAGCATGGAAGTATCTACACCGCCATCTCTATAAACATGGAAATATCTACACCCCTATCTGTATAAACATGGAAATATCCACACCCGATCTCTATAAACATGGAAAAATCAACACCGCTATCTCTTTGAACATGGAAATATCTACACCGCCATCTCTATAAACATGAATATATCTACATCACGATCAGTATAAACGTGGAAATATCTACACCGCTATCTCTACAAACATGGAAATATCTCCACTGCTATCTCTATAAACATCAAAATATCTACACCGCCATCTGTATAAACATTGAAATACTTACAAAGTTATCGGTATAAACATGGAAATATCAACACCGCCATCTGTATAAACATGGAAATACCTACACAGCCATGTGTATATACATGGAAATATCTACACCGCTATCTATATAAACATGGAAATAACTACACCGATAACTGTATAAACATGGAAATATCTACACCGCCATCTACATATCCATGGAAAATCTGCGCCGCCGTTTGCATATACATGGAAATATCTACATCGTCATCTGTGTATAGATGGAAATATCAACACCGCCATCTGTACAAACATTGAAATATCTACACCGCTATCTGTATAAACATGGAAATATCTACACCGCGGTCTCTATAAACATGGAAATATCTAAACCGCTGTCTGTATAAACATGGAAATATCTACACCGCTATCTCGATAAACATGGAAATATCTACACCGTGATCTGTATAAACATGGAAATATTAACACTGCTATCTGTATAAACATGGAAATATGTACACCGTTATCTGTATAAATATGGAAATACCTACACCGCTATCTCTGTAAACATGGAAATATCTACACTGCCATCTGTATAAAGATGGAAATATCTACACTGTGGTCTGTGTAAACATGGAAATTTCTACAACACGATCTGTATAAACAAGGAAATATTTACACCGCTATCTGTATAAACATGGAAATATCTACACCGCTATCTCTATAAACATGGAAATATCTACAAAGCCATCTGTATAAACATGGAAATACCAACACAGTCATGTGTAGGAACATGGAAATATCTACACCGTGATCTGTATAAACATGGAAATATCTACACCGTGATCTGTATAACATGGAAATATCTACACCGCTATCTGTATAAACATGGAAATATCTACACAGCTATCTCTATAAACATGGAAATATCTACACCGAAATATGTATAAACATGGAAATACCTACAAAGTCATCTGTTTAAACATGGAAATATCTACACAGCCATCTGTATAAACATGGAAATATCTACAAAGCCGTCTCTATATACATGGAAATATCTACACCGCTATCTGTATAAACATGGAAATAAATACACCACTATTTGTATAAACAAGGAAATATCTACACCACCATCTGTTTAAACATGGAAATATCTACAGAGACATCTGTTTATACATGGAAATATCTACACCGCTATCTGTATAAACATTGAAATATGTGCACTGCCATCTGTAAAAACATGGAAATACCTATACAGTAATCTGTATAAACATGGAAATATCTACAATGCCATCTGTATACACATGGAAATATCTACACAGCCATCTGTATAAACATCTAAATATCTACACTGCTATCTCTATAAGCATGGAAATATCTACACCGCCATCTCTATAAACATGAAAATATCTACACTGCCATCTTCATAAACATGGAATTAACTACTCCGCCATCTGTATAAACATGGAAACATCTACACCGCCATCTCTGTGAATAAGGAAATATCTACAATGCCATCTGTATAAAGATATAAAGATCGGCACCGCGAGCTGTATAAACATGGAAATATCTACATCGCTATCTGTATAAACGTGGAAATACCAACACTGCTATTGGTATAAACATGGAAATATCTACAACGCCATCTATATAAACATGGAAATATCTACACCGCTATGTCTATAAACATGGAAATACCTGCACGGCTATCTCTATAAACATGGAAATATCCACACCGCCATCTGCATATCCATGGAAATATCTAAAACGCCATTTGTATAAAGATGGAAATATCTACACGGCAATCTGTGTAGAGATGGAACTATCAACACCGCCATCTCTACAAACATGGAAATATCTACAACGCTATCTGTATAAACATAGAAATAGCTAAACTACAGTCTGTATAAACATGGAAATATCTACACCACGATCTGTATAAACATGGAAATATTTACACCACTATCTGTATAAACCTGGAAATATCTACACTGCTATCTCTATAAATATGGAAATATCTACACCGCCATCTGTATAAACATGGAAATAACTACACAGTCATGTGTAGGAACATGGAAATATCTACACCACCGTTTGTATAAAGATGGAAATATCTACAACGTTATCTGAATAAACATGGAAATATCTACACAGTGATCTGTACAAACATGGAAATATGTAAAGCACTCTCTGAATAAAGATGGAAATATCTACACCGCTATCTGTAAAAACATGGAAATATCTAAACCACTATCTGTATAAATATGGAAATATTTACACCGCTATCTCAATAAACATTGAAATATCTACACGGCTATCTCTATAAACATGGAAATATCTACACCGCTATCTGTATAAACATGGAAATACCTACACCGTGATCTGTATAAACATGGAAATATCTACACAGCTATCTCTATAAACATGGAAATATCTACACCGCCATCTGTATAAACATGGAAATACCTACAAAGTCATCTGTATAAACATGGAAGTATCTACACAGCCATCTGTATATACATGGAAATATCTACACCGCTATCTGTATAAACATGGAAATAACTACACCGCTATTTGTATAAACAAGGAAATATCTACACTGTCATCTTTATAAACATGTAAATATCTACACCGCTATCTGTATAAACAAGGAAATATCTACACCGCTATCTGTATAAACATGGAAATAACTACACCGCTATTTGTATAAACAAGGAAATATCTACACCGTGATCTGTATAAACATGGAAATAACTACACCGCTAATTGGATAAACAAGGAAATATCTACACCGCCATCTGTTTAAACATGGAAATATATACACAGACATCTGTTTATACATGGAAATATCTACACCGCTATCTGTATAAACATGCTAATAACTACACCGCTCTCTGCATAAATGTGGAAATATTTGCACCGCTATCCCTATAAACATGGTAATATCAACACCGCGATCAGTATAAACATTGAAATATCCACAACATGATCCGTATAAACATGGAAATATCAACACCGCGATCTGTATAAACATGGAAATATCTACACCGTGATCTGTATAAACATGGAAATATCTACACCGCCATCTCTGTGAATAAGGAAATATCTACAATGCCATCTGTATAAAGATATAAATATCGGCACCGCGAGCTGTATAAACATGGAAATATCTACATCGCTATCTGTATAAACGTGGAAATACCAACACCGCTATTGGTATAAACATGGAAATATCTACAACGCCATCTATATAAACATGGAAATATCTACACCGCTATGTCTATAAACATGGAAATACCTACACGGCTATCTCTATAAACATGGAAATATCCACACCGCCATCTGCATATCCATGGAAATATCTACAACGCCATCTGTATAAAGATGGAAATCTCTACACGGCAATCTGTGTACAGATGGAAATATCAACACCGCCATCTGTACAAACATGGAAATATCTACAACGCTATCTGTATAAACATAGAAATAGCTAAACTGCAGTCTGTATAAACATGGAAATATCTACACCGGTATCTGTATAAACATGGAAATATCTACACCACGATCTGTATAAACATGGAAATATTTACACCACTATCTGTATAAACCTGGAAATATCTACACTGCTATCTCTATAAATATGGAAATATCTACACCGCCATCTGTATAAACAAGGAAATAACTTCACAGTCATGTGCAGGAACATGGAAATATCTACACCACCGTTTGTATAAAGATGGAAATATCTACAACGTTATCTGTATAAACATGGAAATATCTACACAGTGATCTGTATCAACATGGAAATATGTAAAGCACTCTTTGAATAAAGATGAAATATCTACAGCGCTATCTATAAAAACATGGAAATATCTAAACCACTATCTGTATAAATATGGAAATATTTACACCGCTATCTCAATAAACATGGAAATATCTACACCGCTATCTCTATAAACATGGAAATATCTACACCGCAATCTGTATAAACATGGAAATATCTACACCGCTATCTGTATAAACATGGAAATATCTACACCGTGATCTGTATAAACATGGAAATATCTACAACGCGATCTGTATAAACATGGAAATATCTACACCGCCATCTGTATTAACATGGAAATATCTACACAGCCCTCTGTATACACATGGAAATATCTACACCGCTATCTGTATAAACATGGAAATAAATACACCACTATTTGTATAAACAAGGAAATATCTACACCACCATCTGTTTCAACATGGAAATATCTACAGAGACATCTGTTTATACATGGAAATATCTACACCGCTATCTGTATAAACATGGAAATATCTTCACTGCCATCTGTAAAAACATGGAAATACCTATGCAGTAATCTGTATAAACATGGAAATATCTACAATGCCATCTGTATACATATGGAAATACCTACACAGCCAACTGTATAAACATGTAAATATCTACACTGCTATCTCTATAAGCATGGAAGTATCTACACCGCCATCTCTATAAACATGGAAATATCTACACCCCTATCTGTATAAACATGGAAATATCCACACCCGATCTCTATAAACATGGAAAAATCAACACCGCTATCTCTTTGAACATGGAGATATCTACACCGCCATCTCTATAAACATGAATATATCTACATCACGATCAGTATAAACGTGGAAATATCTACACCGCTATCTCTACAAACATGGAAATATCTCCACTGCTATCTCTATAAACATCAAAATATCTACACCGCCATCTGTATAAACATTGAAATACTTACAAAGTTATCGGTATAAACATGGAAATATCAACACCGCCATCTGTATAATCATGGAAATACCTACACAGCCATGTGTATATACCTGGAAAGATCTACACCGCTATCTATATAAACATGGAAATAACTACACCGATATCTGTATAAACATGGAAATATCTACACCGCCATCTACATGTCCATGGAAATATCTGCGCCGCCGTTTGCATATACATGGAAATATCTATATGGTCATCTTTGTATAGATGGAAATATCAACACCGCCATCTGTACTAACATGGAAATATCTACACCGCTATCTGTATAAACATGGAAATATCCACACCGCGGTCTGTATAAACATGGAAATATCTAGACCGCTATCTTTATTAACATGGAAATATGTACACCTCTATCTCTACAAACATGGAAATATCTACACCGTGATCTGTATAAACATGGAAATATTTACACGGCTCTCTGTATAAACATGGAAATATGAACACCGTTATCTGTATAAATATGGAGATACCTACACCGCTATCTCGATAGACATGGAAATATCTACACCGCTATCTGTATAAACATGGAAATATCTACACCGCAATCTGCATGTCCATGGAAATATCTATGCCGCCATCTGTATAAACATGGAAATATCTACACGGCCATCTGTGTATAGATGGAAATATCAACACCGCCATCTGTACAAACATGGAAATATCTACATCGCTATCTCTATAAACATGGTAATACCTGCACTGCCATCTGTAAAAACATGGAAATACCTATACAGTCATCTGTATAAACATGGAAATATCTACAATTCCATCTGTATATACATGGAAATATCTACACAGCCATCTGTATAAACATGCCAATATCTACACTGCTATCTCTATAAACATGGAAATATCTACACCACCATCTCTATAAACATGAAAATATCTACACTGCCATCTCCATAAACATGGAACTAACAACTTCGCCATCTGTATAAACATGGAAACATCTACACCGCCATATGTGTGAATAAGGAAATATCTACAATGCCATCAGTATAAAGATATAAATACCTTCACCACGATCTGTATAAACATGGAAATATCTACACCGCTATCTGTATAAACATGGTAATATCTACACCACCATCTATATAAACATGGAAATACCTACACCGCCATGTGTATAAACATTGAAATGTCTACAACGCCATCTATATAAACATGAAAAGATGTACACAGCTATGTCTATAAATATGGAAATACCTACACCGCTATCTCTATAAACATGGAAATATCTACACCACTATCTGTATAAACATGGAAATATCTACACCGCTATCTGTATAAACGTGGAAATATCTACACCGCGATCTGTATAAACTTTTAAATATCTACACCGCGATCTGTATAAACATGGAAATATCTTCACCAGGATCTGTATAAACATGGAAATATCTACACCACTATCTGTATAAACATGGTAATATCTACACCACCATCTATATAAACTTGGAAATATCTACACCGCCATCTGTATAAATATGGAAATATCTACAATGCCATCTGTAGAAAGATGGAAATATCTATACCGCAATCTTTGTAAACATGGAAATATCTACACCGATATCTGTAAAAACATGGAAATATCTACAACGCTATCTGTATAAACATGGAAATATCTTCACCGCGATCTGTATAAACATGGAAATATCTACACCGCGATCTGTATAAACATGGAAATATCTACACCGCTATCTGTATAAACATGGAAATGTCTCCACTGCTATCTCTATAAACATCGAAATATCTACACCGCCATCTGTATAAACATGGAAATACTTACAAAGTTATCTGTATAAACATGGAAATCTCTACACAGCCATGTGTACATACATGGAAATATCTACACCGCTATCTGTATAAACATGGAAATATCTACACCGCTATCTGTATAAACATGGAAATATCTACACCGCGATCTGTATAAACATGGATATATCTACACTGCTATCTCTATAAACATGGAAATATCTACACCGCCATCTGTAAAAACATGGAAATACCTACAATGTCATCTGTATAAACATGGAAATATCTACAAAGCCATCTGTATAAACATGGAAATATCTACACAGCCATCAGTATATACATGGAAATAACTACACCACTATCTGTATAAACATGGAAATAACTACACCGCTATTTGTATAAACGAGGCAATATCTACACTGTGACTTGTATAAACATGGAAATATTTACACCGCTATCTGTATAAACATGGAAATTTCTGCACCGTTATCTGTATAAATATGGAAATACCTACACCGCTATCTCTATAAAAATGGAAATATCTACACCGCCATCTGTATAAAAATGGAAATACCTCTACAGTCATCTGTGTAAACATGGAATTATCTACACCACCATCTGTATAAACATGGAAATATCTACAATGCCATCTGTATACACATGGAAATAACTACACGGCAATCTGTGTATAGATGGAAACATCAACACCGCCATCTCTAAAAACATGGAATTATCTACACTGCTATCTCTATAAACATGGGAATATCTACACTGCGGTCTGTATAAACATGGAAATATTTACACCGGTATCTGTAAAAACATGGAAATATCTACACCGCTATCTGTATAAACATTGAAATGTCTGCACCGCTATCTCTATAAACATTGAAATATCTACAAAGACATCTGTATAAACATGGAAATACCTACACAGTCATGTGTAGGAACATTTAAATATCTACACTGCCATCTGTATAAACATAGAAATATCTACACAGCCCTCTGTATAAATATGGAAATATCTGCATAGGCATCTGTGTAAAACTGGAAATATCTGCACCGCTATCTGTATAAACATGGAAATACCTACACCGCTGTCTCTATAAACATGGAAATATGTACACCGCTATGTGTATAAACATGGAAATATCTCCACTGATCTCTGTATAAACATGGAAATATCTCCACCGTTATCTGTATAAAAATGGAAATATCTACAGCGCTATCTCTATAAACATTGACAAATCTACAGTGCCATCAGTAAAAACATGGAAATATCTACACAGTCATCTGAATAAACATGGAAATATCTACACCACCATCTGTATAAACATGGAAATACCTACAACACCATCTGTATACACATGGAAATATCTACACGGACATCTGTATAAACCTGGAATTACCTACAATGACATCTGTAGAAAGATGGAAATATCTACACCGCTATCTCTATAAATATGGAAATATCTACAACGCCATCTCTATAAACATGAAAATATCTACACTGCCATCTCCATAAAGATGGAATTATCTACTCCGCCATGTGTATAAACACGGAAATATCTACACCACCATCTGTGTAAACATGGAAATATCTACACAGCTATCTGTATAAACATGGAAATACCTACACAGCTATCTCTATAAACATGGAAATATCTACACCGCCATCTGTATAAACATGGAAATACCTACAAAGCCATCTGTATAAACATGGAAATGTCTACAGCGCCATCTCTATAAACATAGAAATATCTGCACTGCCATCTGTAAAAACATGGAAATACCTATACAGTCATCTGTATACACATGGAAATATCTACACAGCCATCTGTATAAACATGTAAATATCTACAATGCCATCTGTATACACATGGAAATACCTACACGGCAATCTGTGTATAGATGGAAACATCAACAGCGCTATCTCTATAAACATGGAAATATCTACAAAGACATCTGTATAAACATGGAAATACCTACACAGTCATGTGTAAGAACATTTAAATAACTACACTGCTATCTCCATAAACATGGAAATATCTACACCGCTATCTCCATCAACATGGAAATATATACACCGCCATCTCTTTAAACATGGAGATATCTAGAATGACATCTACATAAACAGGAAAATATCTACATTGCCATCTATATAAACATGGAAATATATACACCGCCATCTCTAAAAACATGGAAATATGTACACTGCCATTTGTAGAAAGACGGAAATATCTACACCGCCATCTGTATAAACGTGGAAATATCTACAACGCTATCTGTATAAACATGGAAATATCTACACCGCAATCTGTATAAACATGGAAATATCTACACTGCTATCTGTATAAATATGAAATATCAAAACCGCTATCTCTATAAAAATGGAAATATCTACACTGCTATCAGTATAAACATGGAAATACCCTCACTGCTATCTCTGTGAACATGGATATATCTATACCGCTATCTCTATGAACATGAAAATATCTACACCGCCATCTCTATAAACATGGAAATATCTACACCGCCATCTGTATAAACATGGAAATATCTACACCGCTATCTGTATAAACATGGAAATATCTACACGTCTATCTGTATAAACACGGAAATATCTATACTGCGATCTGTATAAACATGGAAATATCTACACCGCGATCTGTATAAACATGGAAATATTTTCACCACGATCTGTATAAACATGGAAATATCTACACCGCTATCTGTATAAACATGGTAATATCTACACCACCATCTACATAAACATGGAAATATCTATACCGCCATGTGTATAAACATGGAAATATCTACACCACCATCTGTATAAACACGGAAATATCTACACGGCAATCTGTGTAAACATGGAAATATCTACACCAATATCTGTAAAAACATGGAAATATCTACACCGCTATCTGTATAAACATGGAAATATCTACACCACGATCTGTATAAACATGGAAACACCTACAAAGTCATTTGTATAAACATGGAAATATCTACACCCCTATCTGTATAAACATGGAAATATCTACACCAGGATCTGTATAAACATGTAAATATCTACACCGCGATCTGTATAAACATGGAAATATCTATACCGCTATCTGTATAAACATGGAAATATCTACACCGCGATCTGTATAAACATGGAAATATCTACACCGCGATCTGTATAAACATGGAAATATCTACACCGCTATCTCTATAAACATGGAAATATCTACACAGCCGTCTCTATAAACATGGAAATATCTACACCGCCATCTGTATAAACATGGAAATACCTACAAAGTCATCTGTATAAACATGGAAGTATCTACACAGCCATCTGTATATACATGGAAATATCTACACCGCTATCTGTATAAACATGGAAATAACAACACTGCTATTTGTATAAACAAGGAAATATATACACCGTGATCTTGATAAACATGTAAATATCTACAACGCTATTTGTATAAACAAGGAAATATCTACACCGCTATCTGTATAAACATGGAAATAACTACACCGCTATTTGTATAAACAAGGAAATATCTACACCGTGATCTGTATAAACATGGAAATAACTACACCGCTAATTGTATAAACAAGGAAATATCTACACCGCCATCTGTTTAAACATGGAAATATATACACAGACATCTGTTTATACATGGAAATATCTACACCGCTATCTGTATAAACATGCTAATAACTACACCGCTCTCTGCATAAATGTGGATATATTTGCACCGCTATCCCTATAAACATGGTAATATCAACACCGCGATCAGTATAAACATTGAAAAATCCACAACATGATCTGTATAAACATGGAAATATCAACACCGCGATCTGTATAAACATGGAAATATCTACACCGTGATCTGTATAAACATGGAAATATCTACACAGCCATCTCTATAAACATGGAAGTATCTACAACCCTATCTGTATAAACATGGAAATATCCACACCCCTATCTCTATAAACATGGAAAAATCAACACCGCTATCTCTTTGAACATGGCAATATCTACACCGCCATCTCTATAAACATGAAAATATCTTCATCGCGATCAGCATAAACGTGGAAATATCTACACCGCTATCTCTACAAACATGGAAATATCTCCACTGCTATCTATATAAACATCGAAATATCTACACCGCCATCTGTATAAACATTGAAATACTTACAAAGTTATCGGTATAAACATGGAAATATCAACACCGCCATCTGTATAAACATGGAAATACCTACACAGCCATGTGTATATACATGGAAATATCTACACCGCTATCTATATAAACATGGAAATAACTACACCGATAACTGTATAAACATGGAAATATCTACACCGCCATCTACATATCCATGGAAAATCTGCGCCGCCGTTTGCATATACATGGAAATATCTACATGGTCATCTGTGTATAGATGGAAATATCAACACCGCCATCTGTACAAACATTGAAATATCTACACCGCTATCTGTATAAACATGGAAATATCTACACCGCGGTCTCTATAAACATGGAAATATCTAAACCGCTATCTGTATAAACATGGAAATATCTACACCGCTATCTCGATAAACATGGAAATATCTACACCGTGATCTGTATAAACATGGAAATATTAACACTGCTATCTGTATAAACATGGAAATATGTACACCGTTATCTGTATAAATATGGAAATACCTACACTGCTATCTCTGTAAACATGGAAATATCTACACTGCCATCTGTATAAAGATGGAAATATCTACACTGTGGTCTGTGTAAACATGGAAATTTCTACAACACGATCTGTATAAACAAGGAAATATTTACACCACTATCTGTATAAACATGGAAATATCTACACCGCTATCTCTATAAACATGGAAATATCTACAAAGCCATCTGTATAAACATGGAAATACCAACACAGTCATGTGTAGGAACATGGAAATATCTACACCGTGATCTGTATAAACATGGAAATATCTACACCGCGATCTGTATAACATGGAAATATCTACACCGCTCTCTGTATAAACATGGAAATATCTACACAGCTATCTCTATAAACATGGAAATATCTACACTGAAATCTGTATAAACATGGAAATACCTACAAAGTCATCTGTTTAAACATGGAAATATCTACACAGCCATCTGTATAAACATGGAAATATCTACACAGCCATCTGTATATACATGGAAATATCTACACCGCTATCTGTATAAACATGGAAATAAATACACCACTATTTGTATAAACAAGGAAATATCTACACCACCATCTGTTTAAACATGGAAATATCTACAGAGACATCTGTTTATACATGGAAATATCTACACCGCTATCTGTATAAACATTGAAATATGTGCACTGCCATCTGTAAAAACATGGAAATACCTATACAGTAATCTGTATAAACATGGAAATATCTACAATGCCATCTGTATACACATGGAAATATATACACAGCCATCTGTATAAACATGTAAATATCTACACTGCTATCTCTATAAGCATGGAAATATCTACACCGCCATCTCTATAAACATGAAAATATCTACACTGCCATCTTCATAAACATGGAATTAACTACTCCGCCATCTGTATAAACATGGAAACATCTACACCGCCATCTCTGTGAATAAGGAAATATCTACAATGCCATCTGTATAAAGATATAAAGATCGGCACCGCGAGCTGTATAAACATGGAAATATCTACATCGCTATCTGTATAAACGTGGAAATAACAACACTGCTGTTGGTATAAACATGGAAATATCTACAACGCCATCTATATAAACATGGAAATATCTACACCGCTATGTCTATAAACATGGAAATACCTGCACGGCTATCTCTATAAACATGGAAATATCCACACCGCCATCTGCATATCCATGGAAACATCTACAACGCCATTTGTATAAAGATGGAAATAACTACACGGCAATCTGTGTAGAGATGGAACTATTAACACCGCCATCTCTACAAACATGGAAATAACTACAACGCTATCTGTATAAACATAGAAATAGCTAAACTACAGTCTGTATAAACATGGAGATATCTACAAAGCCATGTGTATATACATGGAAATATCTACACCGCTATCTATATAAACAAGGAAATAACTACACCGCTATTTGTAAAAACATGGAAATATCTACACCGCTATCTCTATAAACATGGAAATATCTACACTGTAATCTGTATAAACACGGAAATATTTACACCGCTATCTGTGTAAACATGGAAATTTCTACACCGTTATCTGTATAAATATGGAAATATCTTCACCGCTATCTCTATAAACATGGAAATACCTACACCGCCTTCTGTATAAACATGGAAATACCTATGCAGTCATCTGTGTAAACATGGAAATATCTACACCACCATCTGTATAAACATGGAAATATCTACAATGCCATCTGTATACACATGGAAATACCTACACGGCAATCTGTGTATAGATGGAAACATCAACACCGCCATCTGTACAAACATGGAAATATTTACACTGATATCTCTATAAACATGGAAATATCTACACTGCGGTCTGTATAAACATGGAAATATCTACACCGGTATTTGTATAAACATGGAAATATCTACACCATGATCTGTATAAACATGGAAATATACACACCGCTATCTGTATAAAAATGGAAATATCTGCACCGCTATCTGTATAAACATGGAAATATCTACAAAGACATCTGTATAAACTTGGAAATACCTACACAGTCATGTGTAGGAACATTTAAATATCTACACTGCCATCTGTATAAACATAGAAATATCTACACAGCCCTCTGTATAAATATGGAAATATCTGCATAGGCATCTGTGTAAAACTGGAAATATCTGCACCGCTATCTATATAAACATGGAAATACCTACACCGCTGTCTCTATAAACATGGAAATATGTACACCGCTATGTGTATAAACATGGAAATATCTCCACTGCTCTCTGTATAAATATGGAAATATCTACAGCGCCATCTCTATAAACATTGACAAATCTACATTGCCATCAGTAAAAACATGGAAATATCTACACAGTCATCTAAATAAACCTGGAAATATCTACACCACTATCTGTATAAACATGGAAATACCTACAATACCATCTGTTTACACATGGAAATATCTACACGGCCATCTGTATAAACATGGAAATATCTACATTGCCATCTGTAGAAAGATGGAAATATGTACACAGCTATCTCTATTAACATGGAAATATCTACACCGCCATCTCTATAGACATGAAAATATCTACACTGCCATCTCCATAAAGATGGAATTATCTACTCCGCCATGTGTATAAACACGGAAATATCTACACCACCATCTGTGCAAACATGGAAATATCTGCACCGCTATCTGTATAAACATGGAAATATCTACACCGCCATCTGCATGTCCATGGAAATATCTACGCCGCCATCTGTATAAACATGGAAATATCTACACGGCCATCTGTGTATAGATGGAAATATCAACACCGCCATCTGTACGAACATGGAAATATCTACACCTCTATCTCTATAAACATGGAAATATCTGCACTGCCATCTGAAAAAACATGGAAATACCTATACAGTCATCTGTATAAACATGGAAATATCTACAATGCCATCTGTATACACATGGAAGTATCTACACAGTCATCTGTATAAACATGTACATATCTACACTGCTATCTCTCTAAACGTGGAAATATCTACACCGCCATCTCTATAAACATGAAAATATCTACACTGCCATCTCCATAAACATGGAACTAACTACTCCGCCATCTGTATACACATGGAAACATCAACACCGCCATCTGTGTGAATAAGGAAATATCTACAATGCCATCTGTATAAATATATAAATATCTGCACCGCGAGCTGTATGAACATGGAAATATCTACATCGCTATCTATATAAACGTGGAAATACCAACACCGCTATCGGTAAAAACATGGAAAAATCTACAACGCCATCTATATAAACATGGAAATATCTACACTGCTATGTCTATAAACATGGAAATACCTACACCGCTATCTCCATAAACATGGAAATATCTACACCGCTATCTGTATAAACATGGAAATATCTACACCGTTATCTGTATAAACATGGAAATATCTACACCGCGATCTGTATAAACATGGAAATATCTACACCGCGATCTGTATAAACATGGAAATATCTTCACCACGATCTGTATAAACATGGAATTATCTACACCACTATCTGTATAAACATGGTAATAACCACACCACCATCTATATAAACATGGAAATATCTGCACCGCCATCTGTATAAACATGAACATATCTACAATGCCATCTATAGTAAGATGGAAATATCAACTCCGCAATCTGTGTAAACATGGAAATATCTACACCGATATCTGTAGAAACATGGAAATATCTACACCCCTATCTGTATAAACATGGAAATCTCTACATCGCCATCTGCATAAACATGGAAATATCTCCACTGCTATCTCTATAAACATCGAAATATCTACACCGCCATCTGTATAAACATGGAAATATTTACAAAGGTATCTGTATAAACATGGAAATATCTGCACCGCCATCTGTATAAACATGGAAATATCTACAAAGCCATGTGTATATACGTGGAAATATCTACACCGCTATCTATATAAACATGGAAATAACTACACCGCTATTTGTATAAACATGGAAATATCTACACCGCTATCTCTATAAACATGGAAATATCTACACCGTGATCTATATAAACACGGAAATATTTACACCGCTATCTGTGTAAACATGGAAATTTCTACACAGTTATCTGTATAAATATGGAAATATCTTCACCGCTATCTGTGTAACCATGGAAACTTCTACAACGTTATCTGTATAAACATGGAAATACCTACACCGCCTTCTGTATAAACATGGAAATACCTATAGAGTCATCTGTGTAAACATGGAAATATCTATACAGCCATCTGTATATACATGGAAATATCTACACCACTATCTGTTTAAACATGGAAATAACTACACCGCTATTTGTATAAACAAGGATATATCTACACCGTGATCTGTATAAACATGGAAATACCTACACCGCTATTTGTATAAACAAGGAAATATCTACACCGCTATCTGTATAAGCATGGAAATAACTACACCGCTATTTGTATAAACAAGGAAATATCTACACTGCTATCTGTATAAGCATGGAAATATCTACACCGCTATTTGTAAAAACAAGGAAATATCTACACCGCCATCTGTTTAAACATGGAAATATATACACAGACATCTGTTTATACATGGAAATATCTACACCGCTATCTGTATAAACATGCTAGTAACTACACCGCTATCTGTACAAATGTGGAAATATTTGCACCGCTATCCCTATTAACATGGTAATATCAACACCGCGTTCTGTATAAACATGGAAATATCTACACCGCGATCTGTATAAACGTGGAAATATCTACACCGCGATCTGTATAAACATGGAAATATCTACACCGCCATCTCTATAAACATGGAAATATCTACACCGCGATCAGTATAAACGTGGAAATCTCTACACCGCTATCTGTATAAACATGGAAATATCTCCACTGCTATCTCTATAAACATCGAAATATCTGCACCGCCATCTGAATAAACATGGAAATACTTACAATGTTATCGGTATAAACTTGGAAATATCTACACCGCCATCTGTATATACATGGAAATATCTACACAGACATGTGTATATACATGGAAATATGTACACCGCTATCTATATAAACATGGAAATAACTACACCGCTATCTGTGTAAACATGGAAATATCTACACCGCCATCTACATATCCATGGAAATATCTGCGCTGCTATCTGTATAAACATGGAAATATCTACACGGTCGTCTGTGTATAGATGGAAATATCAACAATGCCATCTGTACAAACATGGAAATATCTGCACTGCTATCTGTATAAACATGGAAATATCTACACCGCGGTCTGTATAAACATGGAAATATCTAAACCGCTATCTGTATAAACATGGAAATATCTACACCGCTATCTGTATAAACATGGAAATATCTACACCGTGATCTGTATAAACATGGAAATATATTCACCGCTATCTGTATAAACATTGAAATTTCTAAACCGTTATATGTATAAACATGGAAATATCTACACCGCTATCTGTGTAAACATGGAAATATCTACACCGATATCTGTAAAAACATGGAAATATCTACACCGCTATCAGTGAAAACATGGAAATATCTACACAGATATCTGTTTATACATGGAAATATCTACACCGCTATCTGAATAAACATGCTAATAACTACACCGCTATCTGTATAAATGTGGAAATATTTGCACCGCTATCCCTATAAACATGGTAATAACAACACCGCGGTCTGTATAAACATGGAAATATCTACACCATGATCTGTATAAACATGGAAATATGTACACCGCGATCTGTATAAACATGGAAATATCTATACCGTGATCTGTATAAACATGGAAATATCTACACAGCTATCTCTATAAACATGGAAATACCTACACCGGCATCTGTATAAACATGGAAATACCTACAAAGTCATCTGTATAAACATGGAAATATCTACACAGCCATCTGTATAAACATGGAAATATCTACACAGCCATCTGTATATACATGGAAATATCTACACCGCTATTTGTATAAACATGGTAATATCTACACCGCTATTTGTATAAACAAGGAAATATCTACACCGCCACCTGTTTAAACATGGAAATATATACACAGACATCTGTTTATACATGGAAATATCTACACCGCTATCTGTATAAACATGCTAATAACTACACCGCTATCTGTACAAATGTGGAAATATTTGCACCGCTATCCCTATAAACATGGTAAAATCAACAACGCGATCTGTATAAACATGGAAATATCTGCAGCATGATCTGCATAAACATGGAAATATCTACACCACGATCTGTGAAAACATGGTAATATCTACACCGTGATCTGTATAAACTTGGAAATATCTATACCGCCATCTCTTTAAACATTTAAATATCTACACCTCTTTCTGTATAAACATGGAAATATACACAGTGCTATCTCTATAAACATGGAAAAATCAACACCGCTATCTCTATGAATATGGAAATATCTACACCGCCATCTCTATAAACATGGAAATACCTTCACCGTGATCAGTATAAACATGGAAATATCAACACCGCTATCTGTATAAACATGGAAATATCTACACTGCTATCTCTATAAATATCGAAATATCTACACCGCAATCTGTATAAAGATGGAAATACTTACAAAGTTATCTGTATAAACATGGAAATATCTACACCGCCATCTGTATAAACATGGAAATATCTACACAGCCATGTGTATATACATGGAAATATCTACACCGCTATCTATGTAAACATGGAAATAACTTCAACACTATTTGTATAAACATGGAAATATCTCCACTGCTATCTCTATAAACATCGAAATATCTACACCGCCTACTGTATAAACATGGAAATACTTATAAAGTTATCTGTATCAACACGGAAATATCTACACCGCCATCTGTATAAACATGGAAATATCTACACAGCCATGTGTACATACATGGAAATATCTACACCGCCATTTGTGTAAACATACAAATATCTACAGAGTCATCTGCATACACATGGAAATACCTGCACAGCCATCTGTATAAACATGGATGTATCTACACAATTATCTCTATAAACCAGGAAATACCTACAGCACTATCTGTATAAACATGGAAATATCACCACCACAATCTCTACAAACATGGAAATATCAACACCGCCATCTATATAAACATGAAAATATCTACACCGCCATCTCCTTAAACATGGAACTATCTACACCGCCATCTGTATAAACATGGAAATATCTTCACCGCTATCTGTATAAAGTTGGAAATATCTACACCACTATCACTATCAACATGGAAATATCTACACTGCCATCTGTATAAACCTGGAAATATCTACACTTATATCTCTATAAACATGGAAATATCTACACCGCTATCTGTATAAACATGGAAATATCTACATCGGTATGTGTATAAACCGGGAAATATCTCCACCGATATCTGTATAAACATGGAAATACGTACACCGCTGTCTGTATAAACATGGAAATATCTACACCGCTATCTGTATAAACATGGAAATATCTACAACACTATCTGTGTAAACATGGAAATATCTACACAGCTATCTGTGTAAACTTGGAAATATCTACACAGTTATCTGTGTAAAAATGGAAATATCTACACGGGAATCTGTGCAAAGAGGGAAATACCTACACCGCTATCTCTGAAAACATGGAAATATCTACACCGCTATCTTTATAAACATGTAAATACCTACACCGCTATCTGTATAAACTAGGAAATATCTACACCGCCATCTGTAGAAACATGGAAATATCTACACTGCCATCTGTATAAACATGGAAATACCTACACCGCTATCTGTAGAAATATGGAAATATCTACACCGCTATCTCTATAAACATGGAAATACTAACACCGCTTTCTCTATAAACTTGGAAATATCTACATCGCAATCTCTATAAACATGGAATTATCTACACCGCCATCTCTATAAACATGAAAATATCTACACCGCCATCTTCAGAAACATGGCTGTATCTACACCGCCATCTGTATAAACATGGAAATATCTACAACACTATCTGTATAAACATGGAAAAATCTTCACTGCCATCTTTATAAAGATGGAAATATCTGCACAGCGAATTGTATAATCATGGAAATATCTACACCACTATCTCTATAAACATGGAAATACCTACAACGCCATCTCTATAAACATGGAAATATCTAAAACGCTATCTGTATAAACATGGAATTATCTACACCGCTATCTGTATAAAGTTGGAAAGATCTACAAAGCTATCTGTATAAATATGGAAATATATACAACGCTGTCTCTCTAAACATGGAAATGTCTACACCGCTATCTGTATAAACATGGTAATATCTGCATCGTTATCTCTATAAACGTGAAAATATCTACACTGACATATGTATAAACATGGAAATAACTTCACAGTCATCTGTATAAACATGGAAATATCTACACCAACATCTGGATAAACATGGAAATATCTACACGAAAAGCTGTATAAGCATGGAAATATCTAGACAGTCATCTCTATAAAAATGGAAATATCCATACCGCTATCTGTATAAACATGGAAATACCCACACCGCTATCTGTATAAACATGGAAATAGCCACACTGCTATCTGTATAAACATGGAAATGTCTGCACCGCTATCTTTATAAATATGGAAATATCTGCAACTCTATCCGTGTAAACATAGAAATATCTACACGTCTATTTGTGTAAACATGGAAATATCTGCACCGCTATCTGTATAAAGATGGAAATATCTACACCACTATCTGCAAAACCTGGAAATATCTACACCGATATCTGTATAAACAAGGAAATATCTACACCGCCATCTGTATAACATGGAAATACCTACACCGCTATCTGTATAAATATGGAAATATCCACACCGCTATCTCTATAAACATGGAAATACCTACACCTATTTCTCTATATACAGGGAAATATCTACACTGAAATCTCTATATACATGGAAATATCTACACCGCCATCTTCAGAAACACGGATGTATCTACACCGCCATCTGTATAAACATGGAAATATCTACCCCACTATCTGTATAAACATGGAAATATCTTCACTGCCATCTGTATAAACATGGAAATATCTACAATGCCATCTGTATAAAGATGCAAATATCTACACCGCAGTCTGTATAAATATGGAAATAGCTACACCGCTACCTCTATAGACATGTAAGTATCTACACCGCTATCTGTATAAACATGGAAATATCTACACTGCCATCTGTATAAACATGGAAATACCAACACCGTTATCTGTATAAACATGGAAATATCTACACCGTTATCTCTATAAACATGAAAATACTTACACCACCATCTCTTTAAGTATGGAAATATTTACACCGCTATCTCTATAAACACAGAAATAACTACAACGCCATCCCTATAAACATGGAATTATCTACACCGCCATCTGCATAAACATGGAAATATCTACACAGACATCTGTATAAGCATGGAAATATCTACACTGCAATCTGTATAAACTTGGATATATCTACACTGACATCTGTAGAAAGATGGAAATGTCTACAAAGCGATCTGTATAAACATGGGAATTTCTACACCGCTACCTGTATAAACATTAAAATATCTACACCTCTATCTGTATCAACATGGAAATAACTACACCGCAATCTGTATAAACATGGAAATATCTACAATGCTATCTCTGTTAACATGGAAATATCTACACAGTTATCTGTGTAAACTTGGAAATATCTACCCAGCTATCTGTGTAAAAATGGAAATATCTACACAGTAATCTGTGCAATGATGGAAATATCTACACCGCTATCTCCGTAAACATGGAAATATCTACACCGCTATCTTTATAAACATGGAAATATCTATACCGCAGTCTCTATAAACATGGAAATATCTCCACCGCTATCTGTATATACATGAAAATATCTACACCACTATCTGTATAATCATTGACATATCTACACCGCAATCTGTATAAACATGGAAATATCTATCATGCTATGTGTGTAAACATGGAAATATCTACACCGTGGTCTGTATAAACATGTTAATATTTACACCACTATCTGTATAAATATGTAAATATCTACACCACAATCTGTGTAAACATGGAAGTATCTACACCGCTATCTGAATAAACATGGAAATATCTTCAACGCTATCTGTGCAAACATGAAAATATCTACATCGCCGTCAGTATAAACATGGAAATATGTACACTGCCATCTCTATAAAGATGGAAGTATCTACACCACGAGCTGTATAAACATGTAAATACCTACGCTAGTTGTATAAACATGGAAATATCTACACAACTATCTCTATAAACATGGAAATACCTACACCGCCATCTCTGTACACATAGAAATATCTACACCGCTATCTCTATAAACATAGAAATATCTACCACGCCATCTCTATAAACATGGAAATATCTACACCGCCATCTGCAGGAACATGGAAATATCTACAACGCTATCTGTATAAACATGGAAATATCTACACTGTCATCTGTATAAACATGGAAATATCTAAACTGCCATCTGTGGAAAGATGGAAATATCTACACCATGATCTGTATAAATATGAAAATGTCTACACCGCTATCTGTGTAAAGATTTAAATATCTACACCGCAATCTGTGCAAAGGTGGAAATATCTACACCGCTATCTCTGTAAACATGGAAATATCTACACCACTATCTGTATAAACATGGAAATATCTCCATCGCTATCGCTATAAACATGGATATATCTACACCGTTATCTGTATAAACATGGAAATATCTACAACACTATCTGTGTAAACATGGAAATATCTACACAGCTATCTGTGTAAACTTGGAAATATCTACACAGTTATCTGTGTAAAAATGGAAATATCTACACGGGAATCTGTGCAAAGAGGGAAATACCTACACCGCTATCTCTGAAAACATGGAAATATCTACACCGCTATCTTTATAAACATGTAAATACCTACACCGCTATCTGTATAAACTAGGAAATATCTACACCGCCATCTGTAGAAACATGGAAATATCTACACTGCCATCTGTATAAACATGGAAATACCTACACCGCTATCTGTAGAAATATGGAAATATCTACACCGCTATCTCTATAAACATGGAAATACTAACACCGCTTTCTCTATAAACTTGGAAATATCTACATCGCAATCTCTATAAACATGGAATTATCTACACCGCCATCTCTATAAACATGAAAATATCTACACCGCCATCTTCAGAAACATGGCTGTATCTACACCGCCATCTGTATAAACATGGAAATATCTACAACACTATCTGTATAAACATGGAAAAATCTTCACTGCCATCTTTATAAAGATGGAAATATCTGCACAGCGAATTGTATAATCATGGAAATATCTACACCACTATCTCTATAAACATGGAAATACCTACAACGCCATCTCTATAAACATGGAAATATCTAAAACGCTATCTGTATAAACATGGAATTATCTACACCGCTATCTGTATAAAGTTGGAAAGATCTACAAAGCTATCTGTATAAATATGGAAATATATACAACGCTGTCTCTCTAAACATGGAAATGTCTACACCGCTATCTGTATAAACATGGTAATATCTGCATCGTTATCTCTATAAACGTGAAAATATCTACACTGACATATGTATAAACATGGAAATAACTTCACAGTCATCTGTATAAACATGGAAATATCTACACCAACATCTGGATAAACATGGAAATATCTACACGAAAAGCTGTATAAGCATGGAAATATCTAGACAGTCATCTCTATAAAAATGGAAATATCCATACCGCTATCTGTATAAACATGGAAATACCCACACCGCTATCTGTATAAACATGGAAATAGCCACACTGCTATCTGTATAAACATGGAAATGTCTGCACCGCTATCTTTATAAATATGGAAATATCTGCAACTCTATCCGTGTAAACATAGAAATATCTACACGTCTATTTGTGTAAACATGGAAATATCTGCACCGCTATCTGTATAAAGATGGAAATATCTACACCACTATCTGCAAAACCTGGAAATATCTACACCGATATCTGTATAAACAAGGAAATATCTACACCGCCATCTGTATAACATGGAAATACCTACACCGCTATCTGTATAAATATGGAAATATCCACACCGCTATCTCTATAAACATGGAAATACCTACACCTATTTCTCTATATACAGGGAAATATCTACACTGAAATCTCTATATACATGGAAATATCTACACCGCCATCTTCAGAAACACGGATGTATCTACACCGCCATCTGTATAAACATGGAAATATCTACCCCACTATCTGTATAAACATGGAAATATCTTCACTGCCATCTGTATAAACATGGAAATATCTACAATGCCATCTGTATAAAGATGCAAATATCTACACCGCAGTCTGTATAAATATGGAAATAGCTACACCGCTACCTCTATAGACATGTAAGTATCTACACCGCTATCTGTATAAACATGGAAATATCTACACTGCCATCTGTATAAACATGGAAATACCAACACCGTTATCTGTATAAACATGGAAATATCTACACCGTTATCTCTATAAACATGAAAATACTTACACCACCATCTCTTTAAGTATGGAAATATTTACACCGCTATCTCTATAAACACAGAAATAACTACAACGCCATCCCTATAAACATGGAATTATCTACACCGCCATCTGCATAAACATGGAAATATCTACACAGACATCTGTATAAGCATGGAAATATCTACACTGCAATCTGTATAAACTTGGATATATCTACACTGACATCTGTAGAAAGATGGAAATGTCTACAAAGCGATCTGTATAAACATGGGAATTTCTACACCGCTACCTGTATAAACATTAAAATATCTACACCTCTATCTGTATCAACATGGAAATAACTACACCGCAATCTGTATAAACATGGAAATATCTACAATGCTATCTCTGTTAACATGGAAATATCTACACAGTTATCTGTGTAAACTTGGAAATATCTACCCAGCTATCTGTGTAAAAATGGAAATATCTACACAGTAATCTGTGCAATGATGGAAATATCTACACCGCTATCTCCGTAAACATGGAAATATCTACACCGCTATCTTTATAAACATGGAAATATCTATACCGCAGTCTCTATAAACATGGAAATATCTCCACCGCTATCTGTATATACATGAAAATATCTACACCACTATCTGTATAATCATTGACATATCTACACCGCAATCTGTATAAACATGGAAATATCTATCATGCTATGTGTGTAAACATGGAAATATCTACACCGTGGTCTGTATAAACATGTTAATATTTACACCACTATCTGTATAAATATGTAAATATCTACACCACAATCTGTGTAAACATGGAAGTATCTACACCGCTATCTGAATAAACATGGAAATATCTTCAACGCTATCTGTGCAAACATGAAAATATCTACATCGCCGTCAGTATAAACATGGAAATATGTACACTGCCATCTCTATAAAGATGGAAGTATCTACACCACGAGCTGTATAAACATGTAAATACCTACGCTAGTTGTATAAACATGGAAATATCTACACAACTATCTCTATAAACATGGAAATACCTACACCGCCATCTCTGTACACATAGAAATATCTACACCGCTATCTCTATAAACATAGAAATATCTACCACGCCATCTCTATAAACATGGAAATATCTACACCGCCATCTGCAGGAACATGGAAATATCTACAACGCTATCTGTATAAACATGGAAATATCTACACTGTCATCTGTATAAACATGGAAATATCTAAACTGCCATCTGTGGAAAGATGGAAATATCTACACCATGATCTGTATAAATATGAAAATGTCTACACCGCTATCTGTGTAAAGATTTAAATATCTACACCGCAATCTGTGCAAAGGTGGAAATATCTACACCGCTATCTCTGTAAACATGGAAATATCTACACCACTATCTGTATAAACATGGAAATATCTCCATCGCTATCGCTATAAACATGGATATATCTACACCGTTATCTGTATAAACATGGAAATATCTACACCGCTATCTGTATAAATATGGAAATATCTTCACCGCCATTTGTGTTAACATACAAATATCTACAGAATCATCTGTATAAACATGGAAATATCCACAAAGCCATCTGTATAAACCTGGATGTATCTACCCAACTATCTGTATAAACAAGGAAATACCTACAGCGCTATCTCTATAAACATGGAAATATCAACACCACAATCTCTACAAACATGGAAATATCTACAATGCCATCTATATAAACATGAAAATATCTACACCGCCATCTCCATAAACATGGAACTATCTACACCGCCATCTGTATAAACATGGAGATATCTACACCAATATCTGTATAAAGATGGAAATATCTACACCGCTATCTGTATAAACTTGGAAATATCTACACCGCTATCTGTATAAAAATGGAAATATATACAATGCTATCTGTGTAAACATGGAAATATCTACACAGCTATCTGTGTAAACTTGGAAATATCTACCCAGCTGTCTGTGTAAAAATGGAAATATCTACACAGCTATCTGTGTAAACTTGGAAATATTTACACAGGTATCTGTGTAAAAATGGAAATATCTACACGGCAATCTGTGCAAAAAGGGAAATATCTACACTGCTATCTCTGAAAACATGGAAATATCTACACTGCTATCTGTATAAACATGGAAATATCTACACCGCTATCTGTATAAACAAGGAAATATCTACACCGCCATCTGTAGAAACATGGAAATATCTGCACCGCAATCTGTATAAACATGGAAATATCCACACCACAATCTGTATAAACATGGAAATATCTGCACCGCAATCTATATAAACATGGAAATATCTACACCACTATCTGTATAAACATGGAAATATCTGCACCGCTATCTGTATAAATATGGAAATACCTTCTACGCTATCTCTATAAACATGGAAATGACTTCACTGCTATCTGTATAAACATGGAAATATCTACATTGCTATCTCTAAAAACATGGAAATATGTACACCGCCTTCTGCATAAACATGGAAATACCTACACTGCCATCTGTATAAACATAGAAATAACTACACTGCTATCTCTATAAACATGGAAATATCTACACTGCCCTCTATATATACATGAAAATAACTACACAGTCATCTGTATAAACATGGAAATATCTACACCACTATCTATATATACGTGTAAATATCTACACTGCCATCTGTATAAACATGGAAATATCTACACAGCCATCTCTATAAACATGGAAATATCTTCAACGCTATCTATATAATCATGGAAATAGCCACACCGCTATCTGCATAAACATGGAAATATCTACACTGCCATCTGTATACACATGGAAATATCTACACAGTCATCTGTATAAAGATGGAAATATCTATACCGTTATCTGTATAACCATGGAAATATCTACAACGATATCTGTATAAAGGTGGAAATATCTACACCGCAGTCTGTGCAAATATAGAAATATCTACACATCTATCTCTGTAAATATGGAAATAACAACTCCGATATCTATATAAACATGGAAATATCTACACCGCTGTGTGTATAAACATGGAAATATCTACACCACGATCTCTATAAACATTGATATATCTACACCGCTATCTGTATAAACATGGAAACATCTACACCCCTATCTGTATAAACATGGAAATAGCTAAACCGCTATCTGTATAAACATGGAAATACCCACACCGCCATCTGTAAAAATATGGAAATATCTACACAGTCATCTGTAGAAACATGGAAATATCTACACTGCCATCTGTACAAACATGGAAATATCGCCACCGCTATCTGTATAAAAATGGAAATATCTACACTGCTATCTGTATAAACATGGAAATATCCACACCTCTATCTGTATAGACATGGAAATATCTACACCGCCATCAGTATACACATGGAAATATCTACACCGCTATCTGTATAAACATGGAAATATCTACACTGCTATCTGTATAAACATGGAAATATCTACACTGCCATCTGTATAAACATGGAAATAGCCACACCGATATGTTTTATAAACATGGAAATATCTACACCACCATCTGAATAAACATGGAAATATCTACACGGCTATCTGTATAAACATGGAAATATCTACACCGCTACCTCTATAAACATGGAAATATCTTCAAAGCTATCTGTATAAATATGGATATAACTACAGCGCTATCTCTATAAACATGGAAATATGTACACTGCCATCTGTATAAACATGGAAACATGTACACAGTCATCAGTATAAACATGGAAATAACTACACCGCTATCTGTATAAACATGGAAATATCTACATCGCTATCTGTATAAACATGGAAATATCTACACCGCTATCTGTATAAACGTGGAAATATGTACACCGCAATCTGTGCAAATATGGAAATATCTACACCTCTATCTCTGTAGATATGGAAATATCTACACCGCTATCTGTATAAACATGGAAATATCTACACCTCCATCTCTGTAGATATGGAAATATCTACACCGCTATCTGTATAAACATGGAAATATCTACACCACTATCTGTATAAACATGGAAATATATACCTCACGATCTGTATAAACATGGATATATCTACACCGCTATCTGTATAAACATGGAAACATCTACACCGCTATCTGTATAAACATGGAAATATCTACACCGCTATCTGTATAACTATGGAAATATCTACACCGCTATCTCTATAAACATGGAAATGTTTACACCGCTGTCTGTATAAACGTGGAAATATCTTCATGGCTATCTCTCTAAACTTGGACATATCTACACCGCCATATGTATAAACATGGAAATACCTACACAGTCATCTGTATAAACATGGAACTATCTACCCCACAATCTGTATAAACATGGAAATATCTACACAGCCATCTCTATAAACATGGAAATATCTACACCACTATCTGTATGAACATGGAAATATCTACACTGCTATCTGTATAAACATGGAAATATCCACACCACAATCTGTATAAACATGGAAATATCTGCACCGCAATCTGTATAAACATGGAAATATCTACACCACTATCTGTATAAACATGGAAATGTCTGCGCCGCTATCTGTATAAATATGGAAATACGTTCTACGCTATCTCTATAAACATGGAAATGACTTCACTGCTATCTGTATAAACATGGAAATATCTACATGGCTATCTCTAAAAACATGGAAATATGTACACCGCCTTCTGCATAAACATGGAAATACCTACACTGCCATCTGTATAAACATAGAAATAACTACACTGCTATCTCTATAAACATGGAAATTTCTACACTGCCCTCTGTATATACATGAAAATAACTACACAGTCATCTGTATAAACATGGAAATATCTACACCACTATCTATATATACGTGTAAATATCTACACTGCCATCTGTATAAACATGGAAATATCTACACAGCCATCTCTATAAACATGGAAATATCTTCAACGCTATCTATATAATCATGGAAATAGCCACACCGCTATCTGCATAAACATGGAAATATCTACACTGCCATCTGTATACACATGGAAATATCTACACAGTCATCTGTATAAAGATGGAAATATCTATACCGTTATCTGTATAACCATGGAAATATCTACAACGATATCTGTATAAAGGTGGAAATATCTACACCGCAATCTGTGCAAATATAGAAATATCTACACATCTATCTCTGTAAATATGGAAATAACAACTCCGATATCTATATAAACATGGAAATATCTACACCGCTGTGTGTATAAACATGGAAATATCTACACCACGATCTCTATAAACATTGATATATCTACACCGCTATCTGTATAAACATGGAAACATCTACACCCCTATCTGTATAAACATGGAAATAGCTAAACCGCTATCTGTACAAACATGGAAATACCCACAGCGCCATCTGTAAAAATATGGAAATATCTACACAGTCATCTGTAGAAACATGGAAATATCTACACTGCCATCTGTACAAACATGGAAATATCGCCACCGCTATCTGTATAAAAATGGAAATATCTACACCGCTATCTGTATAAACATGGAAATATCCACACCTCTATCTGTATAGACATGGAAATATCTACACCGCCATCTGTATACACATGGAAATATCTACAACGCTATCTGTATAAACATGGAAATATCTACACCGCTATCTGTATAAACATGGAAATATCTACACTGCCATCTGTATAAACATGGAAATAGCCACACCGATATGTTTTATAAACATGGAAATATCTACACCACCATCTGAATAAACATGGAAATATCTACACGGCTATCTGTATAAATATGGAAATATCTACACCGCTACCTCTATAAACATGGAAATATCTTCAAAGCTATCTGTATAAATATGGATATAACTACAGCGCTATCTCTATAAACATGGAAATATGAACACTGCCATCTGTATAAACATGGAAACATGTACACAGTCATCAGTATAAACATGGAAATAACTACACCGCTATCTGTATAAACATGGAAATATCTACACCGCTATCTGTATAAACATGGAAATATCTACACCGCTATCTGTATAAACGTGGAAATATGTACACCGCAATCTGTGCAAATATGGAAATATCTACACCTCTATCTCTGTAGATATGGAAATATCTACACCGCTATCTGTATAAACTTGGAAATATCTACACCTCTATCTCTGTAGATATGGAAATATCTACACTGCTATCTGTATAAACATGGAAATATCTACACCGCTATCTGTATAAACATGGAAATATATACCTCACGATCTGTATAAACATGGATATATCTACACCGCTATCTGTATAAACATGGAAACATCTACACCGCTATCTGTATAAACATGGAAATATCTACACTGCTATCTGTATAACTATGGAAATATCTACACCGCTATCTCTATAAACATGGAAATGTTTACACCGCTGTCTGTATAAACGTGGATATATCTTCATGGCTATCTCTCTAAACTTGGACATATCTACACCGCCATATGTATAAACATGGAAATACCTACACAGTCATCTGTATAAACATGGAAATATCTACCCCACAATCTGTATAAACATGGAAATAACTACACAGCCATCTCTATAAACATGGAAATATCTACACCACTATCTGTATGAACATGGAAATATCTACACTGCTATCTGTATAAACATGGAAATATCCACACCACAATCTGTATAAACATGGAAATATCTGCACCGCAATCTGTATAAACATGGAAATATCTACACCACTATCTGTATAAACATGGAAATATCTGCGCCGCTATCTGTATAAATATGGAAATACGTTCTACGCTATCTCTATAAACATGGAAATGACTTCACTGCTATCTGTATGAACATGGAAATATCTACATGGCTATCTCTAAAAACATGGAAATATGTACACCGCCTTCTGCATAAACATGGAAATACCTACACTGCCATCTGTATAAACATAGAAATAACTACACTGCTATCTCTATAAACATGGAAATTTCTACACTGCCCTCTGTATATACATGAAAATAACTACACAGTCATCTGTATAAACATGGAAATATCTACACCAGTATCTATATATACGTGTAAATATCTACACTGCCATCTGTATAAACATGGAAATATCTACACAGCCATCTCTATAAACATGGAAATATCTTCAACGCTATCTATATAATCATGGAAACAGCCACACCGCTATCTGCATAAACATGGAAATATCTACACTGCCATCTGTATACACATGGAAATATCTACACAGTCATCTGTATAAAGATGGAAATATCTATTCCGTTATCTGTATAACCATGGAAATATCTACAACGATATGTGTATAAAGGTGGAAATATCTACAACGCAATCTGTGCAAATATAGAAATATCTACACATCTATCTCTGTAAATATGGAAATAACAACTCCGATATCTGTATAAATATGGAAACATCTACACCGCTATCTGTATAAACATGGAAATATCTACACCGCTATCTGTATAAATATGGAAATATCTACACCGCTATCTCTATAAACATGGAAATATCTACACAACCATCTGTATAAACTTGGAAATATCTACACCACTATCGGTATAAAGATGGAAATATCTACACTGCCATCTGTATAAACATGGAAATATCTACAGAGCCATCTCTATAAACATGGAAATATATATATCGCTATCTGTATAAACATGGAAATAGCCACACCGCTATCTGTATAAACGTGGAAATATCTACACCGTCATCTGTAAAATCATTGAAATATCTACACAGTCAACTGTATAAACATGGAAGTATCTACACCTCCATGTGTATAAACATGGAAATATCTACACTGCCATCTGTATACATATGGAAATACCTACGCAGTCGTCTGTATAAACCTGGAAATATCTACAACGTTATCTCTATGAACATGGAAATACCTACACCGCTATGTGTATAAACTTGGAAATATCTACACCGCTATCTGTATAAACATGGAAATACCTACACCGCTATTTGTATAAATATGGAAATATCTACACCGCTATCTTCATAAACATGGAAATGTCTACACTGCTATCTGCATAAACATGGAAATGTCTACAGGGCTATCTCTATAAACATGGAAATATCTACACCGCCATCTGTATAAACATGGAAATAACTACACAGTCATCTGTATAAACATGGAAATATCGACACCACTGTCTGTATAAACATGGATATATCTACACTGCCATCTGTATAAACATGGAAATATCTGCACAGCCATCTCTATAAACATGGAAATTTCTACACTGCCATCTGTATAAACATGGATATAACTACACAGCCATCTACATAAACTTGGAAATATCTACATCGCTATCTGTATAAACATGGAAATAACCACACCTCTATCTGTATAAACATGGAAATAACTACACCGCCATCTGTAAAAACATGGAAATATCTACACAGTCATCTGTATAAACATGGAAGTATCTACATCTCCATCTGTATAAACATGGAAATATCTAAACTGCCATCTGTATACACATGGAAATAACTACGCAGCCATGTGTATAAACCTGGAAAAATCTACACCGCTATCTCTATAAACATGGAACTACCTACACCGCTATCTGTATAAACATGGAAATATCTACACCGCCATCTGTATACACATGGAAATATCTACACTGTTATCTGTATAAGCTAGTAAATGTCTACACCGCCATCTCTTTAAACGTGGAAATATATCCACCGTTTTCTGTATAAACATGGAAATATCTCCACCGCTATCTGAATAAACATGGAAATATCTCCACCGCTATCTGTATAAACATGGAAATATCTACACCGCCATCTGTATAAACATGGAAGTAACTACAAAGTCATCTGTATAAACATTGAAATATCTACACTGTTATCTTTATAAACTTGGAAATATCTACACTGCCATCTCTATAAACGTGGAAATATATCCACCGCTTTCTGTACAAACATGGAAATATCTCCACCGCTATCTGTATAAACATGGAAATATCTCCACCGATATCTGTATAAACATGGAAATATCTACACCGCTATCTCTATAAACATGGAAATGTCTACACCGCAATTTGTATAAACATGGAAATATCTACATGGTTATCTCTATAAACATGGAAATATCTACACCGCCATCTGTATAAACATGGAAATAACTACAAAGTCATCTGTATAAACATGGAAATATCTACTCAGCCATCTCTATAAACATGGAAATATATATATTGATATCTGTATAAACATGGAAATACCTACACCGCTATCTGAATAAACATGGAAATATCTACACTGCTATCTCTCTAAACATGGAAATATCTACATCGCCATCTGTATAAACATGGAAATATATCCACCACCATCTGTATAAACATGGAAATAACTGCACCGCAATCTGTATAAAGATGGAAATATCTAAAGGGCTATCTCTATAAACATGGAAATATCTACACCGCCATCTGTATAAACATGGAAATACGTAAAAAGTCATCTGTATAAACATGGAAATATCTACACCACTGTCGGTATAAAGATGGAAATATGTACACTGCCATCTGTATAAACATGGAAATATCTACACAGCCATCTCTATTAACATGGAAATATATATATCGCTATCTGTATAAACATGGAAACAGCCACACCGCTATCTGTATAAACGTGGAAATATCTACACCGCCATCTGTAAAATCATTGAAATATCTACACAGTCAACTGTATAAACATGGAAGTATCTACACCTCCATGTGTATAAATATGTAAATATCTACACTGCCATCTGTATACACATGGAAATATGTACGCAGTCGTCTGTATAAACCTGGAAATATCTACAACGTTATCTCTATGAACATGGAAATACCTACACCGCTATCTGTATAAACTTGGAAATATCTACACCGCTATCTGTATAAACATGGAAATACCTACACCGCTATCTGTATAAATATGGAAATATCTACACCGCTATCTTCATAAACATGGAAATGTCTACACCGCTATCTGCATAAACATGGAAATGTCTACAGGGCTATCTCTATAAACATGGAAATATCTACACCGCCATCTGTATAAACATGGAAATAAATACACAGTCATCTGTATAAACATGGAAATATCTACACCACTGTCTGTATAAACATGGATATATCTACACTGCCATCTGTATAAACATGGAAATATCTGCACAGCCATCTCTATAAACATGGAAATTTCTACACTGCCAGCTGTATAAACATGGATATATCTTCACAGCCATCTACATAAACTTGGAAATATCTACATCGCTATCTGTATGAACATGGAAATAACCACACCTCTATCTGTATAAACATGGAAATAACTACACCGCCATCTGTAAAAATATGGAAATATCTACCCAGTCATCTGTATAAACATGGAAGTATCTACACTTCCATCTGTATAAACATGGAAATATCTAAACTGCCATCTGTATACACATGGAAATAACTACGCAACCATGTGTATAAACCTGGAAATATCTACACCGCTATCTCTATAAACATGGAAATACCTACACCTCTATCTGTATAAACATGGAAATATCTACACCGCCATCTGTATACACATGGAAATATCTACACTGTTATCTGTATAAGCTTGGAAATGTCTACACCGCCATCTCTTTAAACGTGGAAATATATCCACCGTTTTCTGTATAAACATGGAAATATCTCCACCGCTATCTGTATAAACATGGAAATATCTCCACCGCTATCTGTATAAACATGGAAATATCTACACCGCCATCTGTATAAACATGGAAGTATCTACAAAGTCATCTGTATAAACACGGAAATATCTACACCACTATCGCTATAAACACGGAAATATATACCCTGCCATCTGTATAAACATGGAAATATCTACACAGCCATCTCTATAAACATGGAAATATATACATCGCTATCTGTATAAACATGGAAATAGCCACAAAGCTATATGTAGAAACATGGAAAAATCTACACAGCAATCTGTAAAATCATGGAAATATCTACACTGTCATCTGTATAAACATGGAAGTATCTACACCTCCATGTGTATAAACATGGAAATACCTACACTGCCATCTGTATACAAATGGAAATAACTACGCAGCCATCAGTATAAACCTGGAAATATCTACAACGCTATCTCAATGAACATGGAAATACCTACACCGCTATCTGTAAAAACATGGAAATACCTACATCGCTATCTGTATACACATGGAAATAACTACACGGCTATCTGTATAAACATGGAAATATCTGCACCGCTATCTCTATAAACGAAGAAATATCTACATCGCTATCTGTATTAACATGGAAATATCTACACTGCCATCTGTATAAACATGGAAATAGCCACACCGCTATCTCTATATACATGGAAATATCTACACCGATATCTGAATAAACATGGAAATATCTACTAGGCTATCTGTAAATATGGAAATATCTACACCGCTATCTCTTCAAACATGGAAATATCTACAACGCTATCTCTATAAACATGGAAATTTCTACATCGTCATCTCTATAAACATGGAAATATATACACAGTCATCTGTATAAACATGGAAATAACTACACCGCTATCTGTATACACATGGAAATATCTACACCGCTATCTGTATAAACTTGGAAATATCTACACCACTATCTGTATAAATATGGAAATACCTACACCGCTATCTGTATAAACTTGGAAATAACTACACCGCTATATGTTTAAATATGGAAATATCTACACCGCTATCTCTATAAACATGGAAATGTCTACACCGCTATCTGAAGAAACTTGGAAATATCTGCATGGCTATCTCTATAAACATGGAAATATCTACACTGATATCTGTATATACATGGAAATACCTACAGAGTCATCTGTAGAAACATGGAAATATCTACACCACTATCTGTATAAACATGGAAATATCGACACTGACATCTGAATAAACATGGAAATATCTATACAGCCATCTCTATAAAAAGGGAAAAATCTACATGGCTATCTGTATAAACATGGAAATAGCCACAATGCTATCTGTATAAACATGGAAATATCTACACCGCCATCTGTAAAAACATGGAAATATATACATTGCTATCTGTATAAACATGGAAATATCTCCACCGCTATCTGTATAAACATGGAAATAACTGCACTACTATCTGTATAAACTTGGAAATATCTACACTTCCATCTCTATAAACATGGAAATATATCCACCGCTATCAGTATAAACATGGAAATATCTCCACCGCTACCTGTATAAATTTGGAAATATCTACACCACTATCTGTATACATACGGAAATATCTACACCGCCATCTCTATAAACATGGAAATATCTACACCGCTATCTCCATAAACATGGAAATATCTACATGGCTATCTCTATATACATGGATATATCTACACCGCCATCTATATAAAAATATAAATAACTACACAGTCGTCTGTATAAACATGGAAATATCTACACCACTATCTGTATAAACATGGGAATATCTACACTGCCTTCTGTATAAACATGGAAATATCTACACAGCCATCTCTATAAACCTGGAAATATCTACATCGCTATCTGTATAAACATTGAAATAGCCACACCGTTATCTGTATAAACATGGAAATATCTACACCGCCATCTGCAAAAACATGGAAATACCTACACAGTCATGTGTGTAAACATGGAAATATCTACACCTCCATATGTATAAACATGGAAATATCTAAACTGCCATCTGTATAAACATGGAAATATCTACACTGCCATCTCTATAAACCTGGAAATATCTACATCGCTATCTGTATAAACATGGAAATATCTGCAACAGCATCTGTAAAAACATGGAAATATCTGCACAGCCATCTGTATAAACATGGAAATATCTAGAACTCCGTCTGTATAAACATGGAAATACCTACACTGCCATCTGTATACACCTGGAAATATCTACACAGCTATGTGTGTAAACATGGAAATATCTACACAGCTATCTCTATATACATGGAAATACCTACACCTCTATCTGTATAAACATGGAAATATCTACACAGCCATCTGTATAAACATGGAAATAACTACACAGCCATCTCTATAAACCCGGAAATGTCTACACCGCCATCGGTATAAACATGGAAATACCTACAAACTCATCTGTATAAACATAGAAATACCTACACCGACATCTGTATAAACGTGGAAATATGTCCACTGCCATCTGTATAAACATGGAAATATGTACAGAGCAATCTCTATAAACATGGAAATATCTACACCGCTATCTGTATAAACATGGAAATATCCACAACGCTATCTGTATGAACATGGAATACCTACAACTCCATCTGTATAAACACGGAAATATCTACACCTCCATCTGTATAAAATTGGAAATATCTACATTGCCATCTGTATACACATTCAAATATCTACACAGCCATCTGTAAAAACTTGGAAATATCTACACCGATAACTCTATAAACATGGAAATATCAACAGGGCTATCTGTAAAAAACGAAATAACTACAAGCTATTAGTATAAACATGGAAATATCTACACTACTATTTCCATAAACTTGGAAATAACTTCACCGCTTTCTCCATAAACATGGAAATATCAACACCGCTGACTCTATAAACATGGAAATATATACATCGCCATCTCTATAAACATGGAAATATCTACAATGCCATCTACATAAACTCGGAACTGTCTACACCGCCATCTACGTAAACATGGAGATATCTACACCGCTATCTCTATAAACATGGAAATGTCTAAACCGCCATCTGTAAAAACCGGGAAATATCTACAAAGTCATCTGTGTAAACATGGAAATATCTACACCACAATCTGTATAAACATGGAAATATCTACACTGCCATCTGTAAACACATGGAAATATCTACACAGCCATCTCTATAAACATGGACATATCTACACCGCTATCTCTATAAACATGGAAATAGCTACACCGCCATCTCTATAAACATGGAAATATCTAGACCGCTATCTCAATAAACAAGCAAATATCTTCACCGCCATCTCTATAAACATGAAAATATCTACACAGCCATCTCCATAAACATGGAAACATCTACATCGCCAACTGTATAAACATGGAAATATCTACACCGCTATCTGTGTACACATTGAAATATCTACACCGCTAACCCTATACATATAGAAATATCAACACTGCTATATGTATAATCATGGAAATATCTACACCGCTATCTCCATAAACATGGAAATATCTACACCGCTATCAATATAAACATGGAAATACCTACACCGCTATCTCTATAAACATGGAAATATCTACACAGCTGTCTCTACAAACATGCAAATATATACACCGCCATCTCTATAAACATAGAATTATCTACACGGCCATCTACATAAACAAGGAAATATCTACACTGCCATCTGTATAAACATGGAAATATCTACAAAGCCATTTGTCTAAACATGGAAATATCTACGTCATGATCTGTATAAATATGGAAATATCTACACCGCTGTCTGTATAAAAATGGAAATATCTATACCGCTATCTCTATAAACATGGAAATATCTACAATGCTATCTATATAAACATGGAAATATCTACACCGCTATCTCTATAGACATGGAAATAACTACATCGCCATCTGCATAAACATGGAAATATCTACACCGTCATCTGTATAAACATGGAAATATCCACACTGCCATCTGTATAAACATGGAAATATCTACAAAGCCATTTGTCTAAACATGGAAATATCTACACAGCCATCTGTATAAACACGGAAATACCTACACCGATATCTCTATAAACATGAATATAACTACACTTCCATCTCCATAAACATGGAACTATTTACACCGCCATCTGCATAAGCATGAAAATATCTACATCACCATCTGTATAAACATGGAAATATCTACACTGCCATCTGTATAAACATGGAAATATCTACACAGTCATCTGTATAAACATGGAAATAACTACACCACCATCTGTATAAACATGGAAATATCTACACTGCCACCTCTATACACATGGAAATATCTACACAGCCATCTGTATAAACAAGGAAATATCTACACCGCTATCTCTATAAACCTGGAAATACCTATACCGCTATCTCTATAAACATGGAAATATGTACACCACTATCTCTATAAACATGGAAATATGTACACCGTCACCTCTATAAACATGAAAATATCTACACCGCCATCTCCATAAATATGGAACTATCTACACAGCCATCTGTATAAACATGGAAATATCTACACTAAAATCTGGATAAAGATGTAAATATCTACACTGCAAGCTCTATAAACATGGAAATATCTACACCGCTATCTGTATAAACACGAAAATACGAAAACCGCTATCTGTATAAACTTGGAAATATATACAACGCTATCTGTATAAACATGGAAATATCTACACAGCTATCTCTATAAACGTTTACATAACTACACCGCTATCTGTATAAACATGGAAATACCTACCTCGCTATCTGTACAAACATAGAAATATCTACACCGCTATCTGTACAAACATGGAAATATCTACACCGCTATCTGAATAAATATGGAAATATCTACACCGCTATCTCTATTAACATGGAAATGTCTACACCGCTATCTGTATAAACATTGAAATCTCTACACAGATATGTCTATAAACATGGAAATATGTACACCGCCATCTGTATAAACATGGAAATACCTACACAGTCATCTGTATAAACATGGAAATATCTACACCACCGTCTGTATAAACATGGAAATATCTACACTGACATCTGTATAAACATGGAAATATCTACACCGCTATCTGTATAAACTTGGAAATATCTACACCGCTATCTGTATAAACATGGAAATATCTACACCACGATCTCTATAAACATCGAGATACTTACACCGCTATCTGTATAAACTTGGAAATATATACACGGCTATCTGTATGAACATGAAAATGTCTAAACCGCCATCTGTATAAACATGGAAATATCTCCACTGCTATCTCTATAAACACGGAAATAACTACACCGCTATCTGTATATATCTGGAAATATCTACACCGCTATCTGTATAAACATGCAAATATCTACACCGCTCTCTGTATAAACATGGAAATATCTACATCGCTATCTGTATAATCATGGAGACATCTCCACGGCTATCTGTATAAACATGGAAATATCTGCACCGCAATGTGTATAAACATGGAAATAGCTACACCGCTATCTGTATAAACATGGAAATATCTACAACGCTATCTGTGTAAACATGGAAATATCTACACTGCTATCTGTGTAAAAATGGAAATATCTGCACCGCTATCTGGATAAAGATGGAAATTTCTTCACGGCAATCTGTGCAAAGATGGAAATAACTTCACCGCCATATGTATAAACATGGAAATAACACCGCTATCTGTATAAACATGGAAATATCAACACCACTAACTCTATAAACATGGAAATATCTACACCACCATCTGTGAAAACATGGAAATATCTACAGAGTCATCTCTATAAACATGAAAATATCTACACTGCCATCTCCATAAATATGGAACTATCTACACAGCCATCTGTATAAACATGGAAATATCTACACTGAAATCTGGATAAAGATGTAAATATCTACACTGCGAGCTCTATAAACATGGAAATATCTACACCGCTATCTGTATAAACACGAAAATACCAACACCGCTATCTGTATAAACTTGGAAATATATCCACCGGTATCTGTATAAACATGGAAATATCTACACAGCTATCTCTATAAACATTTACATACCTACACCGCTAACTGTATAAACATGGAAATACCTACCTCGCTATCTGTACAAACATGGAAATATCTACACCGCTATCTGTACAAACATGGAAATATCTACACTGCTATCTGAATAAATATGGAAATATCTACACCGCTATCTCTATTAACATGGAAATGTCTACACCGCTATCTGTATAAACATGGAAATATCTACACAGATATGTCTATAAACATGGAAATAGGTACACCGCCATCTGTATAAACATGGAAATACCTACACAGTCATCTGTATAAACATGGAAATATCTACACAGTCATGTGTATAAACATGGAAATAGCTACACCACCATCTCAATAAACATGGAAATAACTATACTGCCATCTGTATACACATGGAAATATCTACACAGCCATCTGTACAAACATGGAAATATCTACACCGCTATCTCTATAAACATGTAAATATTTACACCGCCATCTCTATAAACATGAAAATATCTACACGGCCATCTCAATAAACGTGGAACTATCTACAATGCCATCTGTATAAACATGGAAATATCTACACCGCTATCTCTATAAACATGGAAATACTTACTCCGCCATCTCTATAAACATGGAAATATCTACACCACTATCTCTATCAACATTGAAATATCTCCACCGCCATCTCTATAAACACAGAAATATCTTCACCGCCATCTGCATAAATACGGAAATATTTTCACGGCCTTCTGTATAAAGATGGAAGCACCTACACCACAATCTGTATAAATAGTGAAATATCTACACCGTTATCTGTATAAACAAGGAAATACGTACACCGCCATCTGTATAAACATGGAAATATCTTCACCGATGTCTGTATAAACATGGAAATATCTACAACACTGTCTGTGCAAACATGGAAATATCTACACAGATATCTGTATAAAAATGGAAATATCTACACCGCTATCTGTATAAACACGGAAATACCTACACCGCTATCTGTAAAAACATGGAAACATCTACACCGCTATCTGTCTAAACATGTAAATATCTACACTACTATCTGTATAGACATTGTAATGTCTTCCTCACTATCGGTATAAACATGGAAATATCTCCACCGCTATCTCTATAAACATGGAAATATCTACACCGCTATCTTTATAAACATGAAAATATCTACACCGCTGTCTGTAAAAACATGGAAATATCTACAACACTATCTGTGTAAACATGGAAATATCTACGCAGCTATCTCTCTAAACATGGAAATATGTACACCACTCTCTGTGAAAAGATGGAAATAACTTCACAGCAATCTGTTCAATATGGAAATTTTTACACCGCTATCTCTGTAAACATGGAAATATCTACACCGCTATCTGTATTAACATGGAAATATCTACACCGTCATCTCTATACACATGGAGATACCTACACTGCTATCTCTATAAACATGGAAATATCTACACCGCCATCTATATAAACTTGGAAATCTCTACACTGCCATCTCTATAAATATGAAAATATCTACACCGTCATCTCCATAAACTTGGAATTATCTGCACCATCTTCTGTGTATAAATGGAAATATCTACACCGCTATCTATTGAAAGATGGAAATTTATACACCGCAATCTGTTTAAACATGGAAATATCTACACCGCATCCTGTAAAAACATGGAAATATCTACACTGCTATCTGTATAAACATGGAAATATCAGCACCACAATCTGTATAAACATGTTAATATCTAAACCACTATCTGTATAAACATGGAAATATCTACACCGCTATCTGTATAAACATGGAAAAATCTACACAGCTATCTCTATAAACATGGAAATATCTACAACGCTATCTCTATAAACATGGAAATACCTACAATGCTAACTGTGTAAACACGGATATATCTACTCCGCTATCTGTAAAAAAATTGAAATATCTACACCGATATCTGTACAAACTTGGAAATATCTACAATAATATCTGTATAAACATGGAAATATCTACACCGCTCTCTGTATAAACATGGAAACATCTACACTGCTATCTGTATAAATATGGAAATAACTACACCACTTTCTGTATAAACATGGAAATTTCAACACCGCTATCTGTATGAATGTGGAAATATCTCCATCGCTATCTGTATAAACTTGGAAATATCTCCACCGCTAACTGTATAAACACGGGAACATCTACACCGCTATCTGCATAAACATGGAAATATGAACACCGCAATCGGTGCAAAGATGGAAATATCTACACCGCTATCTGTGTTAACAAGGTAATAACTACACCACTATCTGTATATATATGGAAATACCTACACCGCCATCTGTGTAAACATAGAAATATCTACACCGCCATCTGAAAAAACATGAAAATATATTCGCCGCCATCTGTATAAACATGGAAATATCTACACCGCTCTCTGTATAAATATTTAAATATCCACACCGCTATCTCTATAAACATGGAAATGTCTACACCGCTATCTGTATAAACATGGAAATATCTACCCGGCTATCTCTATAAACATGGAAATATCTAAACCAACATGTGTATAAACATGGAAATATCTACACCACTATCTGAATAAACATGGAAATATCTACACTGTCATCTGCATAAAGCTGGAAATATCTACACCGCGACCTGTATAAACATGGAAATATCTACACCGATATCTGTATAATCATGGAAATACCAACACCGATATCTGTAAAGATGGAAATACCTACACGGCTATGTGTATCAACATGAAAATATCTACACCGCTATCTCTATAAACATAGAAATACTTACAACGCCAAGTCTAAAAACATGGAAATATATACACCGGCATTTGCATAAATATGGAAATGTCAACACCGCCATCTGTACATACATGGAAATATCTACACCGCCAACTGCATAAACAGGGAAATATCTACACCGCAATCTGTATAAACATGGAAATATCTACACCGCTATCTGTATAAACATGGAAATATCTCCACCGCTATCTGTATAAACTTGGAAATATCTACACCGCTATCAGTATAAATATGGAAATATCTTCACCGCTGTCTCTATAAACATGGAAATGTGTACACCGCTATCTCTGTAAACATCGAAATACCAACAACGCTATCTGTATAAACATGGAAATATTTACACCGCTGTCTGTAAATACATGGAAATATCTACATCGCTATCTGTACAAACTTGGAAATATCTACACCGCTATCTGTAAACATGGAAATATCTACACTGCCGTCTGTAAAAACATGGAAATATCTACACCGCTATCTGTATAAACTTGGAAATATCACCACCGCTAACTGTATAAACATGGAAATATCTACACCGCTACCTGTATAAACATGGAAATATCTACACCACTGTCTGTATAAACATTGAAATATCTGCACCGCTATCAGTATAAACATGGAAATGTCTCCACCGCTAACTGTATAAACATGGAAACATCTACACTGCTATCAGTATAAACATGGAAATATCTACACCGCAATCTGTGCAAAGATGTAAATATCTGCACTTCTGTCTGTGTAAACATGGTAATATCTACACCGGTATCTGTATAAACATGGAAATACCTACACCACTGTCTGTAAAAACATGGAAATATCTACACTGCCATCTGTATAAACAGGGAAACATCTACTCCGACATCTGAATAAACATGAAAATATGTACACCGCCATCTGTATAAACATGGAAATATCTCCACCGCTATCTATATAAACATGGAAACATCTACACCGCTATCTGAATAAACATGGAAATGTGTACACCGCTATCTGTATAAAGATGGAAATATCTACAACGCTGTCTGTGTAAACATGGAAATTTCTACACAGCTGTCTGTGTAAACATGCAAATATCTACACCGCTATCTGTTTAAAGATGGAAATATCTACACCGCAATCTGTGCAAAGGTGGAAATATCTACATCACTATCTCTATAAACATGGAAATATCTGCACCGCTATCTATATAAACATGTAAATAGCTACAACGCTATCTCTATAAACATGGAAATATCCGCACCGCCATCTTTATAAACATGGAAATATCTACACCGCTATGTGTATAAACATGGAAATATCTACAACGCTATCTCTATAAACATGGAAATACTTACACCGCCATCTCTCTAAACATGGAAGTATCTACACCGCCATCTGCATAAACATGGAAATTTCAACACCGCTATCAGTATAAACAGGGAAATATCTACACCACAATCTGTATAAACATGGAAATATCTACAATGCTATCTGTGAAAACATGGAAATATATTCACCGCTATCCCTATATACATGGAAATATCTGCACCGCTATCTGTATAAATATGGAAATATCTACACCGCCATCTGCATAAACAAGGAAATATTTCCACCGCTATCTCTATAAACATGGAAATATCTGCATCGCTATCTGTATAAATATGAAAATATCTAAACCGCTATCTCTATAAACAGGGAAATATCTACACCACCATCTCTATAAACATGGAAATATCTTCACTGCCATCTGTATACACATGGATGTATCTACACAGCCATCAGTATAAACATGAAAACATCTGCACCCCTCTCCCTATACACATGGAAATACCTACACCTCCACCTCTATATACATGGAAATATCTACAAAGCTATATCTATAAATATGGAACTAACTACACCGCCATCTCCATAAACACGGAACTATCTACACCACCATCTGTGTAAAAATGGAAATATCTACACTGCTATCTGTATAAACATGGAAATATCTACACGGCTATGTGTATAAAGATGGAAATATCTGCAATGCTATCTGTGTAAACATGGAAATATCTACAGAGGTATCTGTGTAAACATGCAAATATCTACACCGATATGTCTATAAACATGAAAATATCTACACCGCCATCTCCATAAACATGGAAATATCTACACCACCATCTGTGTAAAAATGGAAATATCTACTCCGCTGTCTGTATAAACATGAAAATATCTACTCTGCTATCTGTATAAAGATGGAAATACCTACAACACTATCTGTGTAAACACGGAAATATCTACAGAGCTCTCTGTGTGAACATGGAAATATCTACACCGCTATCAGTGTAAACATGGAAATATCTGCACCGCAATCTGTGCAAAGATGGAAATATCTTCACCGCAATCAGTGTAAACATGGCAATATCTACACCGTTATGTGTATAAAGATGGAAATAACTAAACCGCCGTCTGTATAAACATGGAAATATCTACACCGTCATCACAATAAACATGGAAATATCTACACCGCCATCTGTATAAACATGGAAATATCTACACCGTTATCTGTATAAATATGGAAATAACTACACCGCTATCTCTATAAACATGGAAATATGTACCTCACCATCTGTATACACATGGAAATATCTACACAGCCATCTGTATAAACATGGAAATATCTACACCGCTATCTCTATATACATGGAAATATCTACACCGCCATCTCTATAAACATGAAAATATCTACACCACCATCTCCATAAACATGGAACTATCTACAATGCCATCTGTATAAACATGGAAATATCTACACCGCTACCTTTATAAACATGGAAATATCTACACCGCTATCTCTATAAACACGGAAATATCTACATCACTATCTGTATATCCATGCAAATATCTACACTGCGATCTGTATAAAGATGGAAATATCTACACTGCAAGGTGTATAAATGTGGAAATATCCACACTGATATCTGTATAAACATGTAAATACCAACACCGCTATCTGTATAAACATGGAAATATCTGCACCGCTATCTGTATAAACATGGAAATATCTACAACACTTTCTCTATAAACATGGAAATACCTTCACTGACATCTCTAATAAACATGGAAATATCTACACCGCTATCTGTATAAACATGGAAATATGTACACCGCTATCTCTATAAACATGGAAATACCTACACCGCCATCTGTATAAACATGCAAATTACTACACTGTCATCTGTATAAACATGGAAATAACTCCACTTCTATCTGTATAAACATGGAAATACCTACACCTCTATCTCTATAAACATGGAAATATCTACACTGCCATCTGTATAAACATGCAAATATCTACACAGTCATCCGTTTAAACTTGGAAATATCTACAACACCATCTCTATAAACATGGAAATAACTACAATGCCTACTGTATACCCATGGAAATACCTGCACAGCCATCTGTATAAACATGGAAATATCTAGTCCGCTACCGTTATAAACATGGAAATAAATACACCGGTATCTCTATAAACATGGAAATATCTACACTGCAATCTCTATAAACATAGAAATATCTACACAGCCATCTCTATAAACATGGAAATATCTACATCGCTATCTGTATAAAAATGGAAATATCTCCTCCACTATCAGTATAAACATGGAAATATCTACACCGCCATCTGTATAAACAAGGAAATATCTACACTGCCATCTGTAGAAACATGGAAATATGTACACAGCGATCTGTATAAACATGGAAACGCCTTCACCGCTATCTGTATAAACATGGAAATATCTACAACGTTATCGGTATAAACATGGAAATATCTACACCATGATCTGTGTAAACATGGAAATAGGTTCAGCGCTTTCTGTATAATGATGGAAATATCTATGCCGCTATCTATATAAACGTGGAAATGTCTACACCGCCTTCTGTATAAATGTGGAAATATCTACACTTCCATCTGTATAAACATGGAAATATCTACACAACCCTTAGTATAAACATGGAAATATCTACACGGCTATCTGAATACACATGGAAATATCTACACCGCCATCTGAATAAAAATGAAAATATATACCCTGCCATCTCCATAAACATGGAAACTTCTACACCGCCATCTGTATAAACATGGAAATATCTACAACATTATCTCAATAAACATGGAAATATCTACACCGCCATCTGTATAAACCTGGAAATATCTACACCGCGAGCTGTATAAACCTGGAAATATCTACACAGCTACCAGTAGAAACAAGGAAATACCAACACCGCTATCTGTATAAACATGGAAATATCTACACCCCTATCTGTATAAGTATGGAAAAATCTACGCTGCTGTCTCTATAAACATGGAAATATATACACCGCTATCTGTATAACCATGGAAATATCTGCACCGTTATCTCTATAAACGTGGAAATATCTACACTAACATCTGTAAAAACATGGAAATATCTACACAGTCATCTGTATAAACATGGAAATATCTACACTGCCATCTGCATACACATGGAAATATGTACTCAGACATCTGCATAAACATGGAAATATCTACAACGCTATCTCTATAAACATGGAAGTACCTACACCGCTATCTCTATAAACATGGAATTATCTACACCACTATCTCTATAAACATGGAAATATCTACACCGCCATCTCTATAAAAATGAAAATATCTACACTGCCATCTCCATAAACATGGAAATATCCACACAACCATCTGTATAAACACGGAAATATCTGCAACGCCATCTGGATAAACATGGAAATATCTACACCGCTATCTGTATAAACATGGAAATACCAACACCACTATCTGTATAAACATGGAAATATCTACACCGCTATCTGTATAAACATGGAAATATCTACAACGTGATCTGTATAAACATGGAAATATCTACACCGCAATCTGTATAAACATGGAAATACCTACACCGCTATCCCTATAAACATGGAAATACCTACACAGTCATCCGTATAAACATGGAAATATCCACACCGTTATCAGTTTAAACATGGAAATATCTACAACACTATCTGTATAAACATGGAAATATCTACACCGCTTTCCCTATAAACATGGAAATACCTACACCGCTAGCACAATAAACGTGGAAATATCTACACCGCAATCCCTATAAACATGGAAATGTCTACACCGCCATCTTTATACACTTGGAAATCTCTACACTGCCATCTGCATAAACATGGAAATATCTACACCGCTAAATCTATAAACATGGAAATACCTACACTGCTATCTGTATAAACATGGAAATACCTTCACCGCTATCTGTATAAGCATGGAAATAACTACACCGCTATCTGCATAAACAGGGAAATATCTACACGGCGATCTGTATAAAAATGGAAATATCTACACGACAATCTGTATAAACATGTAAATATCTACACCGCTATCTGTATAAACATGGAAATAATTACACCGCTATGTCTATAAACATGGAAATATCTACACCGCTGTCTCTATAAAATGGAAATACCTACACCGCTGTCTTTATAAATATGGAAATATCTACACCGCTATCTCTATACACATGGAAATATCTTCACCACTATATGTATAGACATAAAAATATCTACACCGCTATCTCTATAAACATGGAAATATCTGCACTGCCATCTGTAAAAACATGGAAATAACTACACACTCATCTGTATAAACATGGATATATCTACACTGCCATCTGTGTACACATGGAAATATCTACACACCCATCTGTATAAACATGGAATTAAATACACCGCTATCCCTATAAACATGGAAATACCTACAGCGCTATCACTATAAACATGGAAATATCTACACCGCTATCTCTATAAACATGGAAGTATCTACATTGCACTCCCTATAAACATGAAAATATCTACACTGCCATCTCCATAAACATGGAACTACCTACACCGCCATCTGAATAAATATGGAAACATCTTCACTGCCATCTGCATAAAGATGTAAGTGTCTAGGCCGCGAGATGTATAAACATGGAAATATCCACACTTCCATTTGTATAAACATGGAAATATCTGCACTGCCATCTGTAGAAAGATGGAAATATCTACAACGCGATCTGTATAAGCATGGAAATATCTACAAAATGATCTGTATAAACTTGGAAATTTCTACACCGCTCTCTGTATAAACATGGAAATATCTACACCGCTATCTTTATAAACATGGAAATATCAACACCACTATCTGTATAAATATGGAACTATTTACACCGCCATCTCTATAAACATGGAAATATCTGCACTTCTATCTGTATAAACGTGGAAATATCTACACTGCCATCTGCATAAAGATGTAAGTATCTACGCCACGAGCTGTATAAACATGGAAATATCCACACCGCCATCTGTATAAACATGGAAATATCTACACTGCCATCTGTAGAAAGATGGAAATATCTACAACACGATCTGTATCAACATGGAAATATCTACACCGCTATCTGTATAAATATGGAAATATTTACACAGTCATCTGTATAAACATGGAAATATCTACACTGCCATCTCTATAAACATGGAAATATCTACACTGCCATCTGTATAAACATGGAAATACCTACACAGTCATCTTTATAAACATGGAAATATCTACACTGCCATCTGTAAACATGGAAATATATACACAGCCACCTCTATAAACATGGAAATATCTACACAGTCATCTGAATAAACAAGGAAATATCTACAGCGCTATCTCTATAAACATGGAAATATCTACACCGCTATCTCTGTAAACATGGAAATATCTACACCGCTATCTGTATAAGCTTGGAAATACCTACACTGCTATCTCTATTAACTTGGAAATATCTACACCGCCATCCATATAAACATGGAAATACCTACACATACATCTGTATAAACATGGAAATATCTACACCGCTATCTGTATAAACATGGAAATATCTACAACGCTCTCTGTATAAACATGGAAATATCTACAACGCTATCTCTATAAACATGGAAATATATATACCATCATCTCTATAAACACGGAAATATGTACACCTCCATCTACATAAACAAGGAAATATCTACACTGCAATCTACATAAACAAGGTATATCTACACTGCCATCTATATAAACATGGAAATATCTACACCGCCATCTGTATAAACCTAAAAATACCTAAACCGCTATCTGTATAAACATGCATATATCTACCAAGCTATCTGTGTAAACATGGAAATATCTACACAGCTATCTGTGTAAACTTGGAAATATTTACACCGATATCTGTTTAAAGATTGCAATATCTACACCGCAATCTGTGCAAAGATGGAAATAACTACACTGCTATCTCTGTAACATGGAAATATCTACACCGCTATCTGTGTAAATATGGAAATATATACCCCGCTATCTCTAATAAACATGGAAATATCTTCAACGCTATCTGTATAAACATGGAAATATCTACACCGCTATGTCGATAAACATGGAAATATCTACACCGCCATCTGTATAAACATACAAATATCTACATGGTCATCTGTATAAACATGGAAATATCTCCACCTCTATCTGTATAAACATGGAAATATCTACACCGCGATTTGTATAAATATAGAAATATCTACAACGCTATCTCTAAAAACATGGAAATATCTACACCGCCATCTATATAAACATGGAAATATCTTCACCGTTATCTGTATAAACATGGAAATATCTACACCGCTATCTGTATAAAGATGGAAGTATCTACACCATGATCTGTATATGGAAGGAAATATCTCCACTGCAATCTCTATAAGCATGGAAATATCTACAACACGATCTCTATAAACAAGGAAATATCTCCAATGCAATCTCTATAAGCATGGATATAACTACACCGCAATCTCTATAAACATGGAAATATCTACACCGCCATCTCCATAAATATGGAAATATCTACATCACTATCTTTATAAACATGGAAATATCTCCACCGCTATCAGTATAAACATGGAAATATCTACACTGCCATCTGTATAAACATGGAAATATCTACACTGCCATTTGTAGAAACATGGAAATACCTACACCGCGATCTGTATAAACATGGAATTATCTACACCATGATCTGTGTAAACATGGAAATAGGTACAGCGCTTTCTTTATAAAGATGGAAATATCTACACCGCTATCTGTATAAACATGGAAATATCGACGCCACTATCTATATAAACATGGAAATATCTGCACCGCCTTCTGTATAAATGTGGAAATATCTACGCTTCCATCTGTATAAACATGGAAATATCTACAAAACTATCTCTATAAACATGGATATATCTACACCGCCATCTGTATAAACATGGAAATATCTACACCGCGACCTGTATAAATGTGGAAGTGTCTACACAGCTACCTGTATAAACATGGAAATAGCAACACCACTATCTGTATCAACTTGGAAATATCTACACTGCTATCTCTACAAACATGGAAATATCTACTCCGCTATCTGTATAACCATGGAAATATCTACACCGTTATCTCTATAAACATGAAAATATCTACAAAGACATCGCCATAAACATGGAACTATCTACAACGCCATCTGTATAAACGTGGAAACATCTACACTGCCACCTGCATAAAGATGTAAGTTTCTGCGCCGCGAGCTGTATAAACATGGAAATCTACACAACGCCATCTGCATAAACATGGAAATATCTACAATGCCATCTGTAGAAAGATGGAAATATCTATACCGCGATCTGTATAAACATGGAAATATCTTCACAATAATCTGTATAAACATGGAAATATCTACACCGCTATCTGTATATACATGTAGCTATCTACACCGCTATCTTTATAAACATGGAAATATCTACACCAATATCTGTATAAATATGGAAAAACTTACACCGCTATCTCTATAAACATGGAAATATCTACACTGCTATCTGTATAATCATGGAAATATCTACACCGCTATCTGTATAAACATGGAAATATCCACATGGCTATGTCTATAAACATGGAAATGTCTACACCGCCATCTGTATAAAGATGAAAATACCTACATAGTCCTCTATATAAACGTGGAAATATCTACAAAACTATCTGTATAAACATGGAAATATCTACACTGACATCTGTATAAACATGGAAGTATCTACACAACCATCTGTATAAACATGGAAATATCTACACAGCCATCTCTATGAACATGGAAATATCTACACAGCCATTTCTATAAACATGGAAATATCTACAAAGCTATTTATGTAAATATGGAAATAGTCACACTGCTATCTGTATAAACATGGAGATATCTACACCTCCATGTGTATAAACATGGAAATATCTTCACTGCCAGCTGTATACACATGGAAATATCTTCACTGCCATCTTTACACATGGAAATATCTACACAGACATTTGTGTAAACATGGAAATATCTACACTGCTATCTCTATAAACATGGAAATACCTACACCGCAATCTGTATAAACATGAAAATATCTACACCTCTCTCTGTATTAAACATGGAAATATCTACACTTCTATCTGTATAAACATGGAAATATCTACAATTCTATCTGTATAAACATGGAAATATCTACACCTCTATCTGTATAAACATGGAAATAGATACACCGTTATCGGTATAAACATGAAAATAGCTACATCGCTATCTGTATAAACATGGAAATATCTCCAAGGCTATCTCTATAAACATGGAAATATCTACAACGCTATCTTTATAAACATGGAAATATCTACACCGCCATCTGTATGAACATGGAAATATCTACCACGCTATCTGTGTAAACATGGAAATGTCTACACAGCTATCTGTGTAAACATGGATATATGTACACCGCTATCTGTGTAAAGATGTGAATATCTACACCGCAGTCTGTGCCAATATGGAAATATACACACCGCTATCCCTGTAAACATGGAAATATCTACACCGCTATCTGTATAAACATGGAAACAGCTACACCACTATCTGTATAAACATGGAAATATCTACACCACGATCTGTATAAACATGGAAATATCTACACCGCTATCTGTATAAACATGGAAATATCTACACCGTTATCTGTATAAACATGGAAACAGCTACAATGCTATCTGTATAAATATGGAAATATCTATACTGCTATCTCTATAAACATGGAAATCTCTACACAGCTATCTGTATAAACATGGAATTATCCACATGGCTATCCATATAAACATGGAAATATCTTCACCGCCTTCTGTATAAATATGGAAATAACTACACAGTCATCTGTATAAACATGGAAATATCTACTCCACTATCTGTATAAACATGGAAATATCTACACTGCTATCTGTATAAATATGTAAATATCTACACAGCCATCACTATAAACATGGACATATCTACACCGCTATCTGTATAAACATGGAAATAGCCACACCGCTATCTGTATAAACATGGAAATATCTACACCGCTATCTCTATAAACATGGAAATATCTCCAACGCTATCTGTATAAACATGGAAATATCTCCACTGCTCTCTGTATAAACATGGAAATATCTCCAGTGCTCTCTGTATAAACATGGAAATATCTACACCGCCGTCTGTATAAACATGGAAATATCTACACCGCTATCTGTATAAACATGGAAATACCTACAACACTATCTGTGTAAACATGGAAATATCTACACAGCTGTCTGTGTAAACACGGAAATATGTACTCCGCTATCTGTGTAAAGACGGAAATACCTACACCGCCATCTGTATAAACATGGAAATATCTACACCATTATCTGTATAAACATGGAAATATCTACACCACCATCTGTATAAACATGGAAATATCTAAAGCACTACCAGTATAAATAGGGAAATATCTTCACCGCTATCTGTTTAAACATGGAAATATCTACAGCAAGATCTCTATAAACATGGAAATATCTACACCGCTATATGTATAAACATGGAAATATCTATACCGCTATCTGTATAAACATGGAAATAACAACACCGCAATCTGTATAAACATGGAAATATCTACAAGGCTGTCTCTATAAACATGGAAATATCTAAACCACCATCTGTATGAAGATGTAAATAACTAAACAGTAATCTGTGTAAACGTGGAAATATCTACACCACCATCTGTATAAACATGGAAATATCAACACCAGTATCTGTGTAAAGATGGAAATATCTACACCGCAATCTGTGCCAAGGTGGAAATATCTACACCACTATCGGTGTAAAATGGAAATATCTACATCGCAATCTGTGCCAAGGTGGAAATATCTACACAACTGTCTGTGTAAACTTGGAAATATCTACACCGCTATCTGTATAAGGATGGAAATATCTACACCACAATCTGTGCAAAGATGGAAATATCTGCACTGCTATGTCTGTAAAAATGGAAATATCTACACCGATATGTATATAAACATGGAAATATCTACACCGCCATCTGTATAAACATGGAAATATATACAAAGTCATATGTATAAACATTTAAATATCTACACCACCATCTCTATAAACATGGAAATATCTTCATTGCCATCTGTATTCACATGGAAATAGCAACACATCCATCTATATTCACATGGAATAATCTACACAGCCATCTGTATAAACATGGAAATATCTACACCGCTATCTCTATAAACATGGAAATATCTACACCGCCATCTGTATATACATGGAAATATCTACACCATCATCTGTATAAAGATGGAAATACCTACACCGCAATCTGTTGAAAGATGGACATATCTACACCTCTATCTCTGTAAACATGGAAATGTCTACACCGCAATTTGTATAAACGTGGAAATATCTTCACCGCCATCTCTATAAACATGGAAATATCTACACTGCCATCTATATACACATGGAAATATCTACACAGCCATCTGTATAAACATGGAAATATCTACACCGCTAACTCTATAAACATGAAAATAGCTACACCGCTATCTCTATAAACGTGGAAATATCTACACCGAAATCTCTATAAGCATGGAAATATCTACACCGCCATCTCTATAAACTTGAAAATATCTACAACACCATCTTCAGAAACTTGGAACTATCTATAACGCCATCTGTATAAACTATCTACACCTCCATCTGTATCTGTGTAAAGATGGAAATATCTACACTGCAATCTGCGCAAAGATGGAAATATCTACACCGCTATCTCTCTAAACATGGAAATATATACACCGCTATCTCTATAAACATGGAAATACCAACACCGCTATCTGTGTAAACAGGGAAATACCAACAACGATATCTGTATAAACATGGAAATATCTACACCGCTATCTGTATAAACATGGAAAAATCATCACTGCTATCCCTATCAACATGGAAATACCTACACCGCCATCTCTATACACATGGAAATCTCTACACCACTATCTCTATAAACATAGAAATATCTACACCGCCATCTCTATAAACATGGAAATATCTACACTGCCATCTGCATGAACTTGGAAATATCTACAACGCCACTTGTATAAACATGGAAATATCTACAACGCCGTCTGTATAAACATTGAAATATCTACACTGCCATCTGTGGAAAGATGGAAATATCTACACCTCGATCTGTATAAACATTGAAATATCTACACCGCTACCTGTATAAAAATGGAAATATCTACACAGCTATCTGTATTAACATGGAAATATCTACACAGCAATCTCAATAAACATGGAATTATCTACACCACTATCTCTGTAAACATGGAAATTTCGACACCGCTATCGGTATAAACATGGAAATATGTACACCTATATCTGTATAGACAAGGAAATATCTACACCACCATCTGTATAAACATGGAAATATCTACACCGACATCTGTATAAACATTGAAATATCTACACCGCTATCTGTATAAATATGGAAATATCTACACTGCTATCTCTGTAAATATTTAAACATCTACACCGCTATCTTTATAAACATGGAAATATCTACACTGTTATCTCTATAAACATGGATATATCTACACCGCCATCTGTACAAACATGCAAATATCTACACAGTCATCTGTATAAACATGGAAATATCTACACCGCCATCTCTAAAAACACGGAAATATCTACAATGCCATCTGTTTACACATGGAAATATCTACACTGCCAACTGTAGAAACTTGGAAAAATATACACCACTATCTATAAAACATGGAAATACATACACCGCTATCTGTATAAACATGGAAATATCTCCAACGCTATCTGTATAAACATGGAAATATCTCCACTGCTCTCTGTATAAACATGGAAATATCTCCAGTGCTCTCTGTATAAACATGGAAATATCTACACCGCCGTCTGTATAAACATGGAAATATCTACACCGCTATCTGTATAAACATGGAAATACCTACAACACTATCTGTGTAAACATGGAAATATCTACACAGCTGTCTGTGTAAACACGGAAATATGTACTCCGCTATCTGTGTAAAGACGGAAATACCTACACCGCCATCTGTATAAACATGGAAATATCTACACCATTATCTGTATAAACATGGAAATATCTACACCACCATCTGTATAAACATGGAAATATCTAAAGCACTACCAGTATAAATAGGGAAATATCTTCACCGCTATCTGTTTAAACATGGAAATATCTACAGCAAGATCTCTATAAACATGGAAATATCTACACCGCTATATGTATAAACATGGAAATATCTATACCGCTATCTGTATAAACATGGAAATAACAACACCGCAATCTGTATAAACATGGAAATATCTACAAGGCTGTCTCTATAAACATGGAAATATCTAAACCACCATCTGTATGAAGATGTAAATAACTAAACAGTAATCTGTGTAAACGTGGAAATATCTACACCACCATCTGTATAAACATGGAAATATCAACACCAGTATCTGTGTAAAGATGGAAATATCTACACCGCAATCTGTGCCAAGGTGGAAATATCTACACCACTATCGGTGTAAAATGGAAATATCTACATCGCAATCTGTGCCAAGGTGGAAATATCTACACAACTGTCTGTGTAAACTTGGAAATATCTACACCGCTATCTGTATAAGGATGGAAATATCTACACCACAATCTGTGCAAAGATGGAAATATCTGCACTGCTATGTCTGTAAAAATGGAAATATCTACACCGATATGTATATAAACATGGAAATATCTACACCGCCATCTGTATAAACATGGAAATATATACAAAGTCATATGTATAAACATTTAAATATCTACACCACCATCTCTATAAACATGGAAATATCTTCATTGCCATCTGTATTCACATGGAAATAGCAACACATCCATCTATATTCACATGGAATAATCTACACAGCCATCTGTATAAACATGGAAATATCTACACCGCTATCTCTATAAACATGGAAATATCTACACCGCCATCTGTATATACATGGAAATATCTACACCATCATCTGTATAAAGATGGAAATACCTACACCGCAATCTGTTGAAAGATGGACATATCTACACCTCTATCTCTGTAAACATGGAAATGTCTACACCGCAATTTGTATAAACGTGGAAATATCTTCACCGCCATCTCTATAAACATGGAAATATCTACACTGCCATCTATATACACATGGAAATATCTACACAGCCATCTGTATAAACATGGAAATATCTACACCGCTAACTCTATAAACATGAAAATAGCTACACCGCTATCTCTATAAACGTGGAAATATCTACACCGAAATCTCTATAAGCATGGAAATATCTACACCGCCATCTCTATAAACTTGAAAATATCTACAACACCATCTTCAGAAACTTGGAACTATCTATAACGCCATCTGTATAAACTATCTACACCTCCATCTGTATCTGTGTAAAGATGGAAATATCTACACTGCAATCTGCGCAAAGATGGAAATATCTACACCGCTATCTCTCTAAACATGGAAATATATACACCGCTATCTCTATAAACATGGAAATACCAACACCGCTATCTGTGTAAACAGGGAAATACCAACAACGATATCTGTATAAACATGGAAATATCTACACCGCTATCTGTATAAACATGGAAAAATCATCACTGCTATCCCTATCAACATGGAAATACCTACACCGCCATCTCTATACACATGGAAATCTCTACACCACTATCTCTATAAACATAGAAATATCTACACCGCCATCTCTATAAACATGGAAATATCTACACTGCCATCTGCATGAACTTGGAAATATCTACAACGCCACTTGTATAAACATGGAAATATCTACAACGCCGTCTGTATAAACATTGAAATATCTACACTGCCATCTGTGGAAAGATGGAAATATCTACACCTCGATCTGTATAAACATTGAAATATCTACACCGCTACCTGTATAAAAATGGAAATATCTACACAGCTATCTGTATTAACATGGAAATATCTACACAGCAATCTCAATAAACATGGAATTATCTACACCACTATCTCTGTAAACATGGAAATTTCGACACCGCTATCGGTATAAACATGGAAATATGTACACCTATATCTGTATAGACAAGGAAATATCTACACCACCATCTGTATAAACATGGAAATATCTACACCGACATCTGTATAAACATTGAAATATCTACACCGCTATCTGTATAAATATGGAAATATCTACACTGCTATCTCTGTAAATATTTAAACATCTACACCGCTATCTTTATAAACATGGAAATATCTACACTGTTATCTCTATAAACATGGATATATCTACACCGCCATCTGTACAAACATGCAAATATCTACACAGTCATCTGTATAAACATGGAAATATCTACACCGCCATCTCTAAAAACATGGAAATATCTACAATGCCATCTGTTTACACATGGAAATATCTACACTGCCAACTGTAGAAACTTGGAAAAATATACACCACTATCTATAAAACATGGAAATACATACACCGCTATCTGTATAAACATGGAAATATCTTCAGCACTATCTCTGTAAACATGGAAATACATACACCGCCATCTCTATACACATGGAAATATCTACACCGCCATCTCTGCACACATAGAAATATATATGCCGCCATCCGCATGAACATGGAAATATCTACACCGCTATCTGTATAAACATGGAAATATCTACACCGCTATCTGCATAAATATGGAAATATCAACACCGCTATCTGTATAAACAAAGAAATATCTACACCACCATCTGTATAAACATGGAAATATATACACCGCCATCGGTATAAACATGGAAATATCTACACCGCTATCTGTATGAATATGGAAATATCCACTCCGCTATCTCTATAAACATGGAAATACCAACACCGTTATCTCTATAAACATGGAAATATCTACATCGCAATTTCTATAAACATGGAAATGTCTACACCGCCATCTCTATAAACATGAATCTATCTACACAGCCATCTCTAGAAACGTGGAAATATCTACACCGTCTTCTGTATAAACATGGAAATATCTACACCATTATCTGTATAAACATGGAAATATCTACACCGCTATCTGTATAAACATGGAAACATTTACACCGCTATCTGTATAAACATGGAAATATCTACAATGCTATCTGTGTAAACATGGAAATATCTACACCGCCAACTGTAGAAACACGCAAATATCCACACAGTCAACAGTATAAACATGGAAATATCTGCGCCAACAAATCTATAAACGTGGAAATATCCTCATTGCCATCTGTATACCCATGGAAATACCTACACAACCATCAGTGTAAATATGGAAATACATGCTCCGCTATCTCAATAAACATGGAAATACCTACACCGCTATCTCTAAAAACATGGAATTATCTACGCCACCATCTCTATAAACATGGAAATATCTACATCGATATCTGTATAAACATGGAAATATCTCCAACGTTATCAGTATAAACATGGAAATATCTACACCGCTATCGGTATAAACATGGAAATATCTAAAACGCTATCTGTATAAAATTGGAAATATCTACACCACCATCTCTATAAACATGGAAATATCTACACTGATATCTATATACACATGGAAATATCTACACAGCCATCTCTGAAAACATTGAAATACCTACAGCACTATCTGTATAAGCATGGAAATATCTACATCACTATCTTTGTAAACATAGAAATATCTATACCGTTATCTGTGTAAAGATGGAAATATCTACACCGCTATCTGTGTAAACGTGGAAATATGTACACCGCTATCTATATAAACGTGGAAATATCTACACCGCAATCTGTATAAACGTGGAAACATCTACACCGCCATCTGTATAAACATGGAAATATCTACACCGCCATCTCTATAGACATGGAAATATCTACACCGCCAACTGTATAAACATGGAAATATCTAAACCGCTATCTGTATAAACTTGGAAATATCTACACAGCTATCTGTGTAAACTTGGAAATATCTACACAGCTATCTGTGTAAAGTTGGAAATATCTACATCGCAATCTGTGCAAAGATGGAAATATCTACACCGCTATCTCTGTAAACATGGAAATATCTACACCGCTGTCTGCATAAACATGGAAATATCTACACTGCCATCTGTATACACATGGAAATATCTACACAGCCATCTGTACAAACATGGAAATATCTACACCGATATCCCTATAAACATGGAAATACCTGCACCGTTATCTCTGTAAACATTTAAATATCTACACCGCAATCTCTGTAAACATGGAAATATCTACACCGCCATCTCTATAAACGTGAATATGTCTACACCGCCATCTCCAGAAACATGGAACTATATACACCGCCATCTGAATAAACATGGAATATCTACACCACTATCTGTATAAACATGGAAATATGTACACTGCCATCTGTATAAAGATGGAAATATCTACACCGCGAGCTGCATAAACATGGAAATATCTACACCGCTATCTGTATAAACATGGAAATACCAACACCGCTATCCATATAAACATGGAAATATCTAAACCGCCATCTGCATAAACATGGAACTGTCTGCAACGCCGTCTCTATAAACATGGAAATACCTACACAGCTATCTGTATAAACATGGAAATATCTACACCGCTATCTGTATAAACATGGAAATATCTACACTGTCATCTGTATAAAGATGGAAATATCTACACCGCGAGCTGTATAAACATCGAAATATCTACACCTCTATCTGTATAAACATGGAAATATCTACACCGCTATCTGTATAATCATGGAAATATCTACACCGCAATCTGTATGAACACCGAAATAACTACACCGCCATCTCCATAAACATGGAAATATCTACACCGCTATCACTATTAACATAGAAATATCTTCACCGCCATCTCTATAAACATGGAAATATCAACAACGCCATCTGCCTAAACATGGAAGTACCTACACCGCCACCTGTATAAACAGGGAAATATCTACACCGCAATCTGTATAAACATGGAAATATCTACACCACCGTCTCTATAAACATGGAAGTATCTACCCTGCCATCTGTAAACACATGGAAATATCTTCACGGTCATCAGTATAAATATGGAAACATCTGCACCGCTATCTCTCTACACATGGAAAGCTACACCTCTACCTGTATAAACATTGAAATATCTACACCGTAATCTCTATAAATATGGACATATCTACTATCTACAACACCATGTGTATAAACATGGAAATATCTAAAACGCCATCTGTATAAACATTTAAATATCTTCACTGCCATCTGTATAAACATGGAAACATCTACACTGCCAACTGTATAAATATAGAAATATCTACACCGCTATCTATATAAACATGGAAATAACTACACCGCAATCTCTATGAACATGGAAATATCTACACCGCTATCTGTGTAAAGATGGAAATATGTACACTGCTGTCTGTATAAATATGGAAATATCTTCACCAATATCTCTATGTACATGAAATTGTCTACACCGCTACTTGTATAAACATGGAAATATCTACACCGCTATCTGTATAAACATGGAAATATCTACATCGCTATCTGTATAAACATGGAAATATCTCCACCGCTATATGTATAAACATGGAAATATATCCACAGCTATCTCTATAAACATAGAAATATCTACACCACTATCTTTATAAACATGGAAATATCAACACCACTATCTGTATAAACATGGAAATATCTACACTGCCATCTGTATAAACATGGAAATAGCCACACCGATCTCTGTATCTTCATGGAAATATCTACACCGCCATCTAAATAAATATGGAAAGATGTACACAACTATCTGTACAAATATGGAAATATCTACACCGCTGTCTCTATAAATATGTAAATATATACACTGCCATCTTTATCAACATGGAAATATCTACACCGCTATCTCTGTAAACATGGAAATATCTACACCGCCATCTGTAGAAACATGGAAAAACCTACACAGTCATCTGAATAAACATGGAAGTATCTACAACACCATCTCTATAAACATGGAAATATCTACACTGCCGTTTGTATAAACATGGAAATATCTACACAGCAATCTGTATAAACATGGAAATATCTACAGAACTCATTCTATACACATGGAAATACCTACACTGTATAAACATGGAAATATCTACACAGCCATCTCTATAAACATGGAAATACCTACACAGCCATCTCTATAAACATGAAAATATCTACACAACCATCTCCATAAACATGGAACTATCTACACCACCATCTGTGTAAAAATGGAAATATCTACACCGCTATCTGTACAAACATGGAAATATCTACACTGCCATCTGTATAAAGATGGAAATATCTACACCGCAAGCTGTATAAACATTGAAATATCTACACGGCTCCCTGTGTAAACATGGAATTACCAACACCGCCATCTGTATATACATGCAAGTACCTACAGAGCCATCTGTATAAACATGGAAATATCTAAACCACTATCTCTATAAAAATGGAAATAAAAACACCGCCATCTCTATAAACATGGAATTATCTGCAACGCTATCTCTGTAAACATGGAAATATCTACATCGCCATCTGCATAAACATGGAAATATCTACACCGCGATCTCTATAAACATGGAAATATCTACAACACCGTCTGTACAAACATAGAAATATCTACACTGCCATCTGTAGAAAGATGGAAATGTCTACACCGTGATCTGTATAAACATGGGAATAACTACACCGGTACCTGTATAAACATGGAAATATCTACACCGCTATCTGTATAAACATGGAAATAACTACACCGTTATCTGTATAAACATGGAAATGTCTACACCGCTATCTGTATAAATATGGAAATATCTACACCGCTATCTGTATAAACATGGAAATATCTACACCGCTATCTGTATAAATATGAAAATATCTACACTGTTATCTCGATAAGCTTGGAAATGTCTAAACCATTATCAGTATAAACATGGAAATATCTAAACCGCCATCTGTATATACATGGAAATAACTACACAGTCATCTGTATAAAGATGGAAATATCTACACCACCATCTGTATAAACATGGAAGTATCTACACTGCCATTTGTATAAACATGGAAATATCTACACTGCCATCTCGATAAACATGGAAATATCTACACCGCTATCTGCATAAACATGGAAATATCTACGCCACCATCTGTAAAAACATGGAAATATCTACACAGTCATCTGTATAAACCTTGAAATATCTACACCTCCATCTGTATAAACATGGAAATATCTACAGTGCCAAATGTATTCACATGGAAATATCTACACCACTGTCTGTATAAACATGGAAATATCTCTACCGCTATCTGTATAAACATGGAAATATCTCCAACGGTTTCTGTATAAACATGGAATTATCTTCACCGCTATCGGTATAAACATGGAAATATCTACACTGCTTTCTGTATAAACTTGGAAATAAATTCAACGCTATCTGTGTAAACAGGGAAATATCTACACAACTATCTGTGTAACATGGAAATATGTTCACCGCTATCTGTGTAAAGATGGGAATATCAACACCGCAGTCTTTCGAAATACGGAAATATATACCCCGCTATCCCTGTAAACATGGAAATATCTACACCGCTATCTGTTTAAACATGGAAAAACCTACACCGCTATCTGTATAAAGATGGAAATAGCTACACCACTATCTGTGTAAATATGGAAATATCTACACCGCCATCTCTATAAACATGGAAAAATTAACACCTCTATCTGTATAAACATGGAAATATCTCCACCGTAATCTGCATAAACATGGAAATATCTACACCACTCTCGCTATAAACATGGAAATACCTACACCGCCATCTCTATAAACATGGAATTATCTACACTGCTATCGCTATAAACATAGAAACATCTACAGCGCCACCTCTATTAACATGGAAATATCTACACCGCCATCAGCATAAACATGGAAATAACTACACCGCCATCTGTATAAATATGGAAATATCTACACTGCCATCTCTATAAACATAGAAACATCTACACTGCCATCTGTAGAAAGATGGAAATATCTACACCGAGATCTGCATAAACATGGAAATATCTACAACTCTACCTGTATCAACATGGAAATATATGCACAGCTATCTGTATAAATATGGAAATATCTACACCACTATCTGTATAAACATGGAAATATCTACATCACTATCTGTATAAACATGGAAATATCTCCACCGCTATATGTATAAACATGGAAATATATCCACCGCTATCTCTATAAACATAGAAATATCTACACAACTATCTTTATAAACATGGAAATATCAACACCACTATCTGTATAAACATGGAAATATCTACACTGCCATCTGTATAAACATGGAAATAGCCACACCGATCTCTGTATGTTCATGGAAATATCTACACCGCCATCTGAATAAATATGGAAACATCTACACAACTATCTGTACAAATATGGTAATATCTACACCGCTATCTCTATAAATATGTAAATATATACACTGCCATCTTTATCAACATGGAAATATCTACACCGCTATCTCTGTAAACATGGAAATATCTACACCACCATCTGTAGAAACATGGAAATACCTACACAGTCTTCTGTATAAACATGGAAATATCTACAACACCATCTCTAAAAACATGGAAATATCTACACTGCCGTCTGTATAAACATGGAAATATCTACACAGCAATCTGTATAAACATGGAAATATCTATAGCACTCATTCTGTACACATGGAAATACCTACACCGCTATCTCTATAAACATGATAATATCTACAACGCCATATCTATAAACATGGAAATATCTACACCGCCATCTCTATAAACATGAAAATATCTACACAACCATCTCCATAAACATGGAACTATCTACACAACCATCTGTGTAAAAATGGAAATATCTACACTGCTATCTTTATAAACATGGAAATATCTACACTGACATCTGTATAAAGATGGAAATATCTACACCGCAAGCTGTATAAACATTGAAATATCTACTCGGCTCCCTGTATAAACATGGAATTACCAACACCGCCATCTGTATATACATGCAAGTATCTACAGAGCCATCTGCATAAACATGGAAATATCTACACCACTATCTCTATCAAAGTGGAAATAACAACACCGCCATCTCTATAAACATGGAATTATCTGCACCGCTATCACTGTAAACCTGGAAATATCTACAACGCCATCTGCATAAACATGGAAATATCTACACCGCGATCTCTATAAACATGGAAATATCTACAACACCGTCTGTATAAACATAGAAATATCTACACTGCCATCTGTAGAAAGATGGAAATGTCTACACCGTGATCTGTATAAACATGGGAATATCTACACCGGTACCTGTATAAACATGGATATATCTACACCGCTATCAGTATAAACATGGAAATACCTACACCGCTATCTGTATAAACATGGAAATATCTACACCGCTATCTGTATAAACATGGAAATATCTACACCGCTATCTGTATAAACATGGAAATATCTACACCGCTATCTGTATAAACATGGAAATAACTACACCGCTATCTGTATAAATATGAAAATATCTACACTGTTATCTCGATAAGCATGGAAATGTCTACACCGTTATCTGTATAAACATGGAAATATCTACACGGCTATCTCTATAAACATGGAAATATCTAAACCGCCATCTGTATATACATGGAAATGACTACACAGTCATGTGTATAAAGATGCAAATATCTACACCACCATCTGTATAAACATGGAAGTATCTACACTGCCATTTGTATTAACATGGAAAGATCTACACTGCCATCTTGATAAACATGGAACTATCTACACCGCTATCTGTATAAACATGGAAGTATCTACACGGCTATCTGTATCAACATGGAAATATCTAAACCGCCTTCTGTATAAACATGGAAATAACTACAGAGTCATCTGTATAAACATGGAAATATGTACACCACCGTATGTATAAACATGGAAATATCTACAATTCCATCTGTATAAACATGGAAATATGTACATAACCATCTATATAAACATGGAAATATCTCCATCGCTATCTGTATAAATATGGAAATATCTACACCGCCATCTGTATAAACAAGGAAATATCTACACCACTATCAGTATAAATATGGAAATATCTACACCGTTATCTCTATAAAAATGGAAATATCTACACCACTATCTGTAGAAACATGGAAATATCTACACCGATATCTCTATAAACATGGAAATATCTACACCATCATCTGTATAAACATTGAGCTATCTACACTGCCATCTGTATAAAGATGGAAATACCTACACCACCATCTCTATAAACATGGAAAATTCTACACTGCCATTTGTATACACATGGAAATATCTACACAGCCATGTCTATAAACATGGAAATATCTACACTGCTATCTCTATAAACATGGAAATATCAACACTGCCATCTCTATAAACATTAAAATATCTTCACCGCCATCTCCATAATCATGGAACTATCTACAACACCATGTGTATAAACATGGAAATATCTACAACGCCATCTGTATAAACATTTAAATATCTTCACTGCCATCTGTATAAACATGGAAACATCTACACTGCCAACTGTATAAATATAGAAATATCTACACCGCTATCTATATAAACACGGAAATAACTACACCGCAATCTGTATGAACATGGAAATATCTACACCGCTATCTGTGTAAAGATGGAAATATCTACACTGCTGTCTGTATAAATATGGAAATATCTTCACCAATATCTCTATGTACATGAAATTCTCTACACCGCTACCTGTATAAACATGGAAATATCTACACCGCTATCTATATAAACATGGAAATATCTACATCGCTATCTGTATAAACATGGAAATATCTCCACCGCTATATGTATAAACATGGAAATATATCCACCGCTATCTCTATAAACATAGAAATATCTACACCACTATCTTTATAAACATGGAAATATCAACACCACTATCTGTATAAACATCGAAATATCTACACTGCCATCTGTATAAACATGGAAATAGCCACACCGATCTCTGTATGTTCATGGAAATATCTACACCGCCATCTAAATAAATATGGAAACATCTACACAACCATCTGTACAAATATGGAAATATCTACACCGCTGTCTCTATAAATATGTAAATATATACACTGCCATCTTTATCAACATGGAAATATCTACACCGCTATCTCTGTAAACATGGAAATATCTACACCACCATCTGTAGAAACATGGAAATACCTACACAGTCATCTGAATAAACATGGAAGTATCTACAACACCATCTCTATAAACATGGAAATATCTACACTGCCGTCTGTATAAACATGGAAATATCTACACAGCAATCTGTATAAATATGGAAATATCTACAGAACTCATTCTATACACATGGAAATACCTACACCGCTATCTCTATAAACATGGAAATATCTACACAGCTATCTCTATTAACATGGAAATATCTATACCTCCATTTCCATAAACTTGGAAATATCTACACCGCCATCTGCATAAACATGGAAATATCAACACCGCTGCCTGTATAAACATGGAAATATCTACACCGCTATGTGTATAAACATGGAAATATCTACACCGTGATCTGTATAAACATGGAAATATCTACACCGCTATCTGTATAAACATGGAAATATTTTCACCGCTATCTGTATAAACATGGAATTATCTACACCGCTATCTGTATAAATATGGAAATATCTTTACCGCTATCTCTATTAACATGGAAATGCCTACACCGCTATCTGTATAAACATGGAAGTATCTACATGGCTATCTCAAAAACGTGGAAATATCTACACCGCCATCTGTATAAACATGGAAATAACTAGACAGTCGTCTGTATAAACATGGAAATACCTACACCACCATCTGTATAAACATGGAAATATCTACACTGCCATCTATGTAAACATGGAAATATCTTCACAGCCATCTCTATAAACATGGAAATAGCTACACCGCTATCTGTATAATCATGGAAATATCTACACAATCATGTGTACAAACATGGAAACTTCTACAACTCCATCTATATAAACATGGACATATCTACACTGCCATCTGTATACACATGGAAATATCTTCACAGCCATCTGTATAAACATGGAAATATCTACACCACTATCTCTATAAACATGGAAATACCTACACCGCTAACTGTATAAACATGGAAATATCTCCACCACTATCTGTATAAACATGGAAATATCTACACTACTATCTGTATAAACATGGAAATATCTACACCGCTATCTGTATAAACATGGAAATATCTACACCGCCATCTGTATGAACACGGAAATACCTAACTCGCTATCTCTATAAACAAGGAAATATCTACAATGCCATCTGTAGAAAGATGGAAATATCTACCACGCGATCTGTGTAAACATGGAAATATCTCCACCGCTATCTGTATATACATGGAAATATCTACACGGCTATCTGTATAAACATGGAAATATCTACACCGCTATTTGTATAAACATGGAAATTTCTACACCGCTATATGTATAAATATGGAAATAACTACACCGCAATCTCTATAAACATGGAAATAACTGCATCGCTATCTGTATAAACATAAAAACAACTACACCACTATCTCTATCAACATGGAAATATCTACAACGCCATGTGTAGAAACGTGGAAATATCTACACAGACATTTGTATAAACATGGAAGTATCTGCACCGATTTCTGTACAAATATGGAAATATCTACACAGCTATGTCTATAAACTTGGAAATATTTAAACCGCCATCTGCATAAACATCTAAATATCTACAACGCCATCTGTATAAACATGGAAATAACTACACCGTCATCTGTATAATCATGGAAATATCCACACAGCCATCTGTATAAACATGGAAATATCTACACCGCCATGTGTAAAAACATGGAAATATGTACACAGTCGTCTGAATAAACATGGAAATATCTACACCTCCATCAGTATTAAACATGAAATTATATACACCGTTATCTCTATAAACATGGAAATACCTACACCGCTATCTGTATAAACATGGAAATATCTACACCGCTATCTGTATAAACATGGAAATATCTACAACGCCATCTGTATAAACATGGAAATATCTAAACCGCTGTCTCTATAAACATGGAAATATCTACACCGCAATCTCTAAAAACATGGAAATATCTACACAGTCATCTGTATAAACATGGAAATATCTACACAGTCATCTCTATAAACATGGAAATATCTACACCACCATCTGTATCAACATGGAAATAACTACACAGCTATCTCTATAAACATGGAACTACCTACAAGGCTATCTCTATAAACATGGAAATATCTACACCACTATCTCTATAAACATGGAAATATCTACACCGCCATCTCTATAAACATGTAAATAGCTACACTGCCATCTCCATAAACATGGAACTATCTACACCGCCATCTGTATAAACATGGAAATATCTACATTGCCATCTGTATAAAGATGTAGCTATCCAGACTGAAAGCTGCATAAACATGGAAATATCTACACCGCTATCTCTATAAACATGGAAATATCTACACAACTATCTCTATAATCATGGAAATATATACACCGCCATCTCTATAAACATGGAAATACATACACCGCCATCTACAGAAACTAGAAAATATCTACATGGCCATCTATGTAAACATGGAAATATCTACACCGCCATCTCTATAAACATGGAAATATCTACACCAACATCTGTAAAAACATGGAAATATCGACAAAGTCATCTGTATAAACATGGAAGAATCTACACTACCCTCTGTATAAACTTGGAAATACCTAAACTACCATCTGTATACCCATGGAAATACCTTCACAGCCATCTGTATAAACATGGAAATATCTGCACCACTATCTCTATAAACATGGAAATACCTGCATCGCTATCTCTATAAACATGGACATATGTACACTGGTATCTCTGTAAACATGGAAATACCAACATTTATATTTTCATGTAAACATGAAAATATCTACAATGCCATCTCCATAAACACGGAACTATCTACACTGCCATCTGTATAAACATGGAAATATCTACACTGCCATCTGTATAAAGATGTAAATATTCACCGCGAGCTGTATAAACATGAAAATATCTACACAGCTCTCTGTATAAACATGGAAATAGAAACACCGCTATCTCTATAAACATGGAAATACATACACAGATATCTGTATAAACATGGAAATACCTAACACGGTATCTCTATAAACAAGGAAATAACTACATTGCCATTTATATAAAAATGGAAATATCTACACCGCCATCTGTAAAAATATGAAAATATCTACACAGTCAGCTGTATAAACATGGAAATATCTACACCTCTATCTCTATAAACATGGAAATATCTACACTGCCATCTGTATACACATGGAAATATCTACACCACTATCTCAATAAACATGGAAATACATACAACGCAATCTGTATGAACATGGAAATATCTACAGTGCTATCTGTATAAACGTGGAAATATCTACACTGCTATCTCTATAAACATGGAAATATCTCCACTGCTATCTGTATAAACATGGAAATATCTACACTGCTATCTGTATAAACATGGAAATATCTCCACTGCTATCTGTATAAACATGGAAATATCTACACTGCTATCTGTATAAACATGGAAATATCTAAGCCGCTATCTGTATAAACATGGAAATATCTACGCCGCTATCTGTATAAACATGGAAATATCTACACCGTTATCTCTATAAATGTATAAATATCTACACCACTATCTCTATAAACATGGAAATGTCTACACTGCTATCCATTTAAACATGGAAATATCTACATGGCTATCTCTATAAACATGGAAATATATACACCGCCATCTGTATCAACATGGAAATACCTACAGAGTCATCAGTATAAACAAGGAAAAATCTACACCACTATCTGTGAAAACATGGAAATAGCTACACTGCATTCTGTATAAACATGGAAATATCTACACAGCCATCTGTATAAACATGGAGATATCTACACAGCCGTCTGTATAAACATGCAAATATCTACACCACTATCTGTATAAACATGGAAATATCTACATCGCTATCTGTATAAACATAGAAACATCTGCACCGCTATCTATATAAACATGGAAATATCTACACCACTATCTTTATAAACATGGAAATAGCTACATCGACATCTCTATAAACATGGAAATATCTACAACGCTAACTGTATAATCATGGAAATATCCACAGCGCCATCTACATAAACAAGGAAATATCTACACCGCCATCTGTATAAACATGGAAATATCTACACCGTCATCTGTATAAACATAGAAATATCTACACTGCCATCTGTAGAAAGATGGAAATATCTACAACGCGATCTGTGTAAACATGGATGTATCTACACTGCTATCAGTATAAACATGGAAATATCTTCACCGGTATCTGTATAAACATGGAAATATCTACACCACGATCTGTATAAACATGGAAATATCTTCACCACTATCTGTATAAACATGGAAATATCTGCACCGCTATCTGTATAAACTTGGAAATATCTACAGCGCTATCTTTATTAATATGGAAATATCTACACGGCTAACTGTATAAACATGGAAATATCTACACCGCAATCTTTATAAACGTGGAAATAACTACACCGCTATATGTATATATGTGGAAATAACTACACCGCTATCTCTATAAACATGGAAATATCTACATTGCAATCTGTATAAACATAGAAATAACTACACCGCTCTCTCTATAAACTTGGAAATACCTACACAGTCATCTGTATTAACATGGAAATATCTAGCCCACCATCAATATAAACATGGAAATATCTACACTGCCATCTGTATAAACATGGAAATATTTACACAGCCATCTCTATAAACATGGAAATAGCGTCACCGCTATCTGTATAAACATGGAAATAGCCACACCGCTATCTGTATAAACATGGAAATATCTACACCGCCATCTGTATAAACGTGGAAATATCTACACCGTCATCTGTATAAACATGGAAATATCTACACGGCAATCTGTATAAACATGGGAATATCTACACAGCCATCAGTATAATCATGAAAGCATCTACTCCCCTATCTCTATACAATGGAAACATCTACACCGCAATCTCTATAAACATGGAAATATCTACACCGCCATCTCTATAAACATGAAAATATCTACACCGCCATCTCCATAAACATAGAACTGTCTACACCACCATCAGTGTGAACATGGAAATATTTACACCGCTATCTGTATAAACGTGGAAATATCTACACCACCATCTGTATAAACATTTAAATATCTACACCGCTGTCTCCATAAACATGGAAATATCTATACCGCCATGTGTAGAAACAGGAAAATATCTACACTGTCATCTGTATAGATATGGAAATATCTACACCACTGCCTTTATAAACACGGAAATACCGACATGGCCATCTGAATACACGTGGAAATATCTACACAGACATCTGTATCAATATGGAAATAAATACACCGCTATCTCTATAAACATGGAAATAACTACACCGCTCTCTCTATAAACATGGAAATATCTACACCTCTATCTCTATAAACATGGAACTATCTACACCGCCATCTGTATAAATATGGAAATATCTACACTGCCATCTGTATAAAGATGCAAATATCTACAACGTGAGCTGTATAAACATGGAAATAACTACACCGCTATCTGTATAAACATGGAAATATCTACTCCGTTATCTCTATAAACATGGAAATACCTACACCGCTATCTCTATAAACATGGAAATATGTACACCGCTATCTCTATAAACATGGAAATATGTACACCGCTATCTCTATAAACATGGAAATATATACTCCGCCATCTCTATAAACATGGGAAGATCTACAACGCCATCTACATAAACAAGGAAATATCTACACCGCAATCTATATAAACATGGAAATATCTACACCACTATCTGTATAAACATGGAAATATCTACACCGCCATCTGTAGAATCATGGATATATCTACAAAGTCATCTGTATAAACATGGAAATATCTACACCACCATCTGTATAAACTTGGAAATATCTACTCTGCCATCTGTATACACATGGAAATATCTACAGAGCCATCAGTAAAAACATGGAAACATCTACACTGCTGTCTCTATACACATGGAAATACCGACACCGCTATCTCTATAAACATGGAAATATCCACATCGCCATCTCTATAAACATGAAAATTTCTACACCGCCATCTCCATAAACCTGGAACTATCTACACCACCATCAGTGTAAACATGGAAATATCCACACCACTATCTGTAAACATGGAAATACCTACACTGCCATCTGTATCAACATGGAAATAACTACACCGCTATCAGTATAAACATGGAAATACACCGCTATCACTGTAAACATGGAAATATCTACAGCGCCATCTGTATAAACATGGAAATATCTATACCGCTATCTCTAGAAACATGGAAATATCTACACCGCTATCTATATACACATGGAAATATCTTCACAGCCATCAGTAAAAACATGGGAACATCTACACTGCTATCTCTATACACATGGAAATACCGACACCGCTATCTCTATGAACATGGAAATATCTACACTACCAAGTGTATAAACATGGAAATATCTACAATGCCATCCGTATAAAGATGTAAATATGTACACCGTGAGCTGTAAAAACATGAAGATATCTACACTGCTATCTCTGTAAACATGGAAAAAACAACACCATAATCTGTATAAACATGGAAATATCTACACCGCTATCTGTATAAACATGGAAATATCGACTCCGCTATCTCTATAAACATGGAAATACTTACACCGCTATCTCTATAAACATGGAATTATATACACCATCATCTCTATAAACATGGAAATATATACACCGCCATCTATATAAACATGGAAATATCTACACCGCTATCTCTATAAACATAGAAATATCTACACCGCCATCCGTAAAAACATGGAAATCTCTACAAAGTCATCTGTATAAACATGGAAGTATCTACACAACCATTTGTATAAATTTGGAAATATCTACTCTGCCATATGTACACACAAGGAAATATCAACACAGACATCTGTATAAACTTGGAAATATCTACACTGCTATCTCTATAAACATGGAAATACCTACAACGCTATCTTAATAAACATGGAAATATCAACACCGCCATCTGTATAAACATGGAAATATCTACACCGCTATCTCTGGAAACATGGAAATACCTACACCGCTATCTTTATAAACATGGAAATACCTACACCGCCATCTGTATAAAAATGGAAATATCCACACCACAATCTGTGTAAACTTGAAACTATCTACACCGACATCTATGTAAACATGGAAATATCTAAACCGCTATCTGTATAAACATGGAAATATCTACAATGCCATCTGAATAAAGATGGAAATTTCTACACCATGATCTGTATAAATATAGAAATATCTACACCGCTACCTATATAAACATGGAAATATCTACACCGGTATCTGGGTAAACATGGAAATATCTACACCGCTCTCTGTATAAAGATGGAAATATCTACACCGCCATCTGTATAAACATGGAAATATCAACACAGTCATCTGTATATACATGGAAATATCTACACCACCATCTCTATAAACATGAAAATATCTACACTGCCATCTGTATACACATGGAAATATCTACACAGCCATCAGTTTAAACATGGAAACATCTACACCGCTATCTCTATACACATGGAAATACCTACACTGCTATCTCTATAAACATGGTAATATCTACCCGGCAATCTCTATACACATGGAAATATCTACACCGACATCTCTATAAACATGAAAATACCTACACTGCTATGTCCAAAAACATGGAACTAACTACATCGCCATCTGTGTAAACATGGAAATATCTACACATCTATCTGTATGAACATGGAAATATCTACACTGCCATCTGTATAAAGATGGAAATATCTACACCGCGAGGTGTATAAACATGGAAATATCAACACTGCTATCTATATAAACATCGAAATATCTACACCGCTATCTGTATAAAAATGGAAATATCTACAACGCTAATTGGGTAAACATGGAAATGTAAACACTGCCATCTGTATACACATGGAAATATCTACACAGCCATCAGTATAAACATGGAAACATCCACACCGCAATCTCTATACACATGAAAATACCTATACCGCTATCTCTATAAACATGGAAATATCTACACCGTCATCTCTATAAACATGAAAATATCTACACCGCCATCTCCATAAACATGGAACTATCTACACCACCATCTGTGTAAACATGGAAATATCTACACCGCTGTCTGTATAAAGATGGAAATAACTACACTGATATCTGTATAAAGATGGATATATCTACACCGTGAGCTGTATAAACTTGGAAATATCTACACCGCTATCTGTATAAACATGGAAATACCAACACTGCTGTCTGTATAAACATGGAAATATCTACACCGCTGTCTGTATCAATATGGAAATATCTACACCACTATCTCCATAAACATGGAAATACCTACACTGCCATTTCTATAAACATGGAATTATCTACACCGCTATCTCCATAAATATAGAAATATCTACACCGCCATATCTATAAACATGGAAATATCTACACCGACATCTGTACAAACACTGAAATATCTACACTGCCATTTGTAAAAAGATGGAAATTTCTACAACGAGATCTGTATAAACATGGATATATGTACACCGCTACCTAAATAAACATGGATATATCTACACCGGTATCTATATAAATATGGAAATATCTACACCACGATCTGTATCAACATGGAAATATCTACACCGCTATCTGTATAAATATGGAAATATCCACACCGCTATCTGTATAAACATGGAAATATCTACACCGCCATCTGTATAAACTTGGAAATATCTACACAGTCATTTTTATAAACATGGAAATACCTACACCGCTATCTGTATAAAGATGGAAATATCTACACCGCTATCTCTATGAACATGGAAATGTCTACACCTCTCTCTGTATAAACATGGAAATATCTACACGTCTATCTTTATAAACATTTAAATATCTACACCGCCAACTGCATAAAGTTGGAAATACCTACAAAGTCTTCTCTACAAACATGGAAATATCTACACCACCATCTGTATAAACATGGAAATATCAACACTGTCATCTGTATAAACATGGTAATAACTAAACAGAGATCTCTAAATACATGCAAATATCTACACCGCTATCTGTATAAACATGGAAATATCTACACCGCCATGTGTGTAAAAATGGAAATATCTACACCGTCATCTGTATAAACATGGAAATATAACACCGCTATCTGTATAAACATGGAAATATCTACACTGTCATCTGTATAAACATGGAAATATAACACCACTATCTGTATAAACATGGAAATGTCTACACCGCTATCTCTATAAACATGGAAATATCTGCACCGCTATCTGTATAAACATGGAAATATCTACACTACTATCTCTATAAACATGGAAATATCTACACCGCCTTCTGTATAAACATGGAAATATCAACACAGTCATCTGTATAAACATGGAAATAACTTCACCACCATCTTTATAAACATGGAAATATTTACACTGACATCTGTATACACATGGAAATATCTACGCAGCCATCAGTATATACATGGAAACATCTACAAGGCTATCCCTATACACATGGAAATATCTAAACCGCTACCTCTATAAACATGGAAATATCTACACCGCAATCTCTATAAACATGGAAATAACTACACCGCTATCTATATAAACATGAAAATCTCTACACCGCCATCTCCATAAACATGGAACTATCTACACAACCATCTGTGTAAACGTGAAAATACATACACCGCTATCTGTATAAACATGGAAACATCTCCACCGCTATCTGTATAAACATGGAACTATCTACACGGCTATCTGTATAAACATGGCAATATCTACAACGTTATGTGTGTAAACATGGAAATATCTACACAGATATCTGTGTAAACATGGAAATATCTACACCACTATCTGTGTAAACATGGAAATATCTACACCGCAAACTGTGCAAAGATGGAAATATATACACTGCTATCTCTGTTAACATGGAAATATCTACACCGCTATCTGTATAAACATGGACATATCTACATCGCTATCTGTATAAACATGGAAACACCTCCACCGCTATCTGTATAAACATGGAAATATCTACAACGCTATCTGTTTAAACATGGAAATATCTACACCGCTATCTCTATAAACATGGAAATATCTACACCGCTACCTGTGTAAAGACGGAAATTTCCACACCGCAATCTGTGCAAAGATGGAAATATCTACACCGCTATATGTGTAAACATGGAAATATCTACACCGCTATCTGTATAAACATGGAAATATCTACACCGCTATGTGTATAAACATGGAAATATCTACACTACTATCTGTATAAACATGGAAATACCTACACCAACATCTCCATAAACAAGGAAATATCTACACTGCCATCGGTATACACTTGGAAATATCTACACAGCCATCAGTATAAACATGGAAACATCTACACCGCTATCTCTATACACATAGAAATAACTTTACCGCTATTTCTACAAACATGGAAACATCTACACCGTCATCTGTATAAACTTGGAAATACCTACACAGTCTTCTGTATAAACATGGAAATATCTACTCCACCATCTTTATAAACATGGAAATATCTACACTGCCATCTGTATAAACATGGAAATATCTACACAGGCTTCTCTATAAACATGGAAATATATACACCGCTTTCTGTATAAACATGGAAATATCTACTCCGCTATCTGAATAAACATGGAAATATCTACACCGCCATGTGTATAAACATGGAAAAATATACACCGTCATCTGTATAAACTTCGAAATATATCACCGCTATCTGTATAAATATGGAAATATCTACACCGCTATCTCTATAAACATGGAATTATCTGCACCGCTATCTATATAAACATGGAAATATCTACACCGCCATCTGTATAAATATGGAAATATCTACACCGACATCTGTATACACATGAAAATATCTACACAGCCATGAGTATCAAAATGGAAACATCTATACCGCTATCTCTATACACATGGAAATACCTAAACCGCTATCTTTATAAACTTGGAAACATCTACACCGTAATCTGTATAAACAAGGAGATATCTAAACCGCCATCGCTATAAACATGAAAATATCTACAACGCCATCTCCATAAACATGGAACTATCTACATCACCATCTGTGTAAACATGGAAATATCTACACCGCTATCTGTATAAACATGGAAATATCTACACTGCCATCTGTATAAAGATGGAAATATGTACACCGTGATCTGAATAAACATGGAAATATCTACACCGCTGTCTCTGTAAACATGGAAATATCTAAACTGCTATCTGTATAAATATGGAAATGTATACACCGCTATCTCTATAAACATGGAAATGTCCACACCGCTATCTGTATAAACATGGAAATATCTGCATGGGTATCTCCATGAACATGGAAATATCTACACCGCCATCGGTATAAACTTGGAAATACCTGCACAGTCGTCTGTAAAAACATGGAAATATCTACACCACCATCTGTATAAACATGGAAATATCTACTCAGCCATCTGTATAAGCATGGAAATACCTACACCGCTATCTGTATAAACTTGGAAATACCCACACCGCTATCTGTATATACATGTAAATTTCTTCAAAGCCATCTGTAAAACCATGGAAATATCTACACATTCATTTGTATAAACATGGAAATACTTACATTACCATCTCTATAAACATGGAAATATCTACACCACCATCTCTAAAAACATGGAAATAGCTACACTGCCATCTCTATACACATGGAAATATCTACACAGCCATCAGTATAAACATGGAAACATCTACACCGCTATCTCCATACACATGGAAATAACTATACCGCTATCTCTATAAACATGGAAATTCCTACACTGTCATCTGTACAACCATGGAAATATCTACACTACTATCTGTATAAACTTGGAAATATCTTCACCACCATCTCTATAAACATGGAAATATCTACACTGCGATCTGCATACACGTTAAAATATCTACAAAGCCATCAGTATAAACATGGAAACATCTACACCGCTATCTCTATACACATGGAAATACCTATACCGCTATCTCTATAAACATGGAAATACCTACACCGTCATCTCTATTAACATGAAAATATCTACACTGCCATCTCCATAAACATGGTACTATCTACACTGCCATCTGTGTAAACATGGAAATGTCTACACCGCTATCTGTGTAAACATGGAAACATCTACCCTGCCATCTGCATAAGGATGGAAATATCTACACCGCGAGCTGCATAAACATGGAAATATCTACACCGCTATCCTTATAAACATGGAAATACCAACACCGCTATCTGTATAAACATGTAAATATCTACACCGCTATCCGTATAAACATGGAAATATCTACACTACTATCTCCATAAACATGGAAATATATACCCTGCCATCTCTATAAACATGGAATTATCTACACCTCTATCTCTATAAATATAGAAATATCTACACCGCCATCTCTATAAACATGGAAATGTCTACACCACTTCTGGATAAACACGGATGTGTCTACATCGCCTTCTGTATAAACATGGCAATATCTACACCGCCGTCTGTAAAAAGATGGAAATATCTACACCGCTATCTCTATAAACATGGAAATATCTAAAAAGCTGCCTACATAAACATGGAAATATCTACACTGGTATCTGTATAAATATGGAAATATCTAAACCTCCATGTGTATAAACATGGAAATATCTACACTGCCATCTGTATAAACATCAAAATATCTACAAAGACATTTCTATAAACATGGAAATATCTACACCGCCGTCTGTATACACATGGAAATATCTACACAGCCATGTGTATAAACATGGAAATATCTGCACTGTTATCTGTAGAAACATGGAAATATAACACCGCTATCTGTATAACCATGGAAATATCTACACCGCTATCTCTATAAACATGGAAATATCGGCACCGTTATCAGTATAAACATGGAAATATCTACAGCGCTATCTCTATAAACATGGAAATAAGTACACCGCCATTTGTGTAAACATGGAAATATCTACACTGCTATCTGTATAAACATGGAAATATCTACACTGCCATATGTATAAAGATGGAAATATATACACCGTGATCTGCATAAACATGGAAATATCTACACCGCTACCTGTATAAACATGGAAATATCTACACCGGTATCTGTATGAACATGGAAATAGCTACACTGCCATGTGTATACACGTGGAAATATTTACAGAGCCATCTGTATAAACATGGAAATAACTACACCGCTATCTCTATAAACATGGAAATATCTAAACCGCTATCTGTATAAACTTGGAAATATCTACACCGCTATCTGTGTAAACATGGAAATATCTCCACTGCCATTTGTGTAAACATGGAAATATCTCCACCGCTATCTGCATAAACATGGAAATATCTCCACCGCCATCTGTATAAACATGGAAATATCTACACCACTATCTTTATAAACATAGAAATATCTACACAGCTATCTGAGTAAACATGGAAATATCTACACCAATATCTGTATAATGATGGAAATACCTACACCGCTATCTGTGCAAAGATGGAAATATCTACACTGCTATCTTTATAAACGTGCAAATACCTACACCGCCATCTGTATAAACATGGATATATCTACACGACCATCTGGATAAACATGGAAATATCTACACCGTTATCTGTATAAATGTGGAAATATCTACACCGCTATCTCTGTAAACATGGAAATATCTACACCACTACCTGTGTAAAGATGGAAATTTCTACACCGCAATCTGTGCAAAGATGGAAATACCTACACCGCTATCTGTGTAAGCATGGAAATATCTACACCACTATCTGTATAAACATGGAAATATCTACACCGCTATCTGTATAAACATGAAAATAGCTACACCGCCACGTGTATAAACAAGGAAACATCTACAACGTTATCTGTATATACATGGAAATATCTACACTAATATATATATAAACATGGAAATATCTACACCACCATCTGTATAAACATGGAAATATCTACACCTCCATCTGTATAAACATGGAAATATGTACACTGCCATGTGTATACACATGGAAACATCTACACTGCCATCTGTATAAACATGGAAATATCTACACCGCTATCTATATAAACATGGAAATACCTACACCGCTATCTGTATAAACATGGAAATGCCTTCACCGCTATCTGTATAAACATGGAAATATCTACCCCGCCAAGTGTATAGACATGGAAATATCTACACCATCATTGGTATAAACATGGAAATATCTACACTACTATCTGAGTAAACATGGAAATATCTACACCATCATCTCAATAAACATGGAAATTTCTACACTGCCATCTGTATACACATGGAAACATCTTCACAGCCATCAGTATATACATGGAAATAACTATACCGCTATCTCTATAAACATGGAAATATCTACACCATCATCTTTATAAACTTGGAAATATCTACACAGTCTTCATTATAAACAAAGAAATATCTACACCACCGTCTTTATAAACATGGAAATATCTACACTGCCATCTGTATAAACATGGAAATATCTACACCGCTATCTGTATAAACATGGAAATATCTACACCGCTATCTCTAAAAACATGGAAATATATACACCGCCATCTCTATAAACATGGAAATACCTACGCCGCCATATACATAAACAAGGAAATAACTACACCGTCATCTCTGTAAACATGGAAAAATCTTCACCGCCATCTGTATAAACATAGAAATACCTACACTGCCATCTGTGGAAAGATGGACATATCTACACCGCGATCTGTGTAAACATGGAAATAACTAAACCGCTACCTGTATAAACATGGAAATATCTACACCGCTATCCATATAAACATGGGAATATCTACAGTGCGATCTGAATAAACATGGTAATATCTACACCACTATCTGTATAAACATGGAAATATCAATACCGCTATCTGTATAAACATGGAAATATCTACACCGCTGTCTGTATAAATATGGAAATATCTGTACCGCTATCTCTGTAAACATGGAAATGTCTACACCGCTATCTGTATAAACATGGAAATATCTACACGGCTATCTCTATAAACATGGAAAAATCTTCACCGCCACCTGTGTAAACATGGAAATTTCTACACCGCAATCTGTGCAAAGATGGAAACACCTACACCGCTATCTGTGTTAACATAGAAATATCTAAACCACTATCTGTATAAACATGGAAATATCTACACTGCTATCTGTATAAACATGGAAATATCTACACCGCCATGTGTATAAACATGGAAATATCTACAATGTCATCTGTATAAACATGGAAATATCTACACAGTCATCTGGAGAAACATGGAAATATCTACACCACCATCTGTATAAACTTGGAAATATCTACACTGCCATCTGAATACACATGGAAATACCACCAATGCCATCTGTATACACATGGAAATATCTACACAGCCATCTGTATCAACATGAAAATAACTGCACCGCTATCCTTATAAACATGGAAATATCTACCCCGCTATCTGTATAAACATGGAAATATCTACACCGCTCCTCTATAAACTAGGAAATATCTACACCACCATCTGCATAACCATGGAAATACCTACACCGCTATCTGTATAAACATGGAAATGTCTACAATGCAATTTGTATAAACTAGGAAATATCTACATCGATAAGTGTAAAAACGTGGAAATATCTCCGCCGCTATCTGTATAAACGTGGAAATATCTACACCGCTATTCGTATAAACATGGAAATATCTACACCGCTAACTGTATAAACATGGAAATACCTACAACGCTATCTGCGTAAACACGGAAATATGTACCCAGCTATCTGTGTAAACTTGGAAATATTTACACCGCTATCTTTGTAAAGATGGAAATATCTACACCGCAGTCTGTGCAAAGATGAAAATATCTACACTGGTATCTCTGTAAACATGGATATAACTATACTGCTATCTATATAAACATGGAAATGTCTACAACGCTATCTGTCTAAACATGGAAATAACTACACCGACATCTGTATAAACATGGAAATATCTACACCGCTGTCTGAATAAACATGGAGATATCTACACCGCTATCTGTATAAATATGGAAATATCTACACCAATATCTCTATAAACAAGGAAATATCTACACCGTTAACTGTATAAACAAGGAAATATCTACACCGCTATCTCTATAAACATGGAAATATGTACAATGCCATCTGTATGAACACGCAAATATCCTCACAGTCATCTGTATAAACATGGAAATATCTACACGACCATCTCTATAAACATGGAAAAATCTACACTGCCATCTGTATACACATGGAAATATCTACACAGCCTTCTGTATAAACATGGAAGTATCTACACCGCTACCTCTACAAACATGGAAATATCTACACCGCTATCTGTATAAACATTTAAACGCATACATCACTATCTGTATAAACATGGAAATATCCTCACCGCTATCTGTATTAACTTGGAATCATCTACGCCACTATCTGTATAAACATGGAAATGTCTACACCGCTATCTGTAAGAATATGGAAATATTTACAACGCTATCTGTGTAAACATGGAAATATCTACAACGCTATCTGTGTAAACATGGAAATATCTACAAAGCTATCTGTGTAAACTTGGAAATATCTACACCGCTATCTGTGTAAAGATGGAAATAACTACTCCACAATCTGTGCAAAGTTGGAAATATCTACATGACTTTCTCTGTAAACATGGAAATATCTACACCCCGATCTGTATAAACATGGAAATATCTACACCACTATGTGTATAAACATGGAAATACCTACACTGACATCGGTATAAACATGGAAATATCTGCACAGCCATCTCTATAAACATTGAAATATCTGCACCGCTATCTGTATAAACATGGAAATACCTACACCGCTATGTGTATAAACATGGAAATATCTACACCGCTATCCCTATAAACATGGCAATATCAACACCGCTATCCGAATAAACATGGAAATATCTACACAGCTATCTGTATAAACACGGAAATATCTTCATCGCTATCACTAAAAACATGGAAATACCTACACCTCTATCTCTATAAACATGGAAATATCTACACTGCTATCTCTATTAACATGGAAATATCTAAACCTCCATCTCTATAAGCTTGGAAATATCTACAACGCCATCTGCATAAACATGGAAATATCTACACCGCTATCTGTATAAACATGGAAATAAGTACAACACTCTCTGTATAAAGATACAAATATCTACACTGCTATCTGTATTAACCTGGAAATATCTACCAAGCCATCTGTATATATATGGAAATATTTACACCGCTATCTCCATAAACATGGAAATATCTACATCGCTATCTCTATAAACATGGAAATATCTACACCGCTATCTGTATAAACATGGAAATATCCACAATGCTAATTGTGTAATCATGGAAATATCTTCACACCTATCTGTGTAAACTTGGAAACATCTACACCACTATCTGTATAAATATGGAAATATCTTCACCACTATCTCTACAAACATGGAAATATCTACACCACTATCTGTATAAACTTGCAAATATTTACACCGCTATCTCTATAAACATGGAAATATCTGCACTGCCATCTGCATAAACATAAGTATATCCTCACAGTCATCTGTATAAACATGGAAATATCTACACCACCATCTCTATAAACATGAAAATATCTACACTGCCATCTGTATACACTTGGAAATATCTAAACAGCCATCTGTATAAACATGGATATATCAACACCGCTACCTCTATAAACATGGAAATATCTACAACGCTATCTGTATAAACATGGAAATGTCTACATCACTATCTGCATAAAGATGGAAATATCTCCACCGCAGTCTGTATAAACATGCAAATATCTACACCGCTATCTGTATAAACATGGAAATATCTACACTGCTATCTGTATAAACATGGAAAATCTACAACAGTATCTCTGTAAATATGTTAATATCTACACAGCTATCTGTGTAAACTTGGAAATATCTACACCGCTATCTGTATAAACATGGAAATATCTACAACGGGATCTGTATAAACATTGAAATATCTAAACCGCTACATGTATAAATATGGAAATATCTACTCCACTATCTCTATAAACATGGAAATATCTACAGCACCATCTCTATAAACATGGAAATATATACACTGCCGTCTGTATACACATGGAAATATCTACACAGCCATCTGTATAAACATGGAAATATCTACACTGCTATCTCTATAAACATGGAAATACCTACACAGGTATCTCTAGAAACATGGAAATATCTACTCAGCAATCTCTATAAACATGGAAATATCTACACCGCCATCTCTATAAACATGAAAATATCTACACCGCCATCTCCATAATCATGGAACTAACTACACCACCATCTGTAGAAACGTGGAAATACATACACAGCTTTCTGTATAAACTTGGAAACATCTACACTGCCATCTGTATAAAGATGGAAATATCTATACCGCGAGCTGTATAAACATGGAAACATCTAAACCGCTATCTGTATAAACATAGAAATATCAACTCCTCTATCTGTATAAACGAGGCAATATCTACACTGCTGTCTGTATAAACATGGAAGTATCTACACCACTATCTCTATAAACATGGAAATAGCTACACCGTCATCTCTATAAACATGGAAATATCTACACCAATATCTGCATAAACATGGAAATATCTACACCGATATCTGTATAAACATGGAAATATCTACACCACTATCTGTACTAATATGGAAATATCTACAGCGCTACCTCTATAAACATGGAAATGTCTACACCGCTATCGGTATAAACATGGAAATATCTAAACCGATATCTCTATAAACAAGAAAATATCTACACAAACATCTCTATAAACATGGAAATATCTACACCGTCTTCCGCATAAACATGGAGATATCTACACTGCCATCTGTATAAACATGGAAATATCTACACATCCCTGTCTATGAACATGGAAATACCTACACCGCTAACTGTATAAAAATGGAAATACCTACACCGCTGTCTGTATAAAAACGGAAACATCTACACCACTATCCCTATAAACATGGAAATATCAACACCGATATCCGTAAAAACATGGAAATATCTACACCACTACTTATATAAACATGGAAATATCTACACCGCTATCACTATAAACATGGAAGTACCTACACTGCTATCTCTATAACATGGAAATATCTACACCGCCATCTGTATCAACATGGAAATATCTACACCGCCATCTGTATAAACATGGAAATATCAACACAGTCATCTGTATAAACATGGAAATAACTTCACCACCATCTTTATAAACATGGAAATATTTACACTGACATCTGTATACACATGGAAATATCTACGCAGCCATCAGTATATACATGGAAACATCTACAAGGCTATCCCTATACACATGGAAATATCTACACCGCAATCTCTATAAACATGGAAATAACTACATCGCTATCTCTATAAACATGAAAATCTCTACACCGCCATCTCCATAAACATGGAACTATCTACACAACCATCTGTGTAAACGTGAAAATACATACACCGCTATCTGTATAAACATGGAAACATCTCCACCGCTATCTGTATAAACATGGAACTATCTACACGGCTATCTGTATAAACATGGCAATATCTACAACGTTATGTGTGTAAACATGGAAATATCTACACAGATATCTGTGTAAACATGGAAATATCTACACCACTATCTGTGTAAACATGGAAATATCTACACCGCAAACTGTGCAAAGATGGAAATATATACACTGCTATCTCTGTTAACATGGAAATATCTACACCGCTATCTGTATAAACATGGACATATCTACATCGCTATCTGTATAAACATGGAAACACCTCCACCGCTATCTGTATAAACATGGAAATATCTACAACGCTATCTGTTTAAACATGGAAATATCTACACCGCTATCTCTATAAACATGGAAATATCTACACCGCTACCTGTGTAAAGACGGAAATTTCCACACCGCAATCTGTGCAAAGATGGAAATATCTACACCGCTATATGTGTAAACATGGAAATATCTACACCGCTATCTGTATAAACATGGAAATATCTACACCGCTATGTGTATAAACATGGAAATATCTACACTACTATCTGTATAAACATGGAAATACCTACACCAACATCTCCATAAACAAGGAAATATCTACACTGCCATCGGTATACACTTGGAAATATCTACACAGCCATCAGTATAAACATGGAAACATCTACACCGCTATCTCTATACACATAGAAATAACTTTACCGCTATTTCTACAAACATGGAAACATCTACACCGTCATCTGTATAAACTTGGAAATACCTACACAGTCTTCTGTATAAACATGGAAATATCTACTCCACCATCTTTATAAACATGGAAATATCTACACTGCCATCTGTATAAACATGGAAATATCTACACAGGCTTCTCTATAAACATGGAAATATATACACCGCTTTCTGTATAAACATGGAAATATCTACTCCGCTATCTGAATAAACATGGAAATATCTACACCGCCATGTGTATAAACATGGAAAAATATACACCGTCATCTGTATAAACTTCGAAATATATCACCGCTATCTGTATAAATATGGAAATATCTACACCGCTATCTCTATAAACATGGAATTATCTGCACCGCTATCTATATAAACATGGAAATATCTACACCGCCATCTGTATAAATATGGAAATATCTACACCGACATCTGTATACACATGAAAATATCTACACAGCCATGAGTATCAAAATGGAAACATCTATACCGCTATCTCTATACACATGGAAGTACCTAAATCGCTATCTTTATAAACTTGGAAACATCTACACCGTAATCTGTATAAACAAGGAGATATCTAAACCGCCATCGCTATAAACATGAAAATATCTACAACGCCATCTCCATAAACATGGAACTATCTACATCACCATCTGTGTAAACATGGAAATATCTACACCGCTATCTGTATAAACATGGAAATATCTACACTGCCATCTGTATAAAGATGGAAATATGTACACCGTGATCTGAATAAACATGGAAATATCTACACCGCTGTCTCTGTAAACATGGAAATATCTAAACTGCTATCTGTATAAATATGGAAATGTATACACCGCTATCTCTATAAACATGGAAATGTCCACACCGCTATCTGTATAAACATGGAAATATCTGCATGGGTATCTCCATGAACATGGAAATATCTACACCGCCATCGGTATAAACTTGGAAATACCTGCACAGTCGTCTGTAAAAACATGGAAATATCTACACCACCATCTGTATAAACATGGAAATATCTACTCAGCCATCTGTATAAGCATGGAAATACCTACACCGCTATCTGTATAAACTTGGAAATACCCACACCGCTATCTGTATATACATGTAAATTTCTTCAAAGCCATCTGTAAAACCATGGAAATATCTACACATTCATTTGTATAAACATGGAAATACTTACATTACCATCTCTATAAACATGGAAATATCTACACCACCATCTCTAAAAACATGGAAATAGCTACACTGCCATCTCTATACACATGGAAATATCTACACAGCCATCAGTATAAACATGGAAACATCTACACCGCTATCTCCATACACATGGAAATAACTATACCGCTATCTCTATAAACATGGAAATTCCTACACTGTCATCTGTACAACCATGGAAATATCTACACTACTATCTGTATAAACTTGGAAATATCTTCACCACCATCTCTATAAACATGGAAATATCTACACTGCGATCTGCATACACGTTAAAATATCTACAAAGCCATCAGTATAAACATGGAAACATCTACACCGCTATCTCTATACACATGGAAATACCTATACCGCTATCTCTATAAACATGGAAATACCTACACCGTCATCTCTATTAACATGAAAATATCTACACTGCCATCTCCATAAACATGGTACTATCTACACTGCCATCTGTGTAAACATGGAAATGTCTACACCGCTATCTGTGTAAACATGGAAACATCTACCCTGCCATCTGCATAAGGATGGAAATATCTACACCGCGAGCTGCATAAACATGGAAATATCTACACCGCTATCCTTATAAACATGGAAATACCAACACCGCTATCTGTATAAACATGTAAATATCTACACCGCTATCCGTATAAACATGGAAATATCTACACTACTATCTCCATAAACATGGAAATATATACCCTGCCATCTCTATAAACATGGAATTATCTACACCTCTATCTCTATAAATATAGAAATATCTACACCGCCATCTCTATAAACATGGAAATGTCTACACCACTTCTGGATAAACACGGATGTGTCTACATCGCCTTCTGTATAAACATGGCAATATCTACACCGCCGTCTGTAAAAAGATGGAAATATCTACACCGCTATCTCTATAAACATGGAAATATCTAAAAAGCTGCCTACATAAACATGGAAATATCTACACTGGTATCTGTATAAATATGGAAATATCTAAACCTCCATGTGTATAAACATGGAAATATCTACACTGCCATCTGTATAAACATCAAAATATCTACAAAGACATTTCTATAAACATGGAAATATCTACACCGCCGTCTGTATACACATGGAAATATCTACACAGCCATGTGTATAAACATGGAAATATCTGCACTGTTATCTGTAGAAACATGGAAATATAACACCGCTATCTGTATAACCATGGAAATATCTACACCGCTATCTCTATAAACATGGAAATATCGGCACCGTTATCAGTATAAACATGGAAATATCTACAGCGCTATCTCTATAAACATGGAAATAAGTACACCGCCATTTGTGTAAACATGGAAATATCTACACTGCTATCTGTATAAACATGGAAATATCTACACTGCCATATGTATAAAGATGGAAATATATACACCGTGATCTGCATAAACATGGAAATATCTACACCGCTACCTGTATAAACATGGAAATATCTACACCGGTATCTGTATGAACATGGAAATAGCTACACTGCCATGTGTATACACGTGGAAATATTTACAGAGCCATCTGTATAAACATGGAAATAACTACACCGCTATCTCTATAAACATGGAAATATCTAAACCGCTATCTGTATAAACTTGGAAATATCTACACCGCTATCTGTGTAAACATGGAAATATCTCCACTGCCATTTGTGTAAACATGGAAATATCTCCACCGCTATCTGCATAAACATGGAAATATCTCCACCGCCATCTGTATAAACATGGAAATATCTACACCACTATCTTTATAAACATAGAAATATCTACACAGCTATCTGAGTAAACATGGAAATATCTACACCAATATCTGTATAATGATGGAAATAACTACACCGCTATCTGTGCAAAGATGGAAATATCTACACTGCTATCTTTATAAACGTGCAAATACCTACACCGCCATCTGTATAAACATGGATATATCTACACGACCATCTGGATAAACATGGAAATATCTACACCGTTATCTGTATAAATGTGGAAATATCTACACCGCTATCTCTGTAAACATGGAAATATCTACACCACTACCTGTGTAAAGATGGAAATTTCTACACCGCAATCTGTGCAAAGATGGAAATACCTACACCGCTATCTGTGTAAGCATGGAAATATCTACACCACTATCTGTATAAACATGGAAATATCTACACCGCTATCTGTATAAACATGAAAATAGCTACACCGCCACGTGTATAAACAAGGAAACATCTACAACGTTATCTGTATATACATGGAAATATCTACACTAATATATATATAAACATGGAAATATCTACACCACCATCTGTATAAACATGGAAATATCTACACCTCCATCTGTATAAACATGGAAATATGTACACTGCCATGTGTATACACATGGAAACATCTACACTGCCATCTGTATAAACATGGAAATATCTACACCGCTATCTATATAAACATGGAAATACCTACACCGCTATCTGTATAAACATGGAAATGCCTTCACCGCTATCTGTATAAACATGGAAATATCTACACCGCCAAGTGTATAGACATGGAAATATCTACACCATCATTGGTATAAACATGGAAATATCTACACTACTATCTGAGTAAACATGGAAATATCTACACCATCATCTCAATAAACATGGAAATTTCTACACTGCCATCTGTATACACATGGAAACATCTTCACAGCCATCAGTATATACATGGAAATAACTATACCGCTATCTCTATAAACATGGAAATATCTACACCATCATCTTTATAAACTTGGAAATATCTACACAGTCTTCATTATAAACAAAGAAATATCTACACCACCGTCTTTATAAACATGGAAATATCTACACTGCCATCTGTATAAACATGGAAATATCTACACCGCTATCTGTATAAACATGGAAATATCTACACCGCTATCTCTAAAAACATGGAAATATATACACCGCCATCTCTATAAACATGGAAATACATACGCCGCCATATACATAAACAAGGAAATAACTACACCGTCATCTCTGTAAACATGGAAAAATCTTCACCGCCATCTGTATAAACATAGAAATACCTACACTGCCATCTGTGGAAAGATGGACATATCTACACCGCGATCTGTGTAAACATGGAAATAACTAAACCGCTACCTGTATAAACATGGAAATATCTACACCGCTATCCATATAAACATGGGAATATCTACAGTGCGATCTGAATAAACATGGTAATATCTACACCACTATCTGTATAAACATGGAAATATCAATACCGCTATCTGTATAAACATGGAAATATCTACACCGCTGTCTGTATAAATATGGAAATATCTGTACCGCTATCTCTGTAAACATGGAAATGTCTACACCGCTATCTGTATAAACATGGAAATATCTACACGGCTATCTCTATAAACATGGAAAAATCTTCACCGCCACCTGTGTAAACATGGAAATTTCTACACCGCAATCTGTGCAAAGATGGAAACACCTACACCGCTATCTGTGTTAACATAGAAATATCTAAACCACTATCTGTATAAACATGGAAATATCTACACTGCTATCTGTATAAACATGGAAATATCTACACCGCCATGTGTATAAACATGGAAATATCTACAACGTCATCTGTATAAACATGGAAATATCTACACAGTCATCTGGAGAAACATGGAAATATCTACACCACCATCTGTATAAACTTGGAAATATCTACACTGCCATCTGAATACACATGGAAATACCACCAATGCCATCTGTATACACATGGAAATATCTACACAGCCATCTGTATCAACATGAAAATAACTGCACCGCTATCCTTATAAACATGGAAATATCTACCCCGCTATCTGTATAAACATGGAAATATCTACACCGCTCCTCTATAAACTAGGAAATATCTACACCACCATCTGCATAACCATGGAAATACCTACACCGCTATCTGTATAAACATGGAAATGTCTACAATGCAATTTGTATAAACTAGGAAATATCTACATCGATAAGTGTAAAAACGTGGAAATATCTCCGCCGCTATCTGTATAAACGTGGAAATATCTACACCGCTATTCGTATAAACATGGAAATATCTACACCGCTAACTGTATAAACATGGAAATACCTACAACGCTATCTGCGTAAACACGGAAATATGTACCCAGCTATCTGTGTAAACTTGGAAATATTTACAACGCTATCTTTGTAAAGATGGAAATATCTACACCGCAGTCTGTGCAAAGATGAAAATATGTACACTGGTATCTCTGTAAACATGGATATAACTATACTGCTATCTATATAAACATGGAAATGTCTACAACGCTATCTGTCTAAACATGGAAATAACTACACCGACATCTGTATAAACATGGAAATATCTACACCGCTGTCTGAATAAACATGGAGATATCTACACCGCTATCTGTATAAATATGGAAATATCTACACCAATATCTCTATAAACAAGGAAATATCTACACCGTTATCTGTATAAACAAGGAAATATCTACACCGCTATCTCTATAAACATGGAAATATGTACAATGCCATCTGTATGAACACGCAAATATCCTCACCGTCATCTGTATAAACATGGAAATATCTACACGACCATCTCTATAAACATGGAAAAATCTACACTGCCATCTGTATACACATGGAAATATCTACACAGCCTTCTGTATAAACATGGAAGTATCTACACCGCTACCTCTACAAACATGGAAATATCTACACCGCTATCTGTATAAACATTTAAACGCATACATCACTATCTGTATAAACATGGAAATATCCTCACCGCTATCTGTATTAACTTGGAATCATCTACGCCACTATCTGTATAAACATGGAAATGTCTACACCGCTATCTGTAAGAATATGGAAATATTTACAACGCTATCTGTGTAAACATGGAAATATCTACAACGCTATCTGTGTAAACATGGAAATATCTACAAAGCTATCTGTGTAAACTTGGAAATATCTACACCGCTATCTGTGTAAAGATGGAAATAACTACTCCACAATCTGTGCAAAGTTGGAAATATCTACATGACTTTCTCTGTAAACATGGAAATATCTACACCCCGATCTGTATAAACATGGAAATATCTACACCACTATGTGTATAAACATGGAAATACCTACACTGACATCGGTATAAACATGGAAATATCTGCACAGCCATCTCTATAAACATTGAAATATCTGCACCGCTATCTGTATAAACATGGAAATACCTACACCGCTATGTGTATAAACATGGAAATATCTACACCGCTATCCCTATAAACATGGCAATATCAACACCGCTATCCGAATAAACATGGAAATATCTACACAGCTATCTGTATAAACACGGAAATATCTTCATCGCTATCACTAAAAACATGGAAATACCTACACCTCTATCTCTATAAACATGGAAATATCTACACTGCTATCTCTATTAACATGGAAATATCTAAACCTCCATCTCTATAAGCTTGGAAATATCTACAACGCCATCTGCATAAACATGGAAATATCTACACCGCTATCTGTATAAACATGGAAATAAGTACAACACTCTCTGTATAAAGATACAAATATCTACACTGCTATCTGTATTAACCTGGAAATATCTACCAAGCCATCTGTATATATATGGAAATATTTACACCGCTATCTCCATAAACATGGAAATATCTACATCGCTATCTCTATAAACATGGAAATATCTACACCGCAACCTCTATAAACATGGAAATAGCTAGACAGTCATCTGTATAAACATGGAAATATCTACACCGCCATGTGTATAAACATGGAAATATCTACACAGCCATCTGTATAAACATGGAAATATCTACACCGCTATCTGTGTAAAGATGGAGATATCTACACTGCAATCTGTGCAAAGATGGAAGTATCTACACCGCTATCTCGGTAAACATGGAAATACCTACACTATCTGTATAAACATTAAAATATCTACACCACTATCTATATAAATATGGAAATATCTACACTGCTATCTCTATAAAAATGGAAATATCTACAGTGCCATCTGTATAAACATGCAAATATCTACACAGTCATCTGTATAAACATGGAAATATCTACACCACCATCTCTATAAACATGGAAATATATACAGCACTCACTGTATAAAGATGCAAATATCTATACCGCTATCTTTATAAACATGGAAATACCTACATCGCTATCCGTATATATATGGAAATATTTACACCGCTATCTCTATAAACATGGAAATATCTACACCGCTATTTCTATAAACATGGAAATATCTACACTGACATCTGTATAAACATGGAAATATCTACACAGTCATCTTCATAAACATGGAAATATCTACACTGCCATCTGTATAAACATGGAAATACCTACTCAGCCTTCTTTATAAACATGGAAACATCTGCACAGCAATATGTATAACCATGTAAATATGTACACCGCTATCTGTATAAACAGGGAAATATCTACACCGCTATCTCTATAAACATGCAAATATCTACACCGCTATGTGTATAAACATGAAAATATTTCCACTCCTATCTCTATAAACAAAGAAATATCTACACCGCTATCTGTACAAACATGGAAATACCTACACTGCCATCTGTATAAACATGGAAATATCCACACCACCATCTGTATAAAAGTGGAAATATCTACATGGCGAGCTCTGTAATCATGGAAATATTTACACTGCCATCTGTATAAACATAGAAATACAAACACCGCTATCTGTATAAACGTGGAAACATCTACACTGCGATCTGTATGAAAATGGAAATATTTGCACCTCCATCTCTATAAACATGAAAATATCTACACTGCCATCGCCATAAACATGGGACTATCTACAAAGCCATCTGTATAAACATGGAAATATCTACACTGCCATCTGTATAAAGGTGTAAATATCTCCAACACGAGCTGTATAAACATGCAGAGATATATACGGCTATCAGTATAAACATGGAAACACCAACACCGCTATCTGTATATACTTGGAAATATCTACACCGCTATCTGTATAAACATGGAAATATCTACACAGCCATCTCTACAAACATGGAAATGTCTACAACGCCATCTAAATAAACAAGGAAATACCTACACTGCCATCTATATAAACATGGAAATATCTAAACCGCCATCTGTATAAACATGAAAATATCTGCACTGCCATCTGTAGAAAGACGGAGATATGTACACTGCGATCTGCATACACATGGAAATATCTACACCATGATCTGTATAAACATGGAAATATCTACACCCATATCTGTAAACATGGAAATATCTACACCGCTATCTTTGAAAAGATGGAAATACCTGCACCGTTATCTCTGTAAACATGGAAATACCTACACCGCTATCTGTATACACATGGAAATATCTGCATCGCTATCTCTGTAAACATGGAAATATCTACACTGCTATCTCTATAAACATGGAAATATCTACACCGTTATCTGTGTAAACATGGAAATATATACACCGCTATCTGTATAAACATGGAAATTCTACACCACGATCAGTATATACATGGAAAGATCTACACCGCTATCTGTATAAACATGGAAATATCTACACCGCTATCTGTATAAACATGGAAATATCTACACCATTATCTGTATAAACATGGAAATATCCACACTGCCATCTGTATAAATGTGGAAATAACTACAACGCTATCTCCATTAACATGGAATTATCTACACCGCCATCTGTATAAACCTGGAAACAACTACACCGCTATCTCTATAAACGTGGAAATATATACACCGCCATCTCAACAAACATGGAAATATCTACAGCGCCATCTACATAAACAAGGAAATATCTACACTGCCATCTATATAAACATGCAAATATCTACACCGCTATTTCTATAAACATGGAAATATCTACAGTGCCACCTGTAAACAATGGAAATATGTACACAGTCATCTGTATAAACATGGAAATAACTACACCGCCATCTGTATAAACATTTAAATAGCTACACAGTCATCTGTATAAACATGAAAATATCTACATCTCCATCTCTATAAACATGGAATTATCTACAGCACCATCTCCATAAACATGAAAATACCTTCACCTCCATCTCCATAAACATGGAAGTATCTACACAGCCATTTGTGTAAACATGGAAATATGTACACCTCTATCTGTATAAACATGGAAATATCTACACTACCATCTTTATAAACATGGAAATATCTACATCGTGACCTGTATAAACATGGAAATATCTACACCGCTATTTCTATAAACATGGAAATATCTACAGTGCTATCTCTATTAACATTGAAATATCTACAACTCTGTCTCTATAAACATGGAAATATCTACACCGCCATCTCTATCAACATGGAAATATTTACACTGCCATCTATATAAACATGAAAATATCTAAACCTCCGTCTGTATAAACATGGAAATATCTACACTGCCATCTTTATAAAGATGGAAATACCTACACCACGATCTTTATGAACATGGAAATATCTACACCGCTATCTGTATAAACATGGAAATATCTACAATGCTATCTGTAGAAACATGGAAATATCTACACCATGATCTGTGTAAACATGGAATTATGTACACCGCTATCTGCATAAACATGGAAATTTCTACACCGCTATCACTATAAATATGGAAATATCTATACCACTATCTCTATAAACATGGAAATATCTACATCGCTATCTTTATAAACATGGAAACATCTCCACCGCTGTCTGTATAAACATGGAAATATCTGCACCGCTATGTATATAAACATGGAAATATCTACACGGCTATCTGTATAAACATGGAAATACCAACACTGCTATCTGCATAAACATGGAAATATATACACCGCCATCTCTATAAACATTGAGATATCTTCACCGCCATTTACATAAACAAGGAAATATCTAATCGCCATCTATATAATCATGGAAATCCCTACACCGCCATCTGTATAAACATGCAAATGTCTACACTGCCATCTGTAGAGAGAAATACGTACACCGCGATCTGTATAAACATAGAAATATCTACATCGCTATCTGAATAAACATGGAAATATCTACAACGCTATATGTATAAACATGGAAATATGTACACCATGATCTTTATAAACATGGAAATAACTACACCGCTTTCTGTATAAATATGGAATTATGTACACCGCTATCTGTATAAACATGGAAATATCTACACCGCTTTCTGTATAAACATGGAAATATCTACACCAATATCTCTATAAACATGGAAATATCTACACCACTCTGTGTAAAAACATGGATATATCTCCACTGCTATCTGTATAAACATGGAAATATCTACACCGCTATCTGTATAAACATGGAAATACCTACACCATTATCTGTATAAGCATGGAAATATCTACATCACTATCTTTGTAAACATGGAAATATCTATACCGTTATCTGTGTAAAGATCGAAATATCTACACTGCTATCTGTTTAAATATGGAAATATCTACACCGCTATCTGTGTAAACGTGGAAATATCTACACCGCTTTCTATATAAACGTGGAAATATCTACACTGCTATCTGTATAAACGTGGAAATATCTACACCGCCATCTGTATAAACATGGAAATATCTACACCGCCATCTCTAAAGACATGGAAATATCTACACCGCCATCTGTATAAACATGGAAATATCTACAACGTCATCTGTATAAACATGGAAATATCTACACCACCATCTGTATAAACATGGAAGTATCAACACCGCCATCTGTATAAACATGGGAATATCTACATCGCCATCTGTATAAACTGGGAATTATCTACACCGCTATCTTTATAAACATGGAAATATCTACACCACGATCTGCATAAACATGGAAATATCTGCACCGCGATCTGTATAAACATGGAAATATCTACACCGCTATCTTTATAAACATGGAAATATCTACACTGCTATCTCTATAAACATGGAAATATCTACACCGCCATCTTTAAAAACATGGAAATATCTACACCGCTATGTGTATAAACATGTAAATATCTACACCACCATCTGTATAAACCTGGAAATATCTCCACTGCGAGTATCTCAAGAGCAGCCTGGGCAATACAGCAAGACCTCATCTCTACAAAAAAATAAGAAAAATTAGCTGGCCATGGTGGCGTGCACCTGTAGTCCCAGATTCTTGGCAGTCTGAGGTGGGAGGATCCACGGAGCCCAGGATTTAAGGCTGCAGTGAGCTTGGATAACTTCTGCACTCCAGCCTCTATGACAGAACAAGAACCTGTTTCAAAATAGAAAAAAGAAAAAAAAAACCTAAAACCTAAAACCTGGATGTAGTTTGCTAATAACTAAACAGCAAATTAATTGTAACATGCTTACATATCAACGATGTCTTTCTTCTTTGATCATAAACCTGCTCACTAAGAAGCTGCTGAAGTCCATGGTAGTGACAAGTACATGTCTGCATCCTTGTCCTGACCTGCATGTCCTTTGATTGTCCCCATCTGTGTCTCCAACTGGCACTGCCGAACCGGCTTGCTACCTGATCAATGTTGTACTGAACCAGACTGCTAACTGATCAGTGTTGTTGTGCTCACTGAACAAAGCTGTTCTTACAAGGTAGATTTCTGCTTGGAATAGTCATACTTACACTGTTTATATTCCTTACTCCTGACCCATCCAATGCAGCAAATGTTCTATTTATTGCCATTGAAACATAGGTCATTCGGAAACACCTCCTTCATTTCTATGGAATGTTCAAACATTTCTGACATTTTGGACTCTGTTCTAGCCTCTTGTTAAATATATCCAGAAAATAGACAAAGCTTTATGGGTGGGCTATATGCACACATATGCTATAGAATAAGCTATCTAAATGCTTAAAAATGCTTTCCATCTGGCACCGCACCTTAATAGGTAGACAGAAATTAAGTATGTGTATATCTATCTGTATAGATACGTATAAATATATATCCCCCAAACAAAAACTCATTCTCTTACTTATACATAGGTAGAATATAGGTGAATATACATATACATTTATAGGTAGAACAAAAAAAACCCTCAGCCTCTTTAGGGCCATGTGTTTTCTCTGAGTAACTGCCACAATTAATTACAATACATGTGTATTCCTTTTTAGATAAATTCCATCAGACCAGTTTCTGTCTGTTTGGAAAATAATAACTGCCTATTTGCTAAGTGCCCCTGCCCATATACTATGTTCCAGTGAACTAAAGACCTCTGGCAATCATAGATTTACAACTCAGCAAGATTAAACAATTTATTGTTATTTATGACATCCATGCTGGATCTTCTGTATCATATTGCACATTAGCATCTATCACTTTACATTTGGGAGATCCTGTCCAAAAAATGATTATGCCTCCTAACCAAACATTCAGCAGGGCTGCAGGAACAGGACCCCTGAACAAACATCCTGCCAAAGTACTTTAAAGCACCGTGAGCTGCCACAGCTGTGCATTTTCAGATGACTCAGCAGATTAGCGTGGAGTCTCTTAGCCTCTGCTTGGTCTGTTCCTTTCAGTGATCTCTCACATGGCCCAGTGCATTCGGTTTGAAAATCCTCATGAAATGAGCAGATTATGATCTGGCTTCAGTAGAGGGCCATGGGGTGGGCATGGAGGGGAGAGGGTTTGCTCTTAACACAGCCTGAGCCTCAGAAAGGTTTCAGATGGAAAAGCATGGCACTGACTCAGCTCATGCTTAACAGGAAATAATGCACAGACCACACCAAAAAAGCCCTTTATGTTGTGTGAAAGTCTATGCCAGAGCAGCTGCTGCCACCTCATGTACTGTGATAGAGTGTGCATGTGTGTGTTTGTGTGTGCATCAGTGTGATTATGCACACAAATGTGTGCTGGGAGGGGGAGGAGATCACACCTTCCACAGTCGCCACCTCAGCCTTAGCTAGCAGCATGGAGAAATGCCAAAAGTCAAGAGGAAGCTGCACCAAAGCAACTGTGATCACCACATCAGCAGGCGCTTTCTGGTTAGTAAAGCTACTGGGACTGAAAAACACACACGATCTCGTCCTTCTTTTATTTTAATCAGAGCAAAATATTTTTATAATAATTGTGTTATATGAATAAGTAATTCATAATGCTGTAACCCATTATCACATTCAACCCTCCCAACAACCCTAGAAGATATGTAGACACGTGTTATTACTTTCCCTATTTTTATAAATGAGGAAATAAACCCCAGGAGGCTAGGCGACTTCCCCACGGTCATAGAAGTTGCAAACAGTAGTATCATGATTCAAATCCAAAGCTTCTCCTTTTGTCTTTATCATTTTATTTTTGAAGGTAATGCATATGCATGTATGATCTTTTAAATCCAGAGATGTATATGGAATAGATAGGAAAAGGGACTCTCCTTCCCCATTATACACCCCCTCCACCCAAGCTATATACACTGTTGACTAGAGTATGTCCTTTCAATCCTATTTTCTATGCCTACATTATATACAGAAAAGCAGGATTACGTTACACACAATATTCCAGTCATTGCTGTTTTTCACCAACAAGCTATCATTCACATCTTTTTCATGCTACATATAAATTTATATCCTTTATTTTAATGGTGTATATTGTGCAGTTGTGTCATAAATTATGTACCTGTTCTCTGTTGAACATATAGATTTTTTCTGAGTTTTTCTTTAGCAAAATGCTGCAGTGAGTACCCTTGTACACAGATGTTTGTACATTTGTTCTAGAAAAATCTACAGTAAAGATTCTTAGATTAAGAGATTCCCAGGTTATTAGAAAACTACTCTATTAATTTAGATATATACTTCCAAATTGCCTGACCAAAAAGTTATGTCAATTTAACTTCTATGAACAGTATACAAACATGACAATTTTCCATCACCTACACCAACTCTGGGTAATTTCATCTTTTTTACAAGTTGATGGATTGTTTTAATTTATATTTCTCTGGTTATTAATAAGGTTGGCCACCTGTTCATGTGTTATTATTGATGATATTTGTATTGAATTGTTTGAATTTTCTTGATTTCAAAAAACGTTTTACATGTCATAGATATTAAATATTTGTTGTAAAACTCTCCTTCCAGTATTGTGTATGTGTTTGGTCAAGTAGAATAAACTCTCGTCCTCTGATTTCAGATTCCTTTCTCTTTCCATTAGAAATCCCTAAATGTAAAACTACATATTGATAGCTAAAAACCAGGATGTTTACTAGAGAAAAAGAATACAAAGGCAATAATTAAATATTATATTTATACAAAATACCTACTAGTACAAACTTAAAAAGAGAAAGTAAAAGTCAAATGCTTCTACGACTTCAGACTAAGAAAAAGAACTTTTGAGGTTGAATGTTCCTGAAATTTTTCTTTTCATACAACTACGGACATGACTTCAAAAGTTGATGTGACTAAAAATGTAAGATATGAAAGATATTTGAAGACTCAGAGAAGGTGGATTTTCATTTTAACAAGTCACATATATATTCTAGATATCCTCTTATTCGTAACTAAGAGAGTCAAATCAGATGAAAGAATCTAAAAATTTTCCTTTGACTGTGTTAAGTAGAAGTAGTAGAGGCATATTGGCCAAATCTTGAGTGTTTGCAAATTGACTCTTAAGGCTATAGGCTGGCACAGGTCATTGAAGCCCTAGCTTTTTATCTTTAATTTTAAAATCCCCAAACAATTTATACTAATTTTTCTTGTCCATTATTTCCAAATAATCTTGTTTAAATGTTATTACAGTGCTTGCTCATGTTACTGTTGTCTAACAGAAGGGTATCCGGGGCCTTAAAACTGAGAGGGTTAGGATTAATGATTCCAATACCTATGCTTGGACATCTCCAAAAGTGGGTTCCAACTTCTTGTCCTCAAGTCTGTATAGAAACTAGCAAACTTCCAGAGTTCACAAAAGGCTCAAAGAGAACAGATGTTTTATAGAAAATTCTTAGAGCAAGTTTCACGCATGATGTTGCTGATGCCTGTCTGCCTTTTCAATAAACATCACTATGCTTTATCACAAGAGTTAATAAAGCAGCTTAGTTAAAAATGCTATCTGGGTCTCTGGACACATTAAACAAAGCTTAAAATAACCACCCCAGCAACTGGGAGGACCCAGCTGTTCTCATAATCTGTCCCACTCCTTTTACTTCCCCATAAAAAGAGTGAATGAAGACCACAGACTAAAAGCATTCAGAAGGAACTGACACAAACAGGGAGATAGATGGAGCCAAGGGCTCCTGTAAGTTTGCTATTGCTCACATAATAGATTTGCTAATTCCACAACCTGCGGATGGTGATTAAGAACGGGAAGCAGAAAGAGGGAAGAGAGAATCATAGAAGGGCTCATTCAAGTTTTCTAATGTATCACAAACCTGTCCTCCCTAATGTCTGGATCATAGCAGCCCATTCCATTCACCTATTCTCTAGTGAACTCCAATAGAAAATACAAAGCCATCACCACCCAGTTCTTTCTCCCTTCTAGAGATGAGATATTAGCCACCCAATCCCAGATTCTCAGATCCATTCCAGGAAAGAAGCCCTAGGTATTGAAGCACAGCTTTCCCTCCCTCCCTTCTTTCTTCCACCCCAAGATTTGTTCCCCAGATAGTTCTAGTAAATGCAAAACCAAGTATATTCCCATTCTTTAGAGCAACCAGCTTTTCATGGCCAACTGGAATCAAATACAACCTGCACAAACATCTATCTGGAGGACAATCCCAAGGCTCCTACTGAGCCAGCCTTCTGCATACCACTGCATTTCAGCTTCCTAGTTCACAAGACACTGAGACATTCTTGAATTCTGCAAGGTGCACTGTGTGTTAATATCTTGGCTGCTCATCATGTGGCCAATAAAGGGCATGACTAGTCAACAAATAAATTTTCTCTTGGCTAAAACTTGCAACAAAACTGTAAGCTGTTTACCAAGGGGCCCACTACAGGTTATATTCAATATATACAGTCAAATCATAACTATCTGAGATATATTCAGTTGACCATACACCTTTATATTTCAGTAAAAGGTCTTTACATTTCCCAGTGCTATCGACGTTACAAAGTGCTTTCATATGCAGTGCTTCATCTGATTTCCAGGATAATTAAATGATCCTGTCATACCTGATTTTTAGATGAGGAAACAAGTGGTTTCTGGGTATTTCAAGAGGCTAACGCATCTGCCCTCCAACTTGTATGTGAAAACCAAAAACAAAATTCCAAGGCCCTTCAACCATCTGAATGGACTTTGACTCTTTTGGTCAATATATGGCAGAGCTAGGAAAAGAAGGTGAGTCTTCCAGCTGCTGATACAGGGTTTTTTCTGCCATACTCTATTACCTCCAAGGCTAAAGTCAAAAGAGGGTGTGGTTATCACATGAAAAAATCTGGTTTGGATTTCCCAAATGTATATGTAGTATTTGGTGATTTACCTTAATTTAACCTACAGTTCTTTTGGGTTGTAACAGTCTGACTCCATTTTTGAAAACAAAACAAAATCGATTTTAAATGCTGAATTATAGATCTTTGCTGTCCAGTATGGTAGCTACTAACCACTTATGGTTATTTGCATTTCTATTTTAATTAATTAAAACTCAGTAAAATGCAAAATTCAGTTCTTCAGTTGCTCTAGCCACATTTCAAGTGTTACAGTAGTCACATATGGCTAGTGGCTGGGACAATGCAGATTATAGAACAGTTCCATCATCAAAGAAACTTCTATTGAACAGTGCTATTATATAATGTCATCTCCAGAGAAAGAAGACTTTAGAAAAATCAGAAACGGCTGGGCGCAGTGGCTCACATGTGTAATCACAGCACTTTGGCAGGCCAAGGCAGGCAGATCCCTTGAGGTCAGGAGTTCAAGACCAGCCTGGCCGACATGGTGAAACCCCGTCTCTAGTAAAAATACAAAAAATTAGCTAGGCGTGGTGGTGCATGCCTGTAACCCCAGCTACTCAGGAGTCTGAGTTGGGAGAATCACTGGAACCCAGGAGGCAGAAGTTGTAGTGAGCCAAGATTGTGCCACTGCACTCTAGCCTGGGTGACAGAGCAAGACTCCATCTCAAGAAAAAGAAAAAAAGAAAAAGAAAAAGAAAAAGTCAGAAACATCTTGAGGCAGGCATAGTGCTGTCATCTGTCCAATATTGAAGATGATTTAAGAATAAGAAAGAAGAAGAGAACAAAGAAGAGAAAAAGAAGTTGCCTTAGGTGTACCTACCCAGAAAAGGACAAAGGCATTCTTGTAGTCATTGTGTTGTATTTTAGCTCTTAAACTTTTTAAGAGATTAGAATAATTTGACACATAGAAGATCTAAACCACTGAAGAGGCTCTGAAGCAGATAAAAGTAGAAAGAAAATAAAAAACTAATTAGTTACAAAATAAGCTTAACCACAATTCATTTAAACGATACTATTTACTCTTCACATGATTGGTTTTTCTTTTGCTTTATAGTATGACATAGTTTATATCTTTAAAGGGGAATTAAAATATTTCTGGGAATTTTTAAAAGTAAGTTCACACAGCCACATAAAAACTACAGAAACAGATAAAACCTATCTTCTCATTTATTCCCTAATCCATTCAAATTAAATATAAAAATCCAAGCAGCCACAGTGATATTCAAAAAAGCAAAAGTGAGACAAAACAAAATTCATTTGTCACCTGTGGAGGTAGTTAGCTCACCTAATCTTCACTCCAAACACCAGTAATTTTTAAAAGACAGAAATAAACATATGTTCTGCCTTCCCGGAAGGAACTATGTTTCAGGGTAGCCAAATAACCCAGTTGTGAAGAAAATGGTCTGCTTATAGAAAAATGCCAGGTAAAGCATGTAGATAGAATTAGAGAATTAGAAATTCACCATTTTGAAACCCCTAATGAAATAATCAACTCAAGCAAGGATCATTAATAAATGCTAAAACAATCAAGTAACTATTGATACAGAATATAACTGAATATACACATGGTACAAAGTTCACGTCACAGACTACTGGCTTGACCCAAAGGGGAATATAGCAGAGGAGATAGGCAGTGATCACCCTAACCTTGCGATCATCTCACCATCACTAATGATGGGATGTGAATACACATTATTGCCTATGAAATAGTCTTTAAAAAAAGAAGTTGAACCTGAATCTAACTAAACCTTGCAATGGGCTGAACGTGTATGTCTTCCCCAAATTAATATGTTGACATCCTAACCCCAAAGGTGCTGGTATTAAAAGGTGGGGCCTTTAGGGGGTCATTAGATCATAAGGACAGAGGCTTCATGATTGGAATTAGTGCCCTTATAAAAGAGGCCCCAGAGAGCTAGCTAGTCTCTCCCACTATGTGAGGGCCCAGCAAGAAGGCCAATCTATGAACCAGAAAGTTGGTCCTAACCAGATATCAAAACCACATGCTCCTTGATTTTAAACTTGCTAGCCTCTAGGACTGTGAGAAATAAATTTCTGTTCTTTATAAGTCATCCAGTTTTTGGTATTTTGTTATAGCAGGCCTAAAAGCCTTTAGAACTAACTTCCAGTTAACCAGGAAAAAACAGAGTGAAAAGTTAAATGACACCATAAAAAGCAACCAGAAAATTCCAGAAGGGGAAATATTCTACAGGACAACTGACTAGTTTTTCAACAAGTCAATTTCACTAAATAAATACATAAACAAAGAGTATGGGTATTTTCCAGGTTAAAACAGTCTTGAGCTAAATAATCAAATGCAATGTGTGTCCCTTGATTAGAAGAAACTAATTTGAACAAACCAGCCACAAAAGATATTTCAGGGAGACCAAGCTGGAAGGATCACTTGAGGCCAGGAGTTTGAGACCAGCCTGGGCAACGTAGTAAGACCTCCATCTCTACAAAAACAATAAATTAGCTGGGCATGGTGGTGTGCACCTATAGTCCTAGCTACTCAGGAAGCTGAGGCAGGAAGATCACTTGAGCCCAGGAGTTTGAGGCTGCAATGAGCTATGATTGTTTCACTGCACTTCAGGCTGTGTGAAAGAGCAAGACTTTGTCTCAAATAATAAAAGGACATTTCATAATAATTGAGGAAATCTGAATGTGGACTGGGTAATAAATGATATAAAAAAGCCATTTTTTATTTTGTTTGAAAAGATGATTTTGTAACTATACAGGAAAATGTTCTTTTTTTTTAGAAATCTGTACTAAAGAATTTAGGGGTAAAACATCATTTTCTTTAATATACTTTCAAACACAAGCAAAAAATAGTCACGACACAAATATAGCAAAATGTTTACAATCTATGTTCTATGCTTGCCTGTGAGTGCCATTAATCTCATCTCTCTGCTTTTCTGAAAGTTTGAAAATTTCAAAGTTTTATAATACTTTTTTTACATCCCATAATTTTATAATAATTTTTTAAAGTTTGAAGCAAATCAACAACTATAGCTTCAAAAATATCCTGACCCACAATAAACATTGAACAGGGTATATTTCTCCCATTTCCTAAAAAAGTTGGCCCAGGAAGGAGTATGAGAGCTGCCATAGCTCTCCCAAGGCTCATTATTCTCCATCACTCCATGGGAAATCCCAAAATAAACTTTTTAAAAAGTTGTTTAAATTTATAATGTTTTTGATTCTATAATAATTTTATAATAAAATAATTGTAAAATGTTTTTGATTTTATATTTTTAATTTAAAAAATTTTTATACATGTTTATGTTTGAAATGTCTATTTCAAACTTTATGAGATATTAAAATATAAGTAATATAGTTCATCATTTTAGAAATGCCATGCTTTTCTTCTCCAGCAATTACATAATCAAACAGTAACTGTAGTTTTTCCTAGTACATTGCTTTGTAGGCTGGGCATGGTGGTTCATTACACTTTAGGAGGCCAAGGCAGACAGATGTCTTGAGATCAGGAGTTTGAGACTAGACTGGGCAACACAGAGAAACCCTATGAGTAGTAAAAACACAAAAATCAGCTGTGCGTAGTGGTGTGCACCTATAGCCCCAGCTACTCAGGAGGCTGAGGTGGGAAGATCACCTGAATCTGGGGAGGTCAAAGCTACAGTGAGCCAAGACTGTACCATTGCACTCCAGCCTGGGCAACAAAGTGAGACCCTGTGTCAAAAAAAATGAAATTTAATTGAAAAAAAGAAAATTGCTTTGTAAAATTAACTTTTTCTATCAAAACCAAGATTTTTCAGATATAGAGAATGCAGCCCACTGGTCAGATTTGTCAGTTCAAAGAGAATAAATTCTAGTTTCCTATTTTTCTAGCCTGCTTATGATTATCCAATAGGATATCAAAAAAGACCAAAGCCTTTGGGATCCATGTTCAGTATTCCTGAGTCTAACTCAGGATGCCAAATCAGGAGACAAGCACATTCTCATCAATTTTCAATCATTCAAGACCAATTTTGCTTATAATTATCCAGTTCTTTTAGACCACCTTTCTCCTGAAGCCAGCCTTATGGCTATTCACTTCACTTTAGCATAAGCCCCCAAGAAGGTGTACAAAATGAGGAAACGATTGGTTAAAGTTGGCGTTTGAAATTCTGAAACATGTCCACCATTCCCTTCACCCATGCCCACCCCTCTTAGAAGTAGTACTTTCAGATTATTTAAGAGACGATGCTTCTATGTGGATTTTGTCATCTGTCCTTTATAACAGCTAGTAGGTTTAATTTGACTCTATTTTCAGCATATATTGACCTACGCTAATTATCTGTTAAAATAAATTCCACTCTTAGAATTAATAAAGTGTGTTTGTCATGCAAGACCCATTGAAGTAAGAAGCTGAGGAGCCCTTATGGTAAAGTGGGACAAGAAATAATAAGACATAATAATTTTCCCATGCAAATCAACAACTGTAGCTTCAAAAATATCCTGACCCACAACAAGTATTGGACAGGCCATGTTTCTCTCACTCCCTAAAAAATTGGCTCGGGAAGGAGTATGAGAGCTCCCATAGCTCTCCCAAGGCTCATTATTCTCCATCACTCCACAGGAACAGCCTGTCAGAGAAGAGTGAAAGACCATTTGTCAACCTCTCTTCAACTCCCTGATTCTAGCCAAACTTCATCAATCTCAAGTGAGGAGCCAGAGAGAAATCAAACCCCATATATCCAGCATCATTGTCTACTGGAGTCAAAAATCACAATTCCACTACCCAGCCCAACACCACTGGCCCTGTTTCTCCCAATTGCTTTTTATTGTGTTTTTTAAAAAATCCTCTTTCCCCATCCCTGCAACACCGAGAAGGAGGAATTATAGTAGATAAATATGAAGCATGGAGATCCTTTAAAAATGTTTTTAATAATACATGAGAAAATGAAAAGGAGAGGGTTGGGAAGGAAGGAGGGAATTCAAATGCCAGGGAATTGTTCAGTTTCGCCTTTAAAGATGTTAACACTCATTTATACATCTGCAAGACACTCCCCTTAAAGAAAAGTTCTATGAGTGTGGGTCTGGTTGCATGAATAAGGATAAAATTACTTTTTTAGACGATGTTTCCCACATATTATTCAGAGACCCCTGAAGTTAGGTATCCCTCTTGTAGATGTCCTTGAGATGCTGCTGGACCTGGGAAAGAGGAAACTGGGATACGGATCTATGCCAAAAGGTGCTTCTAGTTATAGGACAGAGAGGAAAGGGGCAGAGGGAGAAAAACCCGAAGTCTGAGAATCTGGATTGCAGAAGACTACCGAGGTTGTGGGAGAAGGGAGAGAAAACAAGGATGAAAAGCGAAAGGGAAAGAGGCATGAAATGTTGTCAAATGTCAAAAGGCATTTGGAGAGAAGTTGGGAATTGCATTAAGAAAACTACTGCAAATCTCGTTTCAGACCATTTAGATATGCCCCCTGGGAACTGCGAGCTCAGGCTGTTTAGCATCAAACAAATGGATCCACTCCATCCCTACCCTAATTAAATAAATCATTCAGTAATTCCACTGGGTTAAAGAACCAAAATATTGAAAACCTTCAGGGCCTACTCTTGCCAAATATGTCAGGGATCGTGTGTGTGTGTGTGTGTGTGTGTGTGTGTGTGTGTGTGTTCTGAGACACCACTACTGTTAAATAGGCAGAGCTAAGACTTAGGGGATTGGCAGATTATTGCAAAAAGGGCATGGGGCAGAGGGACTATGTTGTGAGCCTGGGAAAGAAGTTTGTGTGGGGACTGTGGGCAGTGAACGCGTTGGGAACAATATGGAAAACTGGGAGCTGCCTTGGAATCTACAGGGCCGGGTAAGAGAATGTCAGAAAGAAAAATGAGCAGGTTCGAGATTTGTGCAGGGTCGGAGAAGAGTCCAGGGCGCCCGGAGTGGCTCCAGGAACGACGGACACCCCTCAAGGATTTTGGGGGTGGTGGGAACTAATAGAACCCAGTGTCCGGGGTGTGCCAGGGAGGCTGCGAGCACGGCGGGAGTGGGGCGCTGGAGGGAGAGGACGTGGGAGTGAGGAAGCAAACCCGGGGCCGGGCAGGGGCCTCCCACCTGGGCCCGGAGGCAGCAGGGGGACAAGGGCTAAGAGAGGGCATGGCGGCGGCGTGGCGGGAAGCGAGGGGCATCCGGACACTCACCCCGTTGGCCACGGCCATCTGCACCATGATCTCGATGGCCGTCCTGCTAAAGTACCTGCCGTCGCTGCCCACCACCGTGGTGCAGCCCCAACGGTCGCGCAGGTCGATGGACGACAGCACGCTCTGGATGAAGTTGGGCAGGTAGTTGCGCTGGCCCTCGAAGTGGCCGGTAGGTCGCTGCAGACCCCCGCCGCTGGCCGGCCGCCGGTCCTCGTAGGGCGCGGTGGGCACTGTCAGCACCGGGATGGGGCTCCCCTCCGTGGCGCCTCCTGGCCGGTCCTGCTGAGGCTTCCGGGGCCGGAGGGAATCTGCAGCCTACCGGGGGCCTCCGCCAGCCTGGCCGTGCGCTGGGACTCCGCCTCGCGCCCGGGCCCCCTCTCCGGCAGGTCGGCACCCTGCGCCCTGCGCCCGCCCGCCTGGGGACCGCCCGCCCCTCCTCTCCACGCGGCCACTCGCTGACTCCCTCGGCGGAGATTGCTTCTGCCTTCCTGTAAAGTTTTCTCCCGCCCACCTTCTCCGCTGCCAGACCGCCCGAGGTGCCCTCAGTTTCTCCCCAAGTTGGACTCACTTTCGGGGTGTCCCAAAAGCCTGATTCCAGGGCCTGCTAGCCCGACCCTGGTGACGCCTGCACCCGCGCCTGGCCCCAGTCTTCACGCGCGATCGCCGCCCTCTGGGGCACACCCTCCGCCAGAAAACAGCCGGCGGGCGGCGAGACTGTGGGCAGAGTCCGGGTTCCTCTCCGGCGCCAGGCCCGTCTCCCTGTCTCCCTGGGAGTGCGCAGCCTACACGCACCAGTTTCTCTTTAGAACAAGCACGGGGAGGGATTTGGGAGGGGGCTGAAACCTTTTGCCATCAGCAAACAGCTTCAGCCAAAAATAACCCTGGAAAGGAAAGCTAAGAATGGTTATCTCCTGCCAGCGCTGAAATCGGAGGCTGGGCGCTGCGTCTGGGGTGTGTGTGTGTTCTTGTGTGTGTATGTGTGTGTGTGTGTGTGTACCCTCCCACCCCGACCATTTGTTGAAGGGAATCACCACTGTCAGACTTCAATCCAACAGGACCCACTCGAGCCATCCACACTTTCCCCAGCCTCCTCCAAAACAGCACACTTTCCGGTATGGACAATTCTTTTTTTTTTTTTTCACTTGTTTGTTTGTTGTGGTGGTTGCAACAGCAGCAACACAGACGACACATATTTCCCTATTCTTCTCGCCCTTCTCACCCTCCCTACCCAGCTCCTGCCTTAGAAACAGGCTTGGCCTACACTGTATCTGTCCACACTGCCTGAACTCTTCCCTGAATTAATCGTTTTCAATAGGAGGGGGCTAAATCCCTTATTAATGCCCTACCAGGAGTGAATGAATAAAGCCAAGTTAAAGGGGAACTGGGTACCACATACTGTGCTAGGTTCCTTTGCATGTATCCTTTCATTCTGCTGGAGCTAAAGATGTTCTGCCTCCTCTCCATAAAACGCACCCAAACTGCAAAACCAGGAAATTCTCCATAGAAAATAGGAGTGAAGAGAGAAAAGACTAACAGGATAAACCCCAAAGCAGGAAGAAAGTTTTGTCTCCCATTTCGCTCAAGGAATTTTTGGACCCACCAAGGCTACTGTCCTGAAAGATCCTGCTGCTTCTCCTTCCCCAAATATTGTCCACTTCCTGAGAGTAAGGCTGACTTGCCACAGGCTTATAAAGTGTTTGGTCACAGTAAGACAACTGTGAGTAATAACACACATTGTATACTGTTTTGCAATTGATAAAAGGCTTTGCATCTGTTTTTTCTTTGGAGGCTGAAGAAAAGAAGAATGGTAATCACGCAGTTCCCATTTTACAGATGAAAACAAGAGGACTTTTTCTGTGAAGTCAGGAAAGTGGTTACAATGGTACTTTCCGCCTGTCCGAATTATGTATTGCCCCTCCCCTTTCTATTAATAACATTGAAGTGTGATGGGACAACCACTGAAGCCGTCAGTTGAAACCTGCTGGGACTTTTTAGCCATTCTCTTCAACATAAAGAATGGGTGTTTTTGGAGGGGGTGAGAGGAATGGGGAAATGTTGTCAAAGAGTACAATGTTTTAGTTGAGACAGGAAGAATACATTTTGTTGAGATCTACAGCACAGCATGGTGACTGTAGTTAACAATGAAGTATTGTGTATTTCAAAATTGCTAAGACAATAAATTTCAAATGTTCTCACCACAAAAAAGATAGGTTTTGAGGTGATGAATCTATTAATTCTCTGGATTTAATTATTCCACAATGTATACATATATCATAACATCACATTATACCTCCGTAAATACATACAATTTTAATTTGTCAATTAACATTTTTTTAAAAGAATAGTGTGGCCAGTTGGGGAGGTAGTTTGTTTTTTTTTTCCTCTAGTCTCTACTCAGTCTCCAAGATCCCATTCCCCATAAAGTTCCTGTCACCCAGGCAGAGTGCAGTGGCCCAATCATGGCTCACTGCACCCTCTCCCTCTTGGGCTCAAGCGATCCTCCCGCCTGCAGGTACATGCCACCACGCCCAGCTAATTTTTGTAGTTTTTGTAGACATGGGGTTTCACCATGTTGCCTAGGCTGGTCTCGAACTCCTCAGCTCAATCAATCTGCCCACTTTAGCCTCCCACAGTGCTGGGATTACAGGTGGGAGCCACCAAGCCCAACCCATAAAGTTCCTAACTTTTTATCTCCCTGGGAGTGCACAGCCTACACACACCAGTTTCTCTTTAGAACATACTTAAGAGTCTTGGCTTAGCATCCAACACACAGAACTTTAACACTTCTACGGATCTGTGCACCTGTCTATGGTGTGGGGTTTTTAAGATCTCTTTCTAATGACACTTTATTTTGCAAAGCAGGACAGTTTCATTCCCAGAAGAGCAGGTATGGTAAATCCTTTGTTCCAGTAACGAAGACAATGATCCAAACCCTAAGCCTCAGAGAAGCCCAGAAACCCTCCAGGCCTCCATTTCTCTGCTCCTAGCACCTGCCTCTCTCTTGACATCAACATCATTCTCCCCTCTCACAGCCCAGCTCCTTCAACAGACCCAGGGATTAGGCACCATCACCTCAGACTAGATTTTAGAGAATTACCATTCAAGAGGCAATCCTCTTCCCTTGGTTCCAATTTCAAGGTTCTCAAAGACTGGGACAGGGCTAGTTTGAGGCAATGTGCCCCATCGCATAGCCAGAAAGAACCTTACAGTGAAAAGGAAAACAATTCTTCCAAAGTAAGGGGGTGCTGATCCCAGAGGGAGGACAGATGGGCAACCAAACAGTAACCGGGCCACCACATGCTTCACACTCACTGATCAAGGATTTCTAAAACCACTTTTCTTTTCTCTGAATTTACATAGGACTTTGTATCACTCATAAAGGAATGTCTTATAGGCTGATAACACCTTTCTATTCATGCTTATACTTAACATTTAGGCTAGGATAATTTCCTAACCTCAGTGTCCTCACTATAAGATGGGAATTATTATAATCCCTACCTCATAAATTGTTGGGAGGATTAAAATACTTAGTAAAGTGCCTGACTAATAGAAAGGCATTCAATAAATGTTAGCTATTCGTGGTGTCATCATCATTATATTTACCATTATTACTAATCTCCTGTATTGCAAGAATTACAGTTTATATTTTTGTGGACCATCACTGTAGCTAAAGGGTCTTTGGGCCATAGGTGATATTCCATAAAGGTTGGTTAAATTGATCTGTGGTTTTTGACTATGGAAACTCAGAACTCCCTCAAAATGTACAAAACAGATTTACCTGCTAAATAAATCTCTTCAAAGCTGACCCCAGGTTTAATTGAATTAATTCCAATGAATTTGTCACAATGATGGAGAAAAGAAACTTAGAGGGCCCCACAGTTGTTTGCAGGTAAAATGAGAAGTTTGGATTAGATCAATGTTTCCCAAAATATTTTCCTCAGAATGTTAGTGCCCCTCGAATCCTGCGCAAAGCAAGAGTTTCATGACCAAGTAGCTTTTAAAACTCCTGTACACTCTACTCCCATTCTTCACAATGCACACTTTCATATTAAAAGTTCTGAGAGGTCCTCAACAGATGACATCACTTAACTTTTTTTTGTTGTTGTTTTTAAGACAGATTCTCACTCTGTCACCCAGGTTGGAGTATAGTGGCCACCACTCCTGGCCTAAAAATTTTTTAACCTGGTGCTTCCCAATCTAAACTCACAGGGACCAGTTTTCTTAATGAAAGAGAATCAGACTAGCTTGTAACCATAGCTGGTGACACTCCCCTGCCCCATTCCTTGTATGTCCTCAGTGGACTAGGTCAGGAATAAATAAATTTTCCTGATTCTCAAGGGCTGGTCACTCCTTTGCACTGAGCTCAAAGCTTCTCTGTAGCATGGGTCACAATGAATGGTAGCCCTGATAGCCTAGAGTAGCCTTTCAGCCTTCTCTGAGCCTCTAAAGACTGAGGATCCTTGGCATGAAATGGAGCAACTGATATACCCTTGCTTCCCCTGGGGACTCTCTTGCTCTCAAAAAGGCATCAGCCATCATCTCCATCTAGAGAATATACTAGCTGACTCAGCTTGACCAGCCTGTCCCAAAATGAGAATCTGGGTAAAATAAGCATTGAAACACTTCATTCCTTGTAGATTCACAAAACATATTAGCATATTACAGACTATGAAGTTCTGCAGGAAAAAAAAACCTATTTAACTTTAATCCAACATTGCCAAGTTTTATTTGACCATGGAAGATTTTTCCAAAACACTTACAAACAGATCAAGGACATTAATCTTTCATGAAACACTAGATCCCCAAGGTCCTCTCCAGCTACATCATTCTGTGATTTTCTTTTTTATTTATGATGCATTAAAAGATTAATCTCTATCAGACTTCCATTTAGAAATTCACCAGAATGTGCAAAGGCAGCAGGTAAAATTGCTGAAGGGTATTATAAAAATACCCTCCAGTGATTTTTGAAACTTAAACTGAAATATTTATATAACTATATATTTCAGTTTGTATATTATATATATATGTATATACACACATATATATGTATGTATATACACACATATATATGTGTGTATATATATTGGTGTATGTATATCTATATCTATGTATATATGGCATTATATCCATTTTACAGATGCAGAAACTGAGCTTTAGAGGGGGTGAGCAATTGGTCCAAAGCCACACAGCACACAGGTAGTCATTGATAAAGGTAAAAACAAGAGTTGAAGCCTGAGGTGTAAGGACACAGAGACAAGTACACAAATGTTTACAAGTTACACATATGACACGTGCCTTTAACATGAATTTCTTGAACATTCATTTAGAGGCCTTACAATGAAGACATCAGAGTGGCAGCAAGTTCTGTTGGAATCAGGGGAGCGTGTTCTTCTATAATCCCCTGGCTAACAGGAAAGCACACTGATTTGGCCCATGGTAGTTATACACTCCCATTGAGTCAGGGGCCACTTCTATGCACACAGGAGGTGCTAAAAATATGCTGTTGACTCATTGCCTCTAAGAGCAGAAGAAATGCCAAAAATATAAGACAAGAGGCAGAAAAGCACACGGAAAAATGTCGTAGGGCAGTCCTCTGAGGAAGTGTTAGATCCCTTTGAAATCTGTCCAAACACTTTCTTGTGCTGGGGAAAGTCAATTCCATATTTCAAGCAACCCCACATGTCATACGAGTATCTTGTACGTGTTTGTGTACTCGTGTCTGTGAACTTACATCTCAGACTTCAACTTCTCGCTCCCCACCCTTATCAATGACTGCCTGCATGGCCTTGGGCAAGTTGCTTTCCCTCTTCAAAGCTCAGTTTCTGCATCTATAAAATGGACATAATGCTACCTACCTCATGGGGTTAGTGATCACATTTAAGGAGCTAATATGTGGAAATTGCTTACACAGTACCTATCACATAATAAGGGTTTAATAAGTGTTTGATGTAATTGTTTTGATTATTACTACTATTACTAAAATAATAATTACTACAATAATAATGATTCTTATTCTCTATATTAGTATTATCTTTGAAAATGGGCATGGATTATGTCTATGTAACACTTTTGGCACAATATCTAGCATTATATCACACACAAATTAGAGAATTCATGTTATTAAGGATGAAAAAATATTTTTACTGACCCTTCAATTCTTCGTAAGTAACTGCAAAAGAAGCCATTATCCCAACACATGAAATAAAAAAGAAAATTCAGTTCCTCTGGAGTTTGTTTTTGGAGGTAGCCACAGGATACCTAAATTTTTTTCTTTTCAGAGAGACCGAGGGGCTCACTAGGTTGACCAGGCTGGTCTTGAACTCCTGGTCTCAAGCCATCCTCCCACCTCAGCCTCCCAAAGTGCTGGGATTACATGCATGAGCCACCACATCCAGCCTACCTAAAATATTGAATGCTGTTAATAAATCTCCTGAGGCCAGCATAAGAAGGTGATGGGCAAAACTAATGCAGGTATGTTTTTCTGGCTTTTTCATGTATTGGGCCAAACTTTGAAAAGCACTTACTATTAATGGCTAACTTGCAAAATTTGTGATTTATTAAAAGCAGATTTTAATTGTTTTACCTAAAAATAATAGGCCTCTGATCTGCCAAAGATGAAGATTTAATTTCTAGGTGTTCCCCACAATACCTAGAAACATCAGTGGAATCGATTATTAAACACTTTAGAACTATTCTCATCAAAGTTATTTAATATATAATACAGCAAAAGAAAAGTTTCTTTTCTAAAGGCTTCTCTATACTTTTTTTAATAGTTGAATTTCATTTCTGAAGGCTCCTAAAAAGAATAGAATTTAGATCTTTATTAAAGAGGAAATATATTTTCCATGTTTAATTTAAATTACATTCCATCAGTCATTTGCAATCTTAGCATACAGGGAATTTTTTTTTGGTAGTTTTTATGTTTGGCTTTAGGAGGGGATTCCCAATAATCTCTATATAAATATTTCTAATCTCTATATAAATATTTTAACATTTCAATGTAAATTAGTTTTTTAAAACTATTTTATCCATAAAAATAATGAATTTGCATGGCTGAGGGTGAAATAATGTGTTACCAGGACCCCTCAGTTTTGGGGGTTGTGAGTAGATCCCATCTTCATGTTCCTCCAGCCCAGCCCAAGCCTGGCTCAGGTCCTCCTCCCCCATTTGCCAGGAACCACCATCCCCAGGGATTCTATGTGCCCTGCCTGACCAGTGTTCTCCATCAGAGTTTACCAATCTTTTGTTCATACCCTCAGAGCACAGCTAAGCAAGAGTACACTAATTTGAAAATTAACTCAAGCAAATAGAGGAACAATATCCCCAACACATTGCATTTTAACATAGGGTTTCCTGGACACACTGTTTCAACCCAAGAGTTGGGCTAATAGTAGGAGTTCCATCTGCTAAAATACGGCTGTCAGCTTCAGAGGGAAATTCATGAACGTCTTCGTAGTTTGTTTTTACGTTTCACTTGGCACTGTTTCTAAAATTTCCTCTGAAGCCAAAAAATAAGTTATTTCCCAGCACACTGGGCACTATTCATTTATCATTGGATTGATTTTTGTAACTTGCAGTAGGAGCTGAAATCGACCAGGGGGTTCTTATCCAACAGACAGCAGCAAAACTCTTTGTGTATCTGCGTTCCTTTCAACAAGCATGACTTCCTCAATGGCATCATTCGTGAGCGTAACACAGAGCTCAGCAATAACGTTTCTTCACTAACCCTACCAGGTATCCAACATAGGATGTTACTTCCTTTCACTGTTTTCCGACTCCTGGCAGATATTAATCATTGGGATTTGGGAACAAGGAAATAGAATTTCTGAGAATGCTTGGGAATTCCCAAATTCATATGATTTTCATAACACTTCACTTACAAGTTTTTGAAAAATAATAAGTGACTATAATAACAAGCAAATAGTCGTTTTTTTCTGTAACAGGATTATATGAAAAGTTTTAGTAGTCTTCTGTTTTAAAGAGATATGATAACAAATGATGATTTATTATTATTATGAGCCAACATATTGTAACAAGATTATAAAATCCAATAGCATTAATAGAGAAAACATTAAAAAGAAATGAATGTTATCACAAAATAAATGCTAAAGAAAAGTCCTTTAAAGATTGAAAGGTAACACCACAAATACTTAATGCTTTAATCATTGTTTACATGACATTGTTAAACAAGGCATCAATCATCCCCTCCAATACCATTTAAATAACATAACATTCTGATCTCCTGGCAAGATGAATAGCACAAGAAAGAAGCAACTGTCAGCATTGCTGATTTAAGGGCATATTTTGTTTCTAAAACTTGGCATTTCTTAGAAAACCTCTCATAGGATTTGTAAAACATATACTATGCCTATGAACACATTAATATTTATTTGCAGAAATCTTTCACTGTTAGCAGTGGACAAGGTCATGAACACACACTTGTAACACAGCAGCAGATACAAGAAAGTCTGACTGAGGCTCCTTTACTGCTCCTGTCCTGTTCACCTTAACTTTCATCTCCACATGTCAGTGCTTCCTCATCTTGCTTGACTTGAAGTCAGTGCATTTCTTCAAGCCAGTAAGTTCTCTATACTGACTATTAAGCTGTAATTTTCACAGGAAAATTAGAACGTTCCTTCCCATTTTCCTAATTTCTCAACTGATTTTTCTCAGAATTCAGAATCCATAAATATTGAAATGCCAGGAGAGAATTTCCAAATGGAAATGCTGTTCCCTTCGTCCATTTTCAGAAGAAACCGTAGGATAGTGTTATCCTTCTCTTCTCCAATTTTTTTTTTCCTGAAAACTTATGGTTATCACCTCTTTAAGTGAGTAGCTCACAATTTTGCCTCCCCTGCAAATGGTCCCAAACCAGTGAAGTCGGTCCTCTTTAGCTGTGTCTTTAGTACATAATCCTGCATTTCTGACCATATGCAGGGAGTGTGACCCAGGGAAGGATCCCTGACTCCATGGGATTTCTCTTGCTGTCTCTAGAATTTGAACACCGGAACCCAGACGTACAGAGGCTGGGAGCCATCATGGTGTGCTATATTGATGATGGCAGCAGTGGGTGGTGTGGGGGCAGTTAATTGACAGCTACCTGTTGCTGACATCCCAGGAACTGCCTGAACCTCCTCTTTCCCAGTCATAAGATATCTAAGATTCTGCAGTATTCTTCATTAAATCCTAGCATGGTTTAAGCTAGCCAGAATTAGGTTCTGTTGCTTTCAATCAACAGAACCTTAGCTAATACATTGTTATTTCCTGGTCTTTGTTCCTTTAATTTTCCAGGAAAAGAAGGGAAAATGGCTTACTGGTTTTAAAAAGAGACAAGGGACAACATACAATTTATACAAAATTTAGAAGCACTCAAAGGAAACTCTGGAAAGTTCCTGAGACATACATAGGTAGGATCAGCATAAAACTTGAACAGTGTATCTAGATCATGGTTGCCATGGTTGCCTTGACACAATGAACATCTGTATCAAGATCATATTTTCTTGGTGGGACAGAGAGAAGCACAAGGCGGGACTCACATTTACAGTAATCCTTGTTTTCCAGGGACCATACAACCCAGTTTGTCCAGAGCTGTTCATCTTAAGTTTGTTATCCCACCATAATTATAAATAGAACCTCCTTTTTCTCTCAAGAATATCCCACTTTGGATGATAATTTCTGTGACTACCCATTAAGAATATTTAATAACTATAGAAAACTGCTTCTCTATATTTTTTGTATGTTTGAAACATTTTATAACAAAAATATCTTTAAAGTTATCACCTACACAGAATATAGCTGCCAAATGCTCCTACTCTGCTATTGTAACCATGAATCCCTCTTGGGCCCCTTCCTCCTACGGCGCTTGTGAGCATGAAATGAAATAAGCTCTATGAAGTGCCCAACAGTGACCAACACTGAATAAAATACAGCCACCATAGGTGGCCTTCCCTTATGTTCACCAAACTCCTGATAAGTTATTCGGTGATGTTTTAATCTTAATATTTTATGTAGATTATACATTCATCTGATTCAAAATGCAAAAGGTACAAAAGCGTATACAGTTAAAAGTTTCCCAACCCACTACCATTTATCTCCCTGGAGGCAACTGTTTCCAGATTTTTGAATATCCTTAAGGAATATCATATGTATGGAAAAGAAAGATTATTTATTCATATGCATCTGTGTATGCATTTTCCTATGAGAGGCTCACAAAGTCTCCTTGAAGAGATATCATTATTACAAATACCCCTCAATTTACAATGGGGTTATATTCCAATAAACTTATGAAAATATTGTAAGCTGAAAATGCATTTAATACACTTAACCTACTAAACATCATAGCTTAGCTCGGCCTACCTTAAACACTCACATTAACCTACAGTTAGGCAAAATCATCTAACAGAAAGCCCATTTTATAATAAAGTGGGCTTTGAATATCTCATGTAATATAATGAATACTGTACTGAAAGTGGAAAACAGAATGGTTGTATGAGTACTCAATTACAGCTTCTGCTTAATGTGTATTGCTTTCAAACTATCTTAAAGTTGAAAAATCATAAGTCAAAATATTCTAAGTCAGGGATTGTTTGTACTTCTACTTTACATGATGAAATTGAGCCTTGAAAAGATTAAGTGACTCGCCCAAGGTCACACTGGCAGTTAAATAGTGAAACGTGGATCCAAATTGTTCAGTCACTACATGTATTGTCTTGAAATTTGAAAAAGAGGAAGAGGAATTAAACTACTAAATTGAAGGACTATTTTAGGCATAGAAGATGCAGGTGCCTTCATGTCCAAGTGATTGTGAAAAGCCCACTTGCCCCAAAATATGTCACCTGGTCATATGAAATTCCACCATTTCAGATTTTTACCTGGGGATTTAGAGTAATCTGCTGTTTTCCTAGAGCTCCCCTAAAATAGAAATAGAACATTTTGGAAGGCTAAATATATGCTAACATTGGAAAACTCATTTTCTCCCCTTCGTAAGGCAAGGTACTGAAGGAGGGGGCCCTACGGGCTGTGCAGGGACATCCTGGAGGCATGGGGAGAAGAAACTGAAAGGCAAGTTTGTATGGAACAAAGAATACTGATCTCAGGATTCTCCCTTGAACCTGCCCTAACTTTGTTCAAATAGACTTAGCCACTGACCTGCTGTCAAAAGACCACAGCCAATCTGACTTGTTTTCAATATAATGATGAATATTGATTTGGTCCCTTCATCCAACATTCTCAGCTGGATCTTTTTTGACCAAGGATATACATTACTAGGTGAGTACAGGCAGTTAATTCTTCCACACGGGATTCGGAGATTCTGAGTTAACCAGAATCACCCACCTTAACATCTGCCAGTTTATACCCCAAGTCCTGACCAGTGCCCCCTACCTGCTATGCCTCATGTTTTCAATAGAGCATAAAATCAGAAATGAAAGATGAAACATCATAGCCAATATCACAGAAATACAAAGGATCCTAAGAAACTGCTAGGTATAATTACACACTAACTAATTGGATCATCTAGAAGAAATGGATAAATTCCCAGACACATAAAACCTACCAAGATTGACTCATGAACAAATTTAAAAATCTGAACAGACTAATAGCAAGCAAGGAGGTTGAATCAGTAAGAAAATGTCTCCTATCAATGAAAAACCCAAAACCAGATGGCTTCCCAGATTAATTCTACCAAATATTTTAAGAAGAACTAATACCAGTCCTTCTCAAACTCTTCCAAAAAGCTGAAGTGGAGGGAATACTTCCAAACTCATCTTACAGGGCCAGCATTACCCTGATTCCAAAGCCAGACAAGAACACTACAAGAAAGGCAAATGACAGGCCAATATCCTTGATCTACATAGATGCAAAAATCCTCAACAAAATCCTAGCAAACCAAATTCAATAGCACATTGAAAGAATCATTCACCATGATCATGTCATGGTTCAACGTAAGCAAATCAATACATATAATATACCATATTAGAAAAATAAAGGATAGAAACTATATGGCCATCACAATAGATATAGAAAAAGCTTTTGACAAAATTCGAAACCCTTTCGTGGTGAAAAAAAAAACACCCAACAGATCACGTATTGAGGGACTGTATCCCAACAAAATAAAGGCCATATATGACAAACCCATAGCTAACACCATAATCAATGGTGAAAAGTTGAAACTTTTCCTCTACCATCAGGAACAAGACAAGGATGCCCACAGACAACACTTCTCAGGGTAATTAGGCAAAAGAAAGAAATAAAAGGCATCCTAATAGGAAAGGAAGAAGTGAAACTGTCTCTACTGACGGCATGATCTTGTTATATATAGAAAACCCTACAAACTTCACTAAAAAAAGGTTAGAACTCAACACAAAGAAGGGAACAATAGACACTGGGGGACTCCAAAGGTGGGAGGGAAGGATGGTGGGAGCAAGGGTTGAAAAACTACCTATCGATTACTATGCTCACTGCTTGGGTGGTGGGATCATTAGAAGCCCAAACCTCAGCACCATGCAATATACCTGTTTAAGAAACCTGTACATCTACCCTCCTGACTCTAAAATGAAACATACAATATTTAAAAAACAAAAACAAATAAATACAATTTGAAAACTGTTAGAACTGAACTGATAGGTGAAATCAGTAAAGTTGTAGGATACAAAATTAACATATAGAGCCTTGAACACAGCAATATCCAGCTGTCTGACACGAAAGTCTCAGGGGCAAGAAAACCTCTATATGAACTCAGAAACAATGAGCTAAGTTGTGTTTATGTCTGAAAGGATGTTAAGAACTTCATTCATATTACATCAGAGCCAACAGAAAGAACCAACAGGAAACCTGTACCCAACAAACAGAAATGACAAGATGAAGGGAAAGCAGAGGTGAGGGCTTACCTTAGAAAGGGCAAGTGATTAGCTCAATATGCAATACAATGTTTGCTCCTGAGCCAAAAATTTGTACAATAATTTGGATATTACTTGCACAACCAGAAAAATCAGCCACTCATTAGGAAAATGTGTTTCTGTATGTCTTAGGACTCAGCTATCTATAATAACATGAAAACACAATATTTTCATCCAAAATGAGTATTTTTGTTTGTCTTGGCTTGTTATTCTAACGTCAACAGCCTCTAAATAAACTGTTGAAGTACATGATATAACCACCTCTTTCTCCATCTTTCCCATTGCTCCCATAGGGTTTCAGTTGTGCAATTTCACCATTAGCAAAGCTTTTTGCTGAAATCTGGCTTTTCAAAGGGAGAGTATCCAGAAACAGAAGATGCTGATCTGGGAGGCTCTTCCTAATAGAACTGCTGCTTCAGTTTAACTTGAAAAAGCCCACACCCAGTTCCTAATGACAAACATCTGAACACCGGGTCTTCCCATGAGCAAGACCATGCTATGCCTCCTGCTCGCTCTGTTCTATAAGCAACCCACAGATTGCTCCCTGTGAAGAGGAGCCTGCCAGGGGAGCAGCATTCCACCAGACCCTGATTTAGCAAGATATTTCCGTATCATTCCCCCAACCAGCTGGAAGTCCTCCACTGCTCTTGTGTAAAAATCTAACTCATCTCGCTGAATTTCCTGATTTAAAAGTCTAATTCATTTCACCAAAAGTGTGACAGAAGGAAACCAAGTACACCATCTCTCTCTTACCAAACCAAAGCTATTGCATGTGCATTCTGGGGGAAAAACATGGTCCAAATATGTTATGGAGGGGGTGCCAGCCCAGTGTCATCCTCTTACTATTGCCATAGGATCTTGGCTGATGGCATCAGAGGAAAAACAAGTTTATCGATTACTTTCAACCATTAAGCTCACTCCTCCATGAAAAATAAGTCACAAGTCCAATGTCTCTTATTAAAATAAGCACTGCAAAATATAAAGGAGTCACAGTTTTAAAATGGGACACACGTTCTCTAAGCAGTGAACCACGTTAGAGGTGCACTGTTTACATTGTATAAAGTCCCCTGGAGCCAGGGTTAGGAAGCGCATCTGTTCTTTGGTGTTCTGGGATGAAGGAGAAAGGAAAACGTGCTGCCAGAAGTGAATGGGTAGGAGCCCATGAGATAAAGGAAGTAAATCCATTTGCTGATTGCAATAATAATGGTAATACACGAAGCTATACATACATACATACATTCATATATACATACATGCAAACTTTCACATTTTTTAAAAAAAAGAACTTAAGGCTTCCACTCATGTAATCAGCCCTTATGAACTCTCCTGATTAGCTGCAAGGAAAATCTTCCTTTCTCCTCTTTCTTGCACCATCCTGGGCTCCCTTTTGACTTTTTTTTTTTTTTTTTTTTTACTTATAAACGATCAGCTCATATTCTGAAGTTTGTAGTCCCCTCACGCCCCCTCTCTCTCTATACGGCTCATTTACATTGGCAGCTGTCGTGCTGCTGGGCATCCTCAAACCCACAAGTTTCCCTTTAATGTTTGAGCAGACAAACATGATCATGTACTAGGCATCACTGTGCCACTCAAAATGCTTTTTTGTTTTTTTATTGCATCTGAGAGAAATCTCAAGATTGCAAACCTGGAGTCAGAATTGTCTCCATGTGTCTCAGTGGGAAGAGTATCGTGTGAAGAAACAAGTTGATTCTACTAATCAAAAGGAATTTTTTTTTGATATCAGGTCATCCTCCGAATGAATTTATATTACCGAGTGGAGGGTCACATGAAGAAAATGGTCAAACAGCACCACCTAGAGCAAGAGCTGAGAAGTGCAGCGGAGCCGGGCTGTGTCAGGAAAGAAAAGCAAGCTGGGGCCTGGCTCAGCGCTCTCCCCTCTGCTCCTGTCTGCACGGAAAGATTAGGATGACAGTGGCAGGAAGCCTGTGCACCTAGTATGCATCACTTGAAGGGAACACACAGATTCCAGTAAACAGTTGGAAGGAAATGTTAATACCAGGCTCTGCTAAACAATATGAAATGACTCCTAGATGAGACAAGCGACTTTCATCAAAGTTTCCTGATACCTGAAAAGACAGCCCAGGGGATCCTGCACTACATGTGGTGTATGTAAATTAAGCGGGTTTTTTCCCGTTTGTAATCAAGGCTCATACACAAACAAAATCACACTTTAGAAACGGCCTATTTCAACTTGTAACTAGCTTGCTTTCAGGGGCTCCAGGTCAAAAAGAAATAGAGCACAAAGACGCTTTCTCCTTAGGGATCATACACAAATTCACTCTGTCCGTTTCTTTCCCACATGGAGCAACAAAGCCGTCAGACCTCTCCATCCACCCATCGGGTCCTTCCTGATTAAAGTGAGATAAATCACAGCCCTCTCTCTCCAGATGGCAGGTGACAAGAGGGGGATGCTTGCCTCAAGAAGTCCTCCCCATCCCTCTGCATTCATGCAAGCCCGAGCGGAGAGATGCAAGAAATTACGGATGCATTTTAATTCCCCAGACCCTGCAATTAAAAATGGAAATTTTTTGGCCATGCCTGTTGGCTCACGCCTGTAATCCCAGCACTTTCAGAGGCCGAGGTCGGCGGATCACCTGGGGTCAGGAGTTCGAGACCAGCCTGGCCAACATGGTGAAACCCTGTCTCTACTAAAAATACAAAAATTAGCTAGGAATGGTGGTGGGCGCCTGTAGTCCCAGCTACTCGGGAGGATGAGGCAGGAGAATCACTTGAACCCGGGAGGCAAAGTTTGCAGTGAGCCAAGATCGCACCACTGCACTCCACTCTGGGTGACAAAGGAAGACTTCATCTCAAAAAATGTTTTTAAAAAATGGAAGTGTTGTTCTTTCATTTGTAAATGTGTTTTGGTAAAAGAGGGGCAGTTTAAGCAACCCTTTCTATTGTCTACATTGTTAAAATTCATCAGACATGGACTCTTGACTCCGTTTTGCCTGGGCAGACCCAATTCAAGCATTTACAACAGCTATAACCTCCTGAAATCAAAAAGAGGAATCAGCATTATTGCTAAGTTCAAATAAGGTCTTGTTTTATTTCATTTTTATTTTTGAATGCAGCCATTCCTCCAGGTGCTGTCATCAGGTAAGATTGTCAGTCCTGATCACGTAAAGGTATTATTACAAAATGCAATTCTTAAACATTCAGTGTCTAACTACACTTTTAATAAGCCTTTCCCCCTCCCCTATGTATTCTCCCTTAGACACCCCTTCTCAAATTTAAAATCACAGAAACTAAAATATGATGCCTAAAGAGAGCCTAGCGACTGCCCAGTCCTCTAATTTGATGAGTGGGAGTACTGAAGCCCAGAGGAGGTCAAGTAATTTGTTCCCAATGTCTTAGATAAGAAGAAAATGACCAGCTGGGAAATCCCACTCATGTCAAGGCAGAGGCACAGGGCCACAGACTGTGGTTGAATTGTGCCACACTCCTACATCCTTCTTTAGGAATCACAGAACATTCCTGTGTTGAGTCGGAGTCACTGACTTCCTTTTCAGGCTGATTGAGTTCTGTCCTTACAGGCTGCGACAAGAAGTTTTGGTATTATGCTACACCAAGACCATTTATCTAGTTCAAGAAATGCACAGTCCTTAGAGCCCAGCAACTTTCCCCATGTCCAGTAAATGTAGCTTCTCCATTAGAAGCTGTCAGAATGGAGCCTTCTGGCTCATCTTGATTTTGATTTGTGCAAGAATGAATGGTTGTGCTAAGACAGCTTTCCTAGATGATAGTGAGCAAAACTTTTTTCTCATAATCTATAAAAAATATTAAATTAGAAGCATAGAGTTTATTTCATGACTTTTATCTTCCTGCAATTTTCTTGTGGGCATAAATGATTTGTTTTTATCCTGCCTGCCCCCCAATCCCTTTTCCAAGAGACTAAAAGAGTATCTAGTGCAAAGTAGAGACTCAAATATTTTTTAATAAACAGTGATCCCAGCCACCCAGTGCATGTTGCCAAATGCCAACCCCATAAATAATCAAACACATCATCTCATTCAGCCAATCAAAATCAAGTGCTACCTATTTTTTTAAGTTTTCATAGCCCTTGGGCATCTGCTTTCTCAGCATTTCCCAAACTTGAGTCATTCTCATCCTGCCTTCCTAATTTTGATCTGTCAATTACCTCTACTATTATTTATTTCATATATTTTTAAATAGACCCACTTTTGAAACTTAAATACACGCCTTTTAAAAGGAAGCTTTCTTACTACTATACATCAAAAGCCGTTATTACTTGTTCTAAGTACTCATAACAAGGTGGTCACAACTATTAAAATTTACTAATGTGCATCCACATACTCTCTAAATTCATGGAGCATCTGCACACACTTTAAGAAACAATTCTGCATTACTCACTCAATTTTCTTGACATCCTTCTGAGGCAGGACAAACCTTGGGACCAAAGAATTGAGGTAGGAGTCCAAGCAAGTTGCCAGCCACATAAAGGCAAACCTTGGCTCGGAAGTCAGGACTACCAGCCCCTAGGTTATGGTTCATGCTCTTTCCTCTGCTCTCCAGAACCTCCTATCTCCAAATGTAGTTAGCAGCCCAGATGCAGCAGCATCCTCTAGAGACTTGTTAAAAATGCAGAAGCTCAGGCTCCACCCCAGGCCTATGCAGACTGAATCTGCATTTTAACAAGGTCCAGGTAATTCACGTGCACATTAAGTTGGAAAAGGCCTGGTCTAGATCAGCGGTTCTCTAACTTAGCAGCACATTAGAACCATCTGTAGAGACTTTAAAAATACCAGTGCCTGGGCTTCACCTCCCAGAGAATCTGACTTAAGTGTCTGGGGTTTGCCCTGAGTCAAGGTATTTTTAAAAACTCCTCAGCTTATACAAAGCTGGCAGGGCCGGGCACAGTGGCTCATGTCCATAATCCCAGCAGTTCGTGAGGCCAAAGTGGGCAGATTGCTTGAGTCCAGGAGTTTGAGATTAGCCTGGGCTAAAACCCCATCCCTACAAAAAAAAAATACAAAAAGTAGTTGGGCATGGTGGTGGCACATACCTGTAGTCCCGGCTACTCAGGAGGCTGAGTCCTCGCTTGAACCCAGGAGGTCACGGTCTGGTCAACAGAGCAAGACCCTGTATCAATACAAACAAACAAGCAAACTAAAAATGCTAGCAGCTTACCAGCTAGGGAGGCCTGTAGAGCCAAGTTTTCCAAATGGGGCTACATTAGTTGTTCCAGAACTTTAGCTGCATCAAAACCACCTGGATGGCTTGTTCAGCTACAGAGGGTCTGGCCATGCCCCTAGAGTTTCCAGCTGAGGGTCTGGAATGAGGCCCGATGATTTGCATTTCTAACAATCTCCAGGTGATGCTGATGCTGTGGGTCCAGGGACCACATTTTGAGAATCTATGCTAAATGAATCGGAGAAGACCAAAGCTCAAACTTATTCCAAGAATTTTTCAAGGCGCACCTGCAAGTTGTAGTGGAAGTAAGCATCTAAGGGTGCAAAAAAGTTTCACTGTAGACTAAGGCCTTTTACTTGAGCTCTCAAATGTTCCCATTTCTCTTATGAACCTAAATAACAAACAGAGAGAGGCTCTCCACAAGAAAAAGATATTCGTTTGGAAACAGAGCCTTGCAATAAAAACAGGCAAGCCAGAGTAAACTATATGCATATTCATGGAGGTAAAGGAAGACAAAAGAAAAAATGAGGAAGATTATATGATCATTTGGAAATGATTATCCTTGGCTACAAAGATCAATAACAAAGGTGATGGCAGGCCCAGGTTGGACAGGCAGTTGTTGGGCAAATATCCTTCAGAAGCATTGTTGTGTGCAAAGTTGCAATGGGCTTTGTGCAAGATTGTGTTTTTTGCAGTCTTCTGTGATAAGTTTTTGTTATCAGGCATACAAGCCCAAGAATCCTTGATTGCATGGCCTTCCCTGGCTCTATTTGTCAGGGTTTTGGTTAGGGGAGGGGTATTTTTAACACTCACAATGTAAAAAGTGCCATAAGGTAGGTACCCCAATTGCTTGTTTCGTCTTCATAAAATAACGTTTCCACCCGAACAAAATCTACACATAAATTGTAAAAATACCCTGGCATGCAGTCCCTGGAAAAGTCTGGAGTAATTCTCGGGGTTCCCACCCAGGTGGGCAAGCGTAGCCACCACAGATAAATACAAAGTAGGGGTCCCCGCTGGGGTTCGGCGGCAGGCAGTGGCCCTGGTTCTGATATTTGGCTGAAAACACAGCTCCTCTTTGTCACCCTCAGGACATTTCAGCTATTTCCTAGATAATAATCTCACTTCACTCAGCACAAAACAGGCACATGATCATGTCACTCTGACCTGGTTTGAGTCCAAGGAGAATTTTGTTTTTAAAATAATTTAGGTTAGTAGTTAAAATATGAACTTTGGGCCAGGAGTGGTGGCCCATGCCTAAAATCCCAGCACTTCGTGAGGCCAAAGTGGGCAGATTGCTTGAGTCCAGGAGTTTGAGACTAGCCTGGGCTAAAACCCCATCCCTACAAAAAAAAAAAATACAAAAAGTAGTTGGGCATGGTGGTGACACATACCTGTAGTCACGGCTACTCAGGAGGCTGAGTCCTCGCTTGAACACAGGAGGTCACGTTCTGGTCAACAGAGTAAGACCCTGTATCAAAACAAAGAAACAAACAAACAAAAAATGCTAGCAGCTTACAAGCTAGAGAGGCCTGTAGAGCCAAGTTTTCCAAATGGGGCTACATTAGTTGTTCCAGAACTTTAGCTGCATCAAAACCACCTGGATGGCTTGTTCAGCTACAGAGGGTCTGGCCATGCCCCTAGAGTTTCCAGCTGAGGGTCTGGAATGAGGCCCGATGATTTGCATTACTAACAATCTCCAGGTGATGCTGATGCTGTGGGTCCAGGGACCACATTTTGAGAATCTATGCTAAATGAATCGGAGAAGACCAAAGCTCAAACTTATTCCAAGAACTTTTCAAGGCCCACCTGCAAGTTGTAGTGGAAGTAAGCATCTAAGGGTGCAAAAAAGTTTCACTGTAGACTAAGGCCTTTTACCTGAGCTCTCAAATGTTCCCATTTCTCTTATCAACCTAAATAACAAACAGAGAGAGGCTCTCCACAAGAAAAAGATATTCGTTTGGAAACCGAGCCTTGCAATAGAAACAGGCAAGCCAGAGTAAACTATATGCATATTCACGGAGGTAAAGGAAGACAAAAGAAAAAATGAGGAAGATTATATGATCATTTGGAAATGATTATTCTTGGCTACAAAGATCAATAACAAAGGTGATGCCAGGCACAAGTTGGACAGGCAGTTGTTGGGCAAATATCCTTCACAAGCATTGTTGTGTGCAAAGTTGCAATGGGCTTTGTGCAAGATTGTGTTTTTTGCAGACTTCTGTGATAAGTTTTTGTTATCAGGCATACAAGCCCAAGAATCCTTTATTGCATGGCCTTTCCTGGCTCTATAAGTCAGGGTTTTGGTTAGGGTAGGGGTATTTTTAACACTCTCAATGTAAAAAATGACATAAGGTAGGTACCCCAATGACTTGTTTGGTCTTCATAAAATAACTTTTCATAAAATCTCTGTAAACGTGGAAATATCTACACCGCTTTATGTAAAACCGTGGAAATATCTACACCGCTATCTCTGTAAATGTGTAAACATTTAGAACGCTATCTGTATAAACATGGAACTACTTAAACCGCCGTCTCTATAAACATGGAAATGTCTCCACCGCAATATTTATAAATATGGAATTATCTACACCGTTATCAGTATAAACATGGAAATATCTACACCACTGTCTGTATAAACATGGAAATATCTTCACCGCCATCTGGATAAACATGGAAATATCTACACCGCTATCTGTATAAATATGGAAATATCTTCACCGCTATCTCTATAAACATGGAAATATCTACACCGCTATCTGTATAAACATGGAAATATCTGCACCGCTGTCTGTATAAACATGGAAACATCTACACCGCTATGTGTATAAACATGTAAATATCTACAACGCTGTCTGTGTAAAGATGGAAATATTTGCACCGCAATCTGTGCAAAGATGGAAATATCTACACCGATGTCTCCATAAACATGGAAATATATGCACTGCTATCTGTATAAACACGGAAATATCTACACCGCTATCTGTATAAACATGGACATATCTACACCGCCATCTGTATAAACATGGAAATATCTATACTGCCATCTGTATACACATGGAAATATCTACACAGACATCAGTATAAACATGGAAACATCTGCACCACTATCTCTATACATATCGAAATACCTACACCGCTATCTCTATAAACATGGAAATACCTACAATGCTATGTGTAAAAACATGGAAATACCTACACTGCGATCTGCATAAACATGGAAATACCTACAGTGCCACCTGTATAAAGATGGAAATATCTACACCGCGATCTGTATAAACATGGAAATACCAAAACCACTATCTGTATAAACATGGAAATATCTACACCGCTATCTGTTATAAACATGGAAATATCTACACCACTATCTCTATAAACATGGAAATAACTACACCGCCATCTCTATAAACATGGAATTACCTACACCGCTATCTCTATAAACATGGAAATATATACACCGCCATCTCTATAAACATGGAAATATGCACACCGCCATCGGCATAAACATGGAAAAACCTTCTCCGCCATCTGTAAAAGCATGGAAATATCTACACCGCTATCTGTATAAACATGGAAATATCTACACCACGATCTGTATAAACATGGAAATATCTACACTACTCTCTGTAGAAACATAGAAATAACTACAACGCTATCTGTATAAATATGGAAATATCTACACCGCTATCTCTATAAACATGGAAATGTCTACAGTGGTATCTGTATAAACATGGAAATATCTACCTGGCTATCTCTATAAACATGGAAATATCTACACCGCCATATGTATAAACATGGAAATACCTACACAGTCATCTGTATAAACATGGAAATAACTACATCGCTATCTGTATAAATATGGATATATCTACACTGCCATCTGCATAAACATGGAAATATCTACTCAGCCATCTGAATAAACATGGCAATATCTACACCGCTATCTGTATTAATATGGAAATATAGACACCGCTCTCTCTAAAAACATGGAAATATCTACAACGCTATCTGTGTAAACATGGAAATACCTACAACGCTATCTCTATGAACATGGAAATATCTACACCACCATCTGTATTAACATGGAAATATCTACACAGTCATCTGTATAAACATGGAAATATCTGCACAAAAATCTCTATAAACATGGAAATATCTACACTGCCATCTGTATAAACATGGAAATATCTACACAGCCATCTGCATAAACATGGAAATATCTACACCGCTCTCTGTATAAACACGGTAATAGCCACACCGCTATCTGTATAAACATGGAAATATCTACACCGCCATCTGTTAAAACATGGAAATATCTACACAGTCATCTGTAAAAACATGGAAATATCTACACTGCCATCTGTATAAACATGGAAATATGTATACCACTATCCATATAAAGATGGAAATATCTGCACCACTATCTGTATAAAAATGGAAATATCTACACCACTATCTCTATAAACATGGAAACATCTACACCGTTATCTGTATAAAGATGGAAATACCTCCACTGATTTCTGTATAAACATGGAAACATCTACACTGCTATCTGTATAAACATGGAAATATCTACACCGCTATCTGTATAAACGTAGAAATATCTCCACCGCTTTCTTTATAAACATGAAATATCTGCACCACTATCTCTATAAACATGGAACTGTCTACACCAACAACTGTATAAACATGGAAATACCTACAGAGTCATCTGTATATACATGGAAATATCTACACCACTATCTGTATAAACGAGGAAATATCTACACTGTCATCTGTATAAACTTGGAAATATCTATACAGCCATCTCTATAAACATGGAAATATCTACATCACTATCTCTATAAACATGGAAATATCCACACCACTATCGGTATAAACTTGGAAATAACTACACTGCCATCTGTAAAGACGTGGAAATATCTACACAGTCATGTGTATAAACATGGAAATATCTACACCTCCATCTGTATAAACATGGAAATATCTACACTGCCATCTGGAAACACATGGAAATATCTGCACAGCCATCTGTGTAAACTTGGAAATATCTACACAGCTATCGCTATAAACATGGAAATAGCTACACCGTTATCTGTATAAACATGCAAATATCTACAAGGCTATCTGTGTAAACATGGAAATATCTACACCGCTATCTGTATAAACATGGAAATATTTCCACCGCCATCTCAATAAACATGGAAATATCTCCACCGCTATCTCTATAAACATGGAAATATCTACACCGCTATGTTTACAAACATGGAAATATCTGCACCGCTATGCATATAAACATGGAAATATCTACACTGATATCTCCATAAACATGGAAATATCTCCACAGCTATCTGTATAAACATGGAAATATCTACACCACTATCTGTATAAGCATGAAAATATCTGCAGCATTATCTGTATAAACGTGGAAATATCTCCACCACTATCTCTATAAAAAAAGAAATATCTCCACCGCTATTTCTATAAACATGGAAATATCTACACCGCTATCTATATAAACATGGAAATATCTACACCAGTCTCTGTGTAAACATGGAAATATCTACACTGCCATCTGCATAAACATGGAAATAGCCACACCGCTATCTGTATAAACATGGAAATATCTACACCGCCATCTTAATAAACATGGAAATATCGACACCGCTATCTGTATAAATATGGAAAAATCTACACTGCTATCTCTGTAAACATGGAAATATCTACACCGCTATCTGTATAAACATGGAAATATCTACACCGCTATCTCTATAAACCTGGAAATATCTACACCGCTATTTGCATAAACTTGGAATATCTACACCGCCATCTGTATAAACATAGAAATATCTCCACTGCTATCTGTATAAACATGGAAATATCTCCACCGCTATCTGTATAAACATGGAAATATATACACCGCTATCTGTATAAACATGGAAATACCAACACCACTATCTGTATAAACATTGAGATATCAGCACCGCTATCTGTTTAAAAATGGAAATATGTACACCACTATCACTATAAACATGGAAATAACTACACCGCCATCTCTATAAACATGGAATTACCAACACCGCCATCTCTATACACATAGAAATATCTACAATGCCATCTCTACAAACATAGAAATATCTACACCGCCATCTCTATAAACATGGATGTATCTACACCGCCATCTGCATGAACATGGAAATATCTACACAGTCATCTGTATAAACATACAAATATCTGCACTGTCATCTGTGGAAAGATGGAAATATCTGCACCAAAATCTGTATAAACATGAAAATATCTACACCGCTATCTGTGTAAAGATGGATATAACTACACCACAATCTGTGCAAAGATGGAAATATCTACACCACTATCTCTGTAAACATGGAAATATCTACACCACTATCGGTATAAACATGGAAATATCTAAATCGCTATCTGTATAAACATGGAAATATCTACACCGTTATCTGCATAAACATGGAAATATCTACATTGCTATCTCTGAAAACATGGAAATATCTACACCGCCATTTGTGTAAACATACAAATATCTACACATTCATCTGTATAAACATGGAAATATCTACACCACCGTCTCTATAAACATGCAAATATCTACACTGACATCTGTATACACATGGAAATATCTACACAGCAATCTGTATAAACATGGATGTACCTTCACAGCTCTCTCTATAAACAAGGAAATACCTATACTGCTATCTCTATAAACATGGAAATATTTACACCGCAATCTCTACAAACATGGAAATATCCACACCGCAATCTATATAAACATGAAATATATACACCGCCATCTCCATAATCATGGAACTATCTACACCGCCATGTGTATAAAGATGGAAATATCTACACCGCTATCTCTATAAACATGGAAATATCTACACCGCTATCTGTATAAACTTGGAAATACCTACACCGCTATCTGTATAAACATGGAAATATCTTCACAGCCATCTGTATAAACATGGAAATATCTACACAGCCATCTGTATAAACGTGGAAATAACTACATCGCTTTCTCTAAAAATATGGAATTAGCCACACCGCTATCTGGATAAAGATGGAAATATCTACACTGCCAACTGTAAAAACATGGAAATATCTACACAGTCACCTGTAAAAACATGGAAATATCTACACCTCCATCTGTATAAATATGGAAATATCTACACTGCCGTCTGTATACACATCAAAATATCTACACAGCCATCTGTATAATCATGGAAATATCTACACCGCTATCTCTTTAAACATGGAAATAACTACACCGCTATCTGTATAAACATGGAAATATCTCCACCACTCTCTGTGTAAACATGGAAACATCTATACCGCTATCTGTATAAATATGGAAATATCTAAACCGCTATTTCTATAAACATGGAAGTAACTACACCGCCATCTCTATCAACATGGAAAAACCTACATCGCTATCTGTATAAACATGGAAATATCTACACCGCTATCTTTATAAACATGGAAATACCTACACTGCCATCTCTATTAACATGGAAATATCTACACCGCTGTCTGTATAAACATGGAAATATCTACACCGCTATCTGTATAAACCTGGAAAGATCTACACCGCTCTCTGTTTAAATATGGAAATATCTACCTTGCTATCTTTCTAAACATGGAAATGTCTACACCGCAATCTGTATAAACATGGAAATATCTACACAGACATCTGTATAAACATGTAAATACCTTCACAGTCATCTGTATAAACTTGGAAATTTCTACACCACCATCTGTATAAACATGGAAATATCTACAGGAAAAGCTGTATAAACATGGAAATATCTAGACAGTCACCTCTATAAACATCGAAATATCTATACCGCTATCTGTATAAAGATGGAAATACCCATACCACTATCTGTATAAACATGGAAATATCTGCACCGCTATCTTTATAAACATGGAAATATCTGCAACTCTATCTGTGTAAACAAGGAAATATCTACTCGGCTATTTGTGTAAACATGGAAATACCTGCACCGCTATCTGTAAAAAGATGGAAATATCTACACCACTATCTGTAAAACGTGGAAGTATCTACACCGCTCTCTGTATAAACCTGGAAATATCTACACCGATATCTATATAAACATGGAAATATCTACACCGCTATCTCTATAAACAAGGAAATATCTACACCGCCATCTGTATAAACATGGAAATATCTACAACGCCATTTGTATAAACATGGAAATATCTACACTGCTATCTGTATAAATATGGAAATATCTACACCGCAGTCTCTATAAACAAGGAAATATCTACACTGCTATATTTATAAACATGGAAATATCTACAGCGTTATCTCTATAAACATGGAAATACCTACACCGCCATCTGTATAAACATGCAAATATCTACACAGTCATCTGCATAAACATGGAAATATCTACACCACCATCTCTATAAACATGGAAATATCTGCACCACTATCACTATACACGTGGAACTATCTACACAGCCATCAGTATGAACATGGAAATATCTTCACCGCTGTCTCTATAAACATGGAAATATCTATACGGCTATCTGTGTAAATATGGAAATTTTCTACACCGCTATCTGTATAAACACGAAAATATCTCCACTGCTATCTGTATAAACATGGAAATATGTCCACCGACATCTGTATCAACATGGAAATACCTACACCTGTATCTGTATCAACATGGAAATACCTACACCGCTATCTGTATAAACAATGAAATGTCTACAACGCTATCTGTGTAAACATGGAAATATCTACACAGCTATCTGTGTAAACTTGTAAATATCTACACCGCCATCTGTGTAAACATGGAAATATCTACAACACTATCTGTGTAAACATGGGAATATTTACAATGCTATCTGTGTAAACATGGAAATATCTACACAGCTATCTGTAAAACGTGAAAATATCTACACCGCTATCTCTATAAACGTGGAAATATCTAAACCGCTATCTGTATAAATGTGGAAATATCTTCAATGCTATCTGTAGAAACGTGGAAATATCTACATCGCTATCTGTATAATCGTGGAAATAGTTTCACCGCTATCTCTATAAACCTGGAAACATCTACACCGCTATCTGTATCAACATGGAAATAACTACACCGCTATCTGTATAAACATGGAAATATCTATAATGCTATTTCTGTAAACATGGAAATATCTACACAGCTATCTGTGTAAACTTGGAAATATTTGCACCGCTATGTGTGTAAATTTGGCAATACCTACACCTCAATCTGTGCAAAGATGGAACTATCTACACCGCTATCTTTGTAAACATGGAAATATCTACACCGCTATCTGTATAAACATGGAAATATCTACACTGCCATCTGTATAAACATGGAAATATCTACACCGCTATCTCTATAAACATGGAAATATCTACACCACTATCTCTATGAACATGGAAATATCTACACCTCCATATGTATAAACATGGAAATATCTAACTGCCATATGTATGAACATGGAAATATCTACACCTCCATCTGTATAAACATGGAAATATATACACCGCTATCTGTATAAAGATGGAAACACCTACACCGCTATACTTATAAACATAGAAATATCTACACCGGTATCTGTATAAACATGGAAATATCTACAACACTATCTGTGTAAATATGGAAATATCTACACCGCTATCTCTGTAAACGTGGTAAGATGTACACCGCTATCTGTGTAAAGATGGAAATATCTACACCGAAATCTGTGCAAAGATGGAAATATCTACACCGCTATCTCTGTAAACATGGAGATATCTACACTGCCATCTGTATAAACTTGGAAATATCTACACGGCTATCTGTATAAACATGGAAATATCTACACCGCCATCTGTAAAAACATGAAAATACCTACACAGTCATCTGTATAACATGGAAATATCTACAACTCCATGTGTATAAAGCTGGAAATATCTATACTGCCATCTCTATACACATGAAATATCTACAATGCCATCTGTATAAACATGGAAATATATACACCGCTATCTCTATAAACATGGAAATACCTACACAGCTATCTGTATAAACATGGAAATATCTACACCGCTATCTGTAGAAACATGTAAATATCTACACCGCTATCTGTATAAACTTGGAAATATCTACACCTCCATCTGTATAAACATGGAAACACCTACACTACCATCTGTATACACATGGAAATATCTACACAGCCATCTGTATAAACATGGATGTATATACACAGCTATCTGTATAAACATGGAATTATCCACACCGCTATATGTATAAACATGGAAAATCTACAACACTATCTGTATAAACATGGTAATACCTAAACCACTATCTGTATAAATATGGAGATATCTACAACACGATCTCTATAAATATGGAAATATCTACACCGCTATGTGTATAAACATGGAAATATCTACAAAACTACCTCTGTTAACATGGACATATCTTCACCGCTATCTGTGTAAACATGGAAATATGTACACCGCTATCTGGGTAAAGATGGAAATATCTACACCGTACTATTTGCAAATATGGAAATATCAACACCGCTATCTCTGTAAACATGGAAATACCTGCACCGCTATCTGAATAAACATGGAAATATCCACACCTCTATCTGTATAAACATGGAAATATCAACACCATGATCTGCATAAACATGGAAGTACCTCCACTGCTATCTGTATAGACATGGAAACATCTACACCGCTATCTGTAAAAAACATGGAATATCTGCCCCGTATCTGTATAAACTTGGAAATATCTACAATGCTATCTGTTGAAACATGGAAATATCTAAACAGCTATCTGTGTATACATGGAAATATCTACACCGCTCTCTGTGTAAAGATGGAAATACCTACACCGCAATCTGTGCAAAGATGGAAATATCTACAACGCTATCTCTATAAACATGGAATTATCTCCACCGCTATCTGTATAAACATGGAAATATCGACACCGCTAACTGTATAAACATGGAAATATTTACAAGGCTATCTCTATAAATATGGAAATATCTACACCGCCATCTGTATAAACATGGAAATATCTACACAGTCATCTGTATATACATGGAAATATCTACACCACCATCTCTATAAACATGGAAATAACTACACTGCCATCTGTATAAATATGGAAATATCTATACTGCTATCTTTATAAACTTAGAAATATCTACACCGCCATCTTCATAAACATGGAAATATCTACACCGCCATCAGCATAAACATGGAAACAACTACACCGCCATCTGTATAAATATGGAATTATCTACACCGCCATCTCTATAAACATAGAAAAATCTACACTGCCATCTGTAGCAAGATGGATATATCTTCACCGAGATCTGCATAAACATCAAATAACAACACCTCTACCGGTATAAACATGGAAATGTCTACACAGCTATCTGCATAAACATGGAAATAACCACACCGCTATCTGTATGAACATGGAAATGTCTACACTGCTATCTGTATAAACTTGGAAATATCTACATGGCAATCTCTTTAAACATGGAAATATCTACACCGCCATCTGTATAAACATGGAAATACCTACACAGTCATCTGTATAAACATGGAAATATCTACACCACTATCTGTAAAAACATGGTATATCTTCACGGCCATCGGTATAAACATGGAAATATCTACACTGCCATCTCCATAAACATGGAAATATCTACACTGCTATCTGTATAAACATGGAAATAGCCACACCGTTATCTGTATAAACATGGAAATATCTACACCACCATCTGTGTAAACATGGAAATATCTATACTGTCATCTGTATAAACATGGAAATATCTACACCTCCATCTGAATAAACGTGGAAATATCTTCAATGCCATCTGTATAAACATGGAAATATCTACACTGCCATCTGTATGAACATGGAAATATCTACACCGATATCTCTATAAACATGGAAATACATACACCGCCATCTGTATAAACATGGAAATATCTCCACCGCTCTCTGTATAAACATGGAAATATCAACACAGCTATCTGTATAAATATGGGAATATCAACACTGCTTTCTCTGTGAACATGGAAATGTCTACACCACTATCTGTATAAACATGGAAATATCTACATGGCTATCTCTATAAATATGGAAATATCTACACCGCTATCTCTATAAACATGGAAATGTCTATACAGCTATCAGCATAAACATGGAAATATCTACACCGCTATCTCTATAAACATGGGAATATCTACTCTGCTATCTGTAAAAACATGGAAATATCCACACCGCTATCTGTATAAACATGGAAATATCTACACCGCCATCTGTAAAAACATGAAAATACCTACACAGTCATCTGTATAAACATTGAAATATCTACAACTCCATCTGTAGAAACCTGGAAATATCTACACTGTCGTCTCTATACACATGGAAATATCTACACTGCCATCTGTATAATCATGGAAATATCTACACCGCTATCTCTAAAAACATGGAAATACCTACACAGCTATCTGTATAAACATGTAAATATCTACACCGCTATCTGTAGAAACATGGAAATATCTACACCGCTATCTGTATAAACTTGGAAATATCTACACCTCCATATGTATAAACATGGAAATACCTACACTTCCATCTGTATACACAGGGAAATATCTACACTGCCAAGTGTATAAACATGGAAATATCTACACCGTTATCTCTATAAACATGGAAATTCCTACAGCGCTATCTGTATAAGCATGGAAGTATCTACATTGATATCTGTATAAACATGGAAATATGTACAACGCCATCTGTATAAACATGGAAATATATACACAGTCATCTGTATAAACATGGAAATATCTACACCACTATCTGTATAAACATTGAAATATCTACACTGCCATCTGTATAAATTTGGATATATCTACACCGCCATCAGTATAAACATGGAAATATTTACACTGCTATCTGTATAAACATGGAAATAGCCACACCGCTATCTGTATAAACATGGAAATATCTACACCGCCATCTGTATAAACATGGAAATATCTCCACCGCTATGTGTATAAACATGGAAATATCTGCATCGCTATCTGTATAAACATGGAAATATCTCCACCGCTATCGGAATAAACACGGAAATATCTACACCGCTATCTTTATAAACATGGAAATATCTACACCGCTATCTGTATAAACATGGAAAATCTTCAACAATATCAGTATAAACATGGTAATATCTACATCGCTATCTGTATAAATATGGAAATATCTACACCACAATCTCTATAAATATGGAAATATCTACACCACTATCTGTATAAACATGGAAATATCTACAAAACTATCTGTGTTAACATGGAAATATCTTCACCGCTATCTGTGTAAACATGAAAATATGTACACCGCTATCTGTGTAAAGATGGAAATATCTACACTGCCATCTTTGCAAATATATGAAATATCTACAACGCTATCTCTGTAAACATGGAAATACACACACCACTATCTGTATAAACATGGAAATATCCACACTTCTATCTGTATAAATATGGAAATACCTCCACCGCTATCTGTATAGACATGGAAACATCTACACCGCTATCTGTATAAACATGGAAATATCTACACCGCTATCTCTATAAACCTGGAAATATCTACACCGCTATTTGCATAAACTTGGAATATCTACACCACCATCTGTATAAACATAGAAATATCTCCACTGCTATCTGTATAAACATGGAAATATCTCCACCGCTATCTGTATAAACATGGAAATATATACACCGCTATCTGTATAAACATGGAAATACCAACACCACTATCTGTATAAACATTGAGATATCAGCACCGCTATCTGTTTAAAAATGGAAATATGTACACCACTATCACTATAAACATGGAAATAACTACACCGCCATCTCTATAAACATGGAATTACCAACACCGCCATCTCTATACACATAGAAATATCTACAATGCCATCTCTACAAACATAGAAATATCTACACCGCCATCTCTATAAACATGGATGTATCTACACCGCCATCTGCATGAACATGGAAATATCTACACAGTCATCTGTATAAACATACAAATATCTGCACTGTCATCTGTGGAAAGATGGAAATATCTGCACCAAAATCTGTATAAACATGAAAATATCTACACCGCTATCTGTGTAAAGATGGATATAACTACACCACAATCTGTGCAAAGATGGAAATATCTACACCACTATCTCTGTAAACATGGAAATATCTACACCACTATCGGTATAAACATGGAAATATCTAAATCGCTATCTGTATAAACATGGAAATATCTACACCGTTATCTGCATAAACATGGAAATATCTACATTGCTATCTCTGAAAACATGGAAATATCTACACCGCCATTTGTGTAAACATACAAATATCTACACATTCATCTGTATAAACATGGAAATATCTACACCACCGTCTCTATAAACATGCAAATATCTACACTGACATCTGTATACACATGGAAATATCTACACAGCAATCTGTATAAACATGGATGTACCTTCACAGCTCTCTCTATAAACAAGGAAATACCTATACTGCTATCTCTATAAACATGGAAATATTTACACCGCAATCTCTACAAACATGGAAATATCCACACCGCAATCTATATAAACATGAAATATATACACCGCCATCTCCATAATCATGGAACTATCTACACCGCCATGTGTATAAAGATGGAAATATCTACACCGCTATCTCTATAAACATGGAAATATCTACACCGCTATCTGTATAAACTTGGAAATACCTACACCGCTATCTGTATAAACATGGAAATATCTTCACAGCCATCTGTATAAACATGGAAATATCTACACAGCCATCTGTATAAACGTGGAAATAACTACATCGCTTTCTCTAAAAATATGGAATTAGCCACACCGCTATCTGGATAAAGATGGAAATATCTACACTGCCAACTGTAAAAACATGGAAATATCTACACAGTCACCTGTAAAAACATGGAAATATCTACACCTCCATCTGTATAAATATGGAAATATCTACACTGCCGTCTGTATACACATCAAAATATCTACACAGCCATCTGTATAATCATGGAAATATCTACACCGCTATCTCTTTAAACATGGAAATAACTACACCGCTATCTGTATAAACATGGAAATATCTCCACCACTCTCTGTGTAAACATGGAAACATCTATACCGCTATCTGTATAAATATGGAAATATCTAAACCGCTATTTCTATAAACATGGAAGTAACTACACCGCCATCTCTATCAACATGGAAAAACCTACATCGCTATCTGTATAAACATGGAAATATCTACACCGCTATCTTTATAAACATGGAAATACCTACACTGCCATCTCTATTAACATGGAAATATCTACACCGCTGTCTGTATAAACATGGAAATATCTACACCGCTATCTGTATAAACCTGGAAAGATCTACACCGCTCTCTGTTTAAATATGGAAATATCTACCTTGCTATCTTTCTAAACATGGAAATGTCTACACCGCAATCTGTATAAACATGGAAATATCTACACAGACATCTGTATAAACATGTAAATACCTTCACAGTCATCTGTATAAACTTGGAAATTTCTACACCACCATCTGTATAAACATGGAAATATCTACAGGAAAAGCTGTATAAACATGGAAATATCTAGACAGTCACCTCTATAAACATCGAAATATCTATACCGCTATCTGTATAAAGATGGAAATACCCATACCACTATCTGTATAAACATGGAAATATCTGCACCGCTATCTTTATAAACATGGAAATATCTGCAACTCTATCTGTGTAAACAAGGAAATATCTACTCGGCTATTTGTGTAAACATGGAAATACCTGCACCGCTATCTGTAAAAAGATGGAAATATCTACACCACTATCTGTAAAACGTGGAAGTATCTACACCGCTCTCTGTATAAACCTGGAAATATCTACACCGATATCTATATAAACATGGAAATATCTACACCGCTATCTCTATAAACAAGGAAATATCTACACCGCCATCTGTATAAACATGGAAATATCTACAACGCCATTTGTATAAACATGGAAATATCTACACTGCTATCTGTATAAATATGGAAATATCTACACCGCAGTCTCTATAAACAAGGAAATATCTACACTGCTATATTTATAAACATGGAAATATCTACAGCGTTATCTCTATAAACATGGAAATACCTACACCGCCATCTGTATAAACATGCAAATATCTACACAGTCATCTGCATAAACATGGAAATATCTACACCACCATCTCTATAAACATGGAAATATCTGCACCACTATCACTATACACGTGGAACTATCTACACAGCCATCAGTATGAACATGGAAATATCTTCACCGCTGTCTCTATAAACATGGAAATATCTATACGGCTATCTGTGTAAATATGGAAATTTTCTACACCGCTATCTGTATAAACACGAAAATATCTCCACTGCTATCTGTATAAACATGGAAATATGTCCACCGACATCTGTATCAACATGGAAATACCTACACCTGTATCTGTATCAACATGGAAATACCTACACCGCTATCTGTATAAACAATGAAATGTCTACAACGCTATCTGTGTAAACATGGAAATATCTACACAGCTATCTGTGTAAACTTGTAAATATCTACACCGCCATCTGTGTAAACATGGAAATATCTACAACACTATCTGTGTAAACATGGGAATATTTACAATGCTATCTGTGTAAACATGGAAATATCTACACAGCTATCTGTAAAACGTGAAAATATCTACACCGCTATCTCTATAAACGTGGAAATATCTAAACCGCTATCTGTATAAATGTGGAAATATCTTCAATGCTATCTGTAGAAACGTGGAAATATCTACATCGCTATCTGTATAATCGTGGAAATAGTTTCACCGCTATCTCTATAAACCTGGAAACATCTACACCGCTATCTGTATCAACATGGAAATAACTACACCGCTATCTGTATAAACATGGAAATATCTATAATGCTATTTCTGTAAACATGGAAATATCTACACAGCTATCTGTGTAAACTTGGAAATATTTGCACCGCTATGTGTGTAAATTTGGCAATACCTACACCTCAATCTGTGCAAAGATGGAACTATCTACACCGCTATCTTTGTAAACATGGAAATATCTACACCGCTATCTGTATAAACATGGAAATATCTACACTGCCATCTGTATAAACATGGAAATATCTACACCGCTATCTCTATAAACATGGAAATATCTACACCACTATCTCTATGAACATGGAAATATCTACACCTCCATATGTATAAACATGGAAATATCTAACTGCCATATGTATGAACATGGAAATATCTACACCTCCATCTGTATAAACATGGAAATATATACACCGCTATCTGTATAAAGATGGAAACACCTACACCGCTATACTTATAAACATAGAAATATCTACACCGGTATCTGTATAAACATGGAAATATCTACAACACTATCTGTGTAAATATGGAAATATCTACACCGCTATCTCTGTAAACGTGGTAAGATGTACACCGCTATCTGTGTAAAGATGGAAATATCTACACCGAAATCTGTGCAAAGATGGAAATATCTACACCGCTATCTCTGTAAACATGGAGATATCTACACTGCCATCTGTATAAACTTGGAAATATCTACACGGCTATCTGTATAAACATGGAAATATCTACACCGCCATCTGTAAAAACATGAAAATACCTACACAGTCATCTGTATAACATGGAAATATCTACAACTCCATGTGTATAAAGCTGGAAATATCTATACTGCCATCTCTATACACATGAAATATCTACAATGCCATCTGTATAAACATGGAAATATATACACCGCTATCTCTATAAACATGGAAATACCTACACAGCTATCTGTATAAACATGGAAATATCTACACCGCTATCTGTAGAAACATGTAAATATCTACACCGCTATCTGTATAAACTTGGAAATATCTACACCTCCATCTGTATAAACATGGAAACACCTACACTACCATCTGTATACACATGGAAATATCTACACAGCCATCTGTATAAACATGGATGTATATACACAGCTATCTGTATAAACATGGAATTATCCACACCGCTATATGTATAAACATGGAAAATCTACAACACTATCTGTATAAACATGGTAATACCTAAACCACTATCTGTATAAATATGGAGATATCTACAACACGATCTCTATAAATATGGAAATATCTACACCGCTATGTGTATAAACATGGAAATATCTACAAAACTACCTCTGTTAACATGGACATATCTTCACCGCTATCTGTGTAAACATGGAAATATGTACACCGCTATCTGGGTAAAGATGGAAATATCTACACCGTACTATTTGCAAATATGGAAATATCAACACCGCTATCTCTGTAAACATGGAAATACCTGCACCGCTATCTGAATAAACATGGAAATATCCACACCTCTATCTGTATAAACATGGAAATATCAACACCATGATCTGCATAAACATGGAAGTACCTCCACTGCTATCTGTATAGACATGGAAACATCTACACCGCTATCTGTAAAAAACATGGAATATCTGCCCCGTATCTGTATAAACTTGGAAATATCTACAATGCTATCTGTTGAAACATGGAAATATCTAAACAGCTATCTGTGTATACATGGAAATATCTACACCGCTCTCTGTGTAAAGATGGAAATACCTACACCGCAATCTGTGCAAAGATGGAAATATCTACAACGCTATCTCTATAAACATGGAATTATCTCCACCGCTATCTGTATAAACATGGAAATATCGACACCGCTAACTGTATAAACATGGAAATATTTACAAGGCTATCTCTATAAATATGGAAATATCTACACCGCCATCTGTATAAACATGGAAATATCTACACAGTCATCTGTATATACATGGAAATATCTACACCACCATCTCTATAAACATGGAAATAACTACACTGCCATCTGTATAAATATGGAAATATCTATACTGCTATCTTTATAAACTTAGAAATATCTACACCGCCATCTTCATAAACATGGAAATATCTACACCGCCATCAGCATAAACATGGAAACAACTACACCGCCATCTGTATAAATATGGAATTATCTACACCGCCATCTCTATAAACATAGAAAAATCTACACTGCCATCTGTAGCAAGATGGATATATCTTCACCGAGATCTGCATAAACATCAAATAACAACACCTCTACCGGTATAAACATGGAAATGTCTACACAGCTATCTGCATAAACATGGAAATAACCACACCGCTATCTGTATGAACATGGAAATGTCTACACTGCTATCTGTATAAACTTGGAAATATCTACATGGCAATCTCTTTAAACATGGAAATATCTACACCGCCATCTGTATAAACATGGAAATACCTACACAGTCATCTGTATAAACATGGAAATATCTACACCACTATCTGTAAAAACATGGTATATCTTCACGGCCATCGGTATAAACATGGAAATATCTACACTGCCATCTCCATAAACATGGAAATATCTACACTGCTATCTGTATAAACATGGAAATAGCCACACCGTTATCTGTATAAACATGGAAATATCTACACCACCATCTGTGTAAACATGGAAATATCTATACTGTCATCTGTATAAACATGGAAATATCTACACCTCCATCTGAATAAACGTGGAAATATCTTCAATGCCATCTGTATAAACATGGAAATATCTACACTGCCATCTGTATGAACATGGAAATATCTACACCGATATCTCTATAAACATGGAAATACATACACCGCCATCTGTATAAACATGGAAATATCTCCACCGCTCTCTGTATAAACATGGAAATATCAACACAGCTATCTGTATAAATATGGGAATATCAACACTGCTTTCTCTGTGAACATGGAAATGTCTACACCACTATCTGTATAAACATGGAAATATCTACATGGCTATCTCTATAAATATGGAAATATCTACACCGCTATCTCTATAAACATGGAAATGTCTATACAGCTATCAGCATAAACATGGAAATATCTACACCGCTATCTCTATAAACATGGGAATATCTACTCTGCTATCTGTAAAAACATGGAAATATCCACACCGCTATCTGTATAAACATGGAAATATCTACACCGCCATCTGTAAAAACATGAAAATACCTACACAGTCATCTGTATAAACATTGAAATATCTACAACTCCATCTGTAGAAACCTGGAAATATCTACACTGTCGTCTCTATACACATGGAAATATCTACACTGCCATCTGTATAATCATGGAAATATCTACACCGCTATCTCTAAAAACATGGAAATACCTACACAGCTATCTGTATAAACATGTAAATATCTACACCGCTATCTGTAGAAACATGGAAATATCTACACCGCTATCTGTATAAACTTGGAAATATCTACACCTCCATATGTATAAACATGGAAATACCTACACTTCCATCTGTATACACAGGGAAATATCTACACTGCCAAGTGTATAAACATGGAAATATCTACACCGTTATCTCTATAAACATGGAAATTCCTACAGCGCTATCTGTATAAGCATGGAAGTATCTACATTGATATCTGTATAAACATGGAAATATGTACAACGCCATCTGTATAAACATGGAAATATATACACAGTCATCTGTATAAACATGGAAATATCTACACCACTATCTGTATAAACATTGAAATATCTACACTGCCATCTGTATAAATTTGGATATATCTACACCGCCATCAGTATAAACATGGAAATATTTACACTGCTATCTGTATAAACATGGAAATAGCCACACCGCTATCTGTATAAACATGGAAATATCTACACCGCCATCTGTATAAACATGGAAATATCTCCACCGCTATGTGTATAAACATGGAAATATCTGCATCGCTATCTGTATAAACATGGAAATATCTCCACCGCTATCGGAATAAACACGGAAATATCTACACCGCTATCTTTATAAACATGGAAATATCTACACCGCTATCTGTATAAACATGGAAAATCTTCAACAATATCAGTATAAACATGGTAATATCTACATCGCTATCTGTATAAATATGGAAATATCTACACCACAATCTCTATAAATATGGAAATATCTACACCACTATCTGTATAAACATGGAAATATCTACAAAACTATCTGTGTTAACATGGAAATATCTTCACCGCTATCTGTGTAAACATGAAAATATGTACACCGCTATCTGTGTAAAGATGGAAATATCTACACTGCCATCTTTGCAAATATATGAAATATCTACAACGCTATCTCTGTAAACATGGAAATACACACACCACTATCTGTATAAACATGGAAATATCCACACTTCTATCTGTATAAATATGGAAATACCTCCACCGCTATCTGTATAGACATGGAAACATCTACACCGCTATCTGTATAAACATGGAAATATCTACACCGCTATCTCTATAAACCTGGAAATATCTACACCGCTATTTGCATAAACTTGGAATATCTACACCGCCATCTGTATAAACATAGAAATATCTCCACTGCTATCTGTATAAACATGGAAATATCTCCACCGCTATCTGTATAAACATGGAAATATATACACCGCTATCTGTATAAACATGGAAATACCAACACCACTATCTGTATAAACATTGAGATATCAGCACCGCTATCTGTTTAAAAATGGAAATATGTACACCACTATCACTATAAACATGGAAATAACTACACCGCCATCTCTATAAACATGGAATTACCAACACCGCCATCTCTATACACATAGAAATATCTACAATGCCATCTCTACAAACATAGAAATATCTACACCGCCATCTCTATAAACATGGATGTATCTACACCGCCATCTGCATGAACATGGAAATATCTACACAGTCATCTGTATAAACATACAAATATCTGCACTGTCATCTGTGGAAAGATGGAAATATCTGCACCAAAATCTGTATAAACATGAAAATATCTACACCGCTATCTGTGTAAAGATGGATATAACTACACCACAATCTGTGCAAAGATGGAAATATCTACACCACTATCTCTGTAAACATGGAAATATCTACACCACTATCGGTATAAACATGGAAATATCTAAATCGCTATCTGTATAAACATGGAAATATCTACACCGTTATCTGCATAAACATGGAAATATCTACATTGCTATCTCTGAAAACATGGAAATATCTACACCGCCATTTGTGTAAACATACAAATATCTACACATTCATCTGTATAAACATGGAAATATCTACACCACCGTCTCTATAAACATGCAAATATCTACACTGACATCTGTATACACATGGAAATATCTACACAGCAATCTGTATAAACATGGATGTACCTTCACAGCTCTCTCTATAAACAAGGAAATACCTATACTGCTATCTCTATAAACATGGAAATATTTACACCGCAATCTCTACAAACATGGAAATATCCACACCGCAATCTATATAAACATGAAATATATACACCGCCATCTCCATAATCATGGAACTATCTACACCGCCATGTGTATAAAGATGGAAATATCTACACCGCTATCTCTATAAACATGGAAATATCTACACCGCTATCTGTATAAACTTGGAAATACCTACACCGCTATCTGTATAAACATGGAAATATCTTCACAGCCATCTGTATAAACATGGAAATATCTACACAGCCATCTGTATAAACGTGGAAATAACTACATCGCTTTCTCTAAAAATATGGAATTAGCCACACCGCTATCTGGATAAAGATGGAAATATCTACACTGCCAACTGTAAAAACATGGAAATATCTACACAGTCACCTGTAAAAACATGGAAATATCTACACCTCCATCTGTATAAATATGGAAATATCTACACTGCCGTCTGTATACACATCAAAATATCTACACAGCCATCTGTATAATCATGGAAATATCTACACCGCTATCTCTTTAAACATGGAAATAACTACACCGCTATCTGTATAAACATGGAAATATCTCCACCACTCTCTGTGTAAACATGGAAACATCTATACCGCTATCTGTATAAATATGGAAATATCTAAACCGCTATTTCTATAAACATGGAAGTAACTACACCGCCATCTCTATCAACATGGAAAAACCTACATCGCTATCTGTATAAACATGGAAATATCTACACCGCTATCTTTATAAACATGGAAATACCTACACTGCCATCTCTATTAACATGGAAATATCTACACCGCTGTCTGTATAAACATGGAAATATCTACACCGCTATCTGTATAAACCTGGAAAGATCTACACCGCTCTCTGTTTAAATATGGAAATATCTACCTTGCTATCTTTCTAAACATGGAAATGTCTACACCGCAATCTGTATAAACATGGAAATATCTACACAGACATCTGTATAAACATGTAAATACCTTCACAGTCATCTGTATAAACTTGGAAATTTCTACACCACCATCTGTATAAACATGGAAATATCTACAGGAAAAGCTGTATAAACATGGAAATATCTAGACAGTCACCTCTATAAACATCGAAATATCTATACCGCTATCTGTATAAAGATGGAAATACCCATACCACTATCTGTATAAACATGGAAATATCTGCACCGCTATCTTTATAAACATGGAAATATCTGCAACTCTATCTGTGTAAACAAGGAAATATCTACTCGGCTATTTGTGTAAACATGGAAATACCTGCACCGCTATCTGTAAAAAGATGGAAATATCTACACCACTATCTGTAAAACGTGGAAGTATCTACACCGCTCTCTGTATAAACCTGGAAATATCTACACCGATATCTATATAAACATGGAAATATCTACACCGCTATCTCTATAAACAAGGAAATATCTACACCGCCATCTGTATAAACATGGAAATATCTACACCGCCATTTGTATAAACATGGAAATATCTACACTGCTATCTGTATAAATATGGAAATATCTACACCGCAGTCTCTATAAACAAGGAAATATCTACACTGCTATATTTATAAACATGGAAATATCTACAGCGTTATCTCTATAAACATGGAAATACCTACACCGCCATCTGTATAAACATGCAAATATCTACACAGTCATCTGCATAAACATGGAAATATCTACACCACCATCTCTATAAACATGGAAATATCTGCACCACTATCACTATACACGTGGAACTATCTACACAGCCATCAGTATGAACATGGAAATATCTTCACCGCTGTCTCTATAAACATGGAAATATCTATACGGCTATCTGTGTAAATATGGAAATTTTCTACACCGCTATCTGTATAAACACGAAAATATCTCCACTGCTATCTGTATAAACATGGAAATATGTCCACCGACATCTGTATCAACATGGAAATACCTACACCTGTATCTGTATCAACATGGAAATACCTACACCGCTATCTGTATAAACAATGAAATGTCTACAACGCTATCTGTGTAAACATGGAAATATCTACACAGCTATCTGTGTAAACTTGTAAATATCTACACCGCCATCTGTGTAAACATGGAAATATCTACAACACTATCTGTGTAAACATGGGAATATTTACAATGCTATCTGTGTAAACATGGAAATATCTACACAGCTATCTGTAAAACGTGAAAATATCTACACCGCTATCTCTATAAACGTGGAAATATCTAAACCGCTATCTGTATAAATGTGGAAATATCTTCAATGCTATCTGTAGAAACGTGGAAATATCTACATCGCTATCTGTATAATCGTGGAAATAGTTTCACCGCTATCTCTATAAACCTGGAAACATCTACACCGCTATCTGTATCAACATGGAAATAACTACACCGCTATCTGTATAAACATGGAAATATCTATAATGCTATTTCTGTAAACATGGAAATATCTACACAGCTATCTGTGTAAACTTGGAAATATTTGCACCGCTATGTGTGTAAATTTGGCAATACCTACACCTCAATCTGTGCAAAGATGGAACTATCTACACCGCTATCTTTGTAAACATGGAAATATCTACACCGCTATCTGTATAAACATGGAAATATCTACACTGCCATCTGTATAAACATGGAAATATCTACACCGCTATCTCTATAAACATGGAAATATCTACACCACTATCTCTATGAACATGGAAATATCTACACCTCCATATGTATAAACATGGAAATATCTAACTGCCATATGTATGAACATGGAAATATCTACACCTCCATCTGTATAAACATGGAAATATATACACCGCTATCTGTATAAAGATGGAAACACCTACACCGCTATACTTATAAACATAGAAATATCTACACCGGTATCTGTATAAACATGGAAATATCTGCAACACTATCTGTGTAAATATGGAAATATCTACACCGCTATCTCTGTAAACGTGGTAAGATGTACACCGCTATCTGTGTAAAGATGGAAATATCTACACCGAAATCTGTGCAAAGATGGAAATATCTACACCGCTATCTCTGTAAACATGGAGATATCTACACTGCCATCTGTATAAACTTGGAAATATCTACACGGCTATCTGTATAAACATGGAAATATCTACACCGCCATCTGTAAAAACATGAAAATACCTACACAGTCATCTGTATAACATGGAAATATCTACAACTCCATGTGTATAAAGCTGGAAATATCTATACTGCCATCTCTATACACATGAAATATCTACAATGCCATCTGTATAAACATGGAAATATATACACCGCTATCTCTATAAACATGGAAATACCTACACAGCTATCTGTATAAACATGGAAATATCTACACCGCTATCTGTAGAAACATGTAAATATCTACACCGCTATCTGTATAAACTTGGAAATATCTACACCTCCATCTGTATAAACATGGAAACACCTACACTACCATCTGTATACACATGGAAATATCTACACAGCCATCTGTATAAACATGGATGTATATACACAGCTATCTGTATAAACATGGAATTATCCACACCGCTATATGTATAAACATGGAAAATCTACAACACTATCTGTATAAACATGGTAATACCTAAACCACTATCTGTATAAATATGGAGATATCTACAACACGATCTCTATAAATATGGAAATATCTACACCGCTATGTGTATAAACATGGAAATATCTACAAAACTACCTCTGTTAACATGGACATATCTTCACCGCTATCTGTGTAAACATGGAAATATGTACACCGCTATCTGGGTAAAGATGGAAATATCTACACCGTACTATTTGCAAATATGGAAATATCAACACCGCTATCTCTGTAAACATGGAAATACCTGCACCGCTATCTGAATAAACATGGAAATATCCACACCTCTATCTGTATAAACATGGAAATATCAACACCATGATCTGCATAAACATGGAAGTACCTCCACTGCTATCTGTATAGACATGGAAACATCTACACCGCTATCTGTAAAAAACATGGAATATCTGCCCCGTATCTGTATAAACTTGGAAATATCTACAATGCTATCTGTTGAAACATGGAAATATCTAAACAGCTATCTGTGTATACATGGAAATATCTACACCGCTCTCTGTGTAAAGATGGAAATACCTACACCGCAATCTGTGCAAAGATGGAAATATCTACAACGCTATCTCTATAAACATGGAATTATCTCCACCGCTATCTGTATAAACATGGAAATATCGACACCGCTAACTGTATAAACATGGAAATATTTACAAGGCTATCTCTATAAATATGGAAATATCTACACCGCCATCTGTATAAACATGGAAATATCTACACAGTCATCTGTATATACATGGAAATATCTACACCACCATCTCTATAAACATGGAAATAACTACACTGCCATCTGTATAAATATGGAAATATCTATACTGCTATCTTTATAAACTTAGAAATATCTACACCGCCATCTTCATAAACATGGAAATATCTACACCGCCATCAGCATAAACATGGAAACAACTACACCGCCATCTGTATAAATATGGAATTATCTACACCGCCATCTCTATAAACATAGAAAAATCTACACTGCCATCTGTAGCAAGATGGATATATCATCACCGAGATCTGCATAAACATCAAATAACAACACCTCTACCGGTATAAACATGGAAATGTCTACACAGCTATCTGCATAAACATGGAAATAACCACACCGCTATCTGTATGAACATGGAAATGTCTACACTGCTATCTGTATAAACTTGGAAATATCTACATGGCAATCTCTTTAAACATGGAAATATCTACACCGCCATCTGTATAAACATGGAAATACCTACACAGTCATCTGTATAAACATGGAAATATCTACACCACTATCTGTAAAAACATGGTATATCTTCACGGCCATCGGTATAAACATGGAAATATCTACACTGCCATCTCCATAAACATGGAAATATCTACACTGCTATCTGTATAAACATGGAAATAGCCACACCGTTATCTGTATAAACATGGAAATATCTACACCACCATCTGTGTAAACATGGAAATATCTATACTGTCATCTGTATAAACATGGAAATATCTACACCTCCATCTGAATAAACGTGGAAATATCTTCAATGCCATCTGTATAAACATGGAAATATCTACACTGCCATCTGTATGAACATGGAAATATCTACACCGATATCTCTATAAACATGGAAATACATACACCGCCATCTGTATAAACATGGAAATATCTCCACCGCTCTCTGTATAAACATGGAAATATCAACACAGCTATCTGTATAAATATGGGAATATCAACACTGCTTTCTCTGTGAACATGGAAATGTCTACACCACTATCTGTATAAACATGGAAATATCTACATGGCTATCTCTATAAATATGGAAATATCTACACCGCTATCTCTATAAACATGGAAATGTCTATACAGCTATCAGCATAAACATGGAAATATCTACACCGCTATCTCTATAAACATGGGAATATCTACTCTGCTATCTGTAAAAACATGGAAATATCCACACCGCTATCTGTATAAACATGGAAATATCTACACCGCCATCTGTAAAAACATGAAAATACCTACACAGTCATCTGTATAAACATTGAAATATCTACAACTCCATCTGTAGAAACCTGGAAATATCTACACTGTCGTCTCTATACACATGGAAATATCTACACTGCCATCTGTATAATCATGGAAATATCTACACCGCTATCTCTAAAAACATGGAAATACCTACACAGCTATCTGTATAAACATGTAAATATCTACACCGCTATCTGTAGAAACATGGAAATATCTACACCGCTATCTGTATAAACTTGGAAATATCTACACCTCCATATGTATAAACATGGAAATACCTACACTTCCATCTGTATACACAGGGAAATATCTACACTGCCAAGTGTATAAACATGGAAATATCTACACCGTTATCTCTATAAACATGGAAATTCCTACAGCGCTATCTGTATAAGCATGGAAGTATCTACATTGATATCTGTATAAACATGGAAATATGTACAACGCCATCTGTATAAACATGGAAATATATACACAGTCATCTGTATAAACATGGAAATATCTACACCACTATCTGTATAAACATTGAAATATCTACACTGCCATCTGTATAAATTTGGATATATCTACACCGCCATCAGTATAAACATGGAAATATTTACACTGCTATCTGTATAAACATGGAAATAGCCACACCGCTATCTGTATAAACATGGAAATATCTACACCGCCATCTGTATAAACATGGAAATATCTCCACCGCTATGTGTATAAACATGGAAATATCTGCATCGCTATCTGTATAAACATGGAAATATCTCCACCGCTATCGGAATAAACACGGAAATATCTACACCGCTATCTTTATAAACATGGAAATATCTACACCGCTATCTGTATAAACATGGAAAATCTTCAACAATATCAGTATAAACATGGTAATATCTACATCGCTATCTGTATAAATATGGAAATATCTACACCACAATCTCTATAAATATGGAAATATCTACACCACTATCTGTATAAACATGGAAATATCTACAAAACTATCTGTGTTAACATGGAAATATCTTCACCGCTATCTGTGTAAACATGAAAATATGTACACCGCTATCTGTGTAAAGATGGAAATATCTACACTGCCATCTTTGCAAATATATGAAATATCTACAACGCTATCTCTGTAAACATGGAAATACACACACCACTATCTGTATAAACATGGAAATATCCACACTTCTATCTGTATAAATATGGAAATACCTACACTGCCATCTCTATTAACATGGAAATATCTACACCGCTGTCTGTATAAACATGGAAATATCTACACCGCTATCTGTATAAACCTGGAAAGATCTACACCGCTCTCTGTTTAAATATGGAAATATCTACCTTGCTATCTTTCTAAACATGGAAATGTCTACACCGCAATCTGTATAAACATGGAAATATCTACACAGACATCTGTATAAACATGTAAATACCTTCACAGTCATCTGTATAAACTTGGAAATTTCTACACCACCATCTGTATAAACATGGAAATATCTACAGGAAAAGCTGTATAAACATGGAAATATCTAGACAGTCACCTCTATAAACATCGAAATATCTATACCGCTATCTGTATAAAGATGGAAATACCCATACCACTATCTGTATAAACATGGAAATATCTGCACCGCTATCTTTATAAACATGGAAATATCTGCAACTCTATCTGTGTAAACAAGGAAATATCTACTCGGCTATTTGTGTAAACATGGAAATACCTGCACCGCTATCTGTAAAAAGATGGAAATATCTACACCACTATCTGTAAAACGTGGAAGTATCTACACCGCTCTCTGTATAAACCTGGAAATATCTACACCGATATCTATATAAACATGGAAATATCTACACCGCTATCTCTATAAACAAGGAAATATCTACACCGCCATCTGTATAAACATGGAAATATCTACAACGCCATTTGTATAAACATGGAAATATCTACACTGCTATCTGTATAAATATGGAAATATCTACACCGCAGTCTCTATAAACAAGGAAATATCTACACTGCTATATTTATAAACATGGAAATATCTACAGCGTTATCTCTATAAACATGGAAATACCTACACCGCCATCTGTATAAACATGCAAATATCTACACAGTCATCTGCATAAACATGGAAATATCTACACCACCATCTCTATAAACATGGAAATATCTGCACCACTATCACTATACACGTGGAACTATCTACACAGCCATCAGTATGAACATGGAAATATCTTCACCGCTGTCTCTATAAACATGGAAATATCTATACGGCTATCTGTGTAAATATGGAAATTTTCTACACCGCTATCTGTATAAACACGAAAATATCTCCACTGCTATCTGTATAAACATGGAAATATGTCCACCGACATCTGTATCAACATGGAAATACCTACACCTGTATCTGTATCAACATGGAAATACCTACACCGCTATCTGTATAAACAATGAAATGTCTACAACGCTATCTGTGTAAACATGGAAATATCTACACAGCTATCTGTGTAAACTTGTAAATATCTACACCGCCATCTGTGTAAACATGGAAATATCTACAACACTATCTGTGTAAACATGGGAATATTTACAATGCTATCTGTGTAAACATGGAAATATCTACACAGCTATCTGTAAAACGTGAAAATATCTACACCGCTATCTCTATAAACGTGGAAATATCTAAACCGCTATCTGTATAAATGTGGAAATATCTTCAATGCTATCTGTAGAAACGTGGAAATATCTACATCGCTATCTGTATAATCGTGGAAATAGTTTCACCGCTATCTCTATAAACCTGGAAACATCTACACCGCTATCTGTATCAACATGGAAATAACTACACCGCTATCTGTATAAACATGGAAATATCTATAATGCTATTTCTGTAAACATGGAAATATCTACACAGCTATCTGTGTAAACTTGGAAATATTTGCACCGCTATGTGTGTAAATTTGGCAATACCTACACCTCAATCTGTGCAAAGATGGAACTATCTACACTGCTATCTTTGTAAACATGGAAATATCTACACCGCTATCTGTATAAACATGGAAATATCTACACTGCCATCTGTATAAACATGGAAATATCTACACCGCTATCTCTATAAACATGGAAATATCTACACCACTATCTCTATGAACATGGAAATATCTACACCTCCATATGTATAAACATGGAAATATCTAACTGCCATATGTATGAACATGGAAATATCTACACCTCCATCTGTATAAACATGGAAATATATACACCGCTATCTGTATAAAGATGGAAACACCTACACCGCTATACTTATAAACATAGAAATATCTACACCGGTATCTGTATAAACATGGAAATATCTACAACACTATCTGTGTAAATATGGAAATATCTACACCGCTATCTCTGTAAACGTGGTAAGATGTACACCGCTATCTGTGTAAAGATGGAAATATCTACACCGAAATCTGTGCAAAGATGGAAATATCTACACCGCTATCTCTGTAAACATGGAGATATCTACACTGCCATCTGTATAAACTTGGAAATATCTACACGGCTATCTGTATAAACATGGAAATATCTACACCGCCATCTGTAAAAACATGAAAATACCTACACAGTCATCTGTATAACATGGAAATATCTACAACTCCATGTGTATAAAGCTGGAAATATCTATACTGCCATCTCTATACACATGAAATATCTACAATGCCATCTGTATAAACATGGAAATATATACACCGCTATCTCTATAAACATGGAAATACCTACACAGCTATCTGTATAAACATGGAAATATCTACACCGCTATCTGTAGAAACATGTAAATATCTACACCGCTATCTGTATAAACTTGGAAATATCTACACCTCCATCTGTATAAACATGGAAACACCTACACTACCATCTGTATACACATGGAAATATCTACACAGCCATCTGTATAAACATGGATGTATATACACAGCTATCTGTATAAACATGGAATTATCCACACCGCTATATGTATAAACATGGAAAATCTACAACACTATCTGTATAAACATGGTAATACCTAAACCACTATCTGTATAAATATGGAGATATCTACAACACGATCTCTATAAATATGGAAATATCTACACCGCTATGTGTATAAACATGGAAATATCTACAAAACTACCTCTGTTAACATGGACATATCTTCACCGCTATCTGTGTAAACATGGAAATATGTACACCGCTATCTGGGTAAAGATGGAAATATCCACACCGCAATCTGTGCAAAATGGAAATATCTACACCGCTATCTCTGTAAACATGAAAATTTCTACAATGCTATCTGTATAAACATGGAAATACCTACACCGCTATCTGCATAAACATGGAAATATCTACACCACGATCTGTATAAACATGGAAATATCTACACCTCTATCTGTATAAACGTGGAAGTATCTACACCGCTATCTGTATAAACATGGAAATACCTACACCGCTATCGGTGTAAATTTGGAAATATCTACACCGCTATCACTATAAACATAGAAATGGCTACACCACTATCTGTATAAACATGGAAATATCTATATGGCTATCTCTATAAACATGGAAATATCCACAACGCCATCTGTATAAACTTGGAAATACCTACACAGTCATCTGTATAAGCATGGAAATATCTACACCACTCTCTGTATTAACATGGAAATAACTACACTGCCATCTGGATAAACCTGGAAATATCTACACAGCCATCTCTATAAACATGGAAATATCTACACTGCTATCTGTATAAACATGGAAATAGCCACACCGCTTTCTGTATAAACATGGAAATATCTACACCGCCATCTGTAAAAACATGAAAATACCTACACCGTCATCTGTATAAATATTCAAATATCTACAACTCCATCTGTAGAAACGTGGAAATATCAACACTGCCGTCTCTATACACATGGAAATATCTATACTGCCATCTGTATAAACATGGAAATATCTACACCGCTATCTCTAAAAACATGGAAATGCCTACACAGCTATCTGTATAAACTTGTAAATATCTACACCGCTATCTGTAAAAACATGAAAATACATACACCGTCATCTGTATAAATATTCAAATATCTACAACTCCATCTGTAGAAACATGGAAATATCTACACCGCCGTCTGTATAAACATGGAAATACCTACACAGTCAATTGCATAAACGTGGAAATATCTACACCACTATTTGTATAAACATGGAAATATCTACACCGCTATCTGTATTAACATGGAAATATCTACACTGCTATCTGTATAAACATGGAAATACCTACACCGCTATGTGCATAAACATGGAATTATCTACACCGCTATCTCTATAAACATAGAAATATCTAAAACTCCATCTCTGTAAACATGGAAATATCTACACCGCCATCAGCATACACATGGAAATCACTACACCACCATCTGTATAAACATGGAAATATCTACACTGCAATCTCTATAAACATAGAAACATCTACAATGTCATCTCTAGAAAGATGGAAATATCTACACAGAGATCTCCATAAACATGGAAATATCTGCACCTCTACATGTATAAACATGGAAATATCTACACCATTTTCTGTATAAACATGGAAATACCTACACTGCTGTCTCCATAAACATGGAAATATCTACACCGCTATATGTATAAACATGGAAATATCTACACCGCTATCTGTATAAACATGGAAATATCTACAATGTTATCTGCATATACATGGAAATATCTACACCGCCATCTGTAAAAACATGAAAATATCTACACAGTCATCTGTATAAACATGGAAATATCTTCACCTCCATCTGCATAAACATGGAAATATCTGCAATGCCATCTGTATACACATGGATATATCTACACAGCCATCTGTATAAACATGGAAATATCTACACCGCTGTCTCTATAAACCTGGAAGTACCAACACCGCAATCTGTATAAACATGGAAATAACTACACAGCTATCTGCATAAATATGGAACTACCGACACCGCTCTCTGTATAAACTTGGAAATATCTGCACCGCCATCTGCATAAAGATGGAATTATCTCCACCGCTATCTGTATAAATATGGAAATAGCTCCACCGCTATTAGTATAAACATGGAAATATCTACACCGCTATCTGTATAAACATGGAAATATTTACACCGCTATCTGTATAAACATGGAAAATCTACAACAATATCTGTATAAACATGGTAATATCTACACCGCTATCTCTATAAATATGGAAATATCTACACCGCTATCTGTGTAAAGATGGAAATATCTACACCGCTGTCTGTTTAAATATGGAAATATCTACACCACTATCTCTATATACATGAAATTGTCTACACCGCTATCTGTATAAACATGGAAATATCTACACCACTATCTGTATAAACATGGAAATATCTACATCGCTATCTGTATAAACATGGAAATATCTACATCGCTATCTGTATAAACATGGAAATATCTCCACCGCTATATGTATAAACATGGAAATATATCCACCGCTATCTCTATAAACATAGAAATTTCTACACCACTATCTGTATAAACACGGAAATATATACAACAATATCTGTGTAAACCTGGAAATACCTACACAGTTATCTGTGTAGGAAAACATGGAAATATATACAACGCTATCTGTGAAAGATGAAAACATGAACACCGTAATCTCTGCAAATATCAAAATATCTACACCGCTATCCCTGTATACATGGAAATATCTACCCCGTTATGTGTATAAACATGGAAATATCTACACCGCTATCTGTATAAACAAGGAAATACCTACACCACGATCTTTATAAACATGGAAATGTCTACAACGCTATAAGTATATACATGGAAATATCTACACCGCTACCTGTATAAACTTGGAAATATCTACTCTGCTATCTTTATAAATATTGAAACACCTAAAACGCTATCTCTATAAACATGGAAATGCCTACACCGCTATCTTTATAAACATGGAAATATCTACATGGCTATCCCTATAAACATGGAAATATCTACACAACTATCTCTATAAACATGGAAATAGCAACACTGCTGTCTGTATAAACATAGAAATAGCGACATCGCTATCTGTATAAACATGGAAATATCTACACCGCCATGTGTAAAAACATGAAAATATCTTCACAGTCATCTGTATAAACATGGAAATATCTACACTGCCATCTGTATAAACATTGAAATATCTACACAGCCATCTGTATAAACATGGAAATGTCTACACCGCTATCTCTATAAACATGGAAATACCTGCACCGCAATCTGTATAAACATGGAAATATCTACACCGCTACGTGTATAAACATGGAAATATATACACCGCTATCTTTATAAACTTGGAAATATCTACACCGCCATCTGTATAAACATGGAAATATCCCCACCGCTATCTGTATAAATGTGGAAATATCTCCACCACGATCTGTATAAACATTGAAGTATCTTCACAGCTATCAGTGTAAACATGGAAATATCTCCACGGCTAGCTTTGTAAACATGGAAATATCTATACCGCTATCTGTATAAACATGGAAATATTTACATCACTATCTGTATAAACATGGAAATATCCCCAGTGCTATCTGTATAAACATGGAAATATCTACAACGCTATCTTTGTAAACATGGAAATATCTACACCGCTATCTGTATAAACATGGAAATATGTACAATACTAGCTGTATAATCATGGAAATATCTACATGGCTATCTCTATAAACATGGAAATATCTACACCGCCATCTGTATAAACATGGAAATACCTACACAGTCAATTGCATAAACACGGAAATATCTACACCACTATTTGTATAAACATGGAAATATCGACACCGCTATCTGTATAAACATGGAAATATCTACAACGCTATCTGTATAAACATGGAAATACCTACACCACTATGTGTATAAACATGGAATTATCTACACCGCTCTCTCTATAAACATAGAAATATCTAAAACGCCATCTCTGTAAACATGGAAATATCTACACCGCCATCAGCATATACATGGATATCACAACACCACCATGTGCATAAACATGGAAATATCTACACTGCCATCTCTATAAACATAGAAACATCTACAATGTCATCTCTAGAAAGATGGAAATATCTACACCATTTTCTTTATAAACATGGAAATATCTACACTGCTGTCTCCATAAACATGGAAATATCTACACTGCCATCTGTATAAACATGGAAATATCTACACTGCCATCCGTATACACATGGAAATACCTACACCGCTATCTGTATAAGCATGGAAATATCTACACCGCTATCTCTATAAACATGGAAATAACTACACCGCAATCTGTATTAACATGGAAATATCTACACCGTTATCTGTTTAAACATGGAAATATCTACACCTCTATATGTACAAACATGGAAATATCTACACCGCTATTTGTATAAACATGGATATATCTACACAACTATCTGCATAAACATGGAAATATCTACACCGCTATCTATATAAATATTGAGATACCTACAAAGCTATCTCTATAAACATGAAAATGCCTACACCGCTATCTTTATAAACATGGAAATATCTACATGGCTATCTCTATAAACATGGAAATATCTACACCACCATCTGTATAAACATGGGAACACCTACACAGTCATCTGTATAAACATGGAAACTTCTACACCACTATCTGTATAAACATGGAAATAACTACACTGCCATCTGTATAAACAGGGAAATATCTACACTGCTATTTTTACAAACATGGAAATATCTACAAAGCTATCTCTATAAACATGGAAATATCTACACTGCTGTCTGTATAAAAATAGAAATAGCGACACCGCTATCTGTATAAACATGGAAATATCTACACCGCCATGTGTAAAAACATGAAAATATATACACAGTCATCTGTATAAACATGGAAATATCTACAATGCCATCAGTATACACGTGGAAATATCTACTCAGCCATCTGTATAAACATCGAAATGTCTACACCGCTATCTCTATAAACATGGAAAAACCTGCACCGCAATCTGTATAAACATGGAAATATCTACACCGCTATGTGTATAAACATGGAAATATATACACCGCTATCTTTACAAACTTGGAAATATCTACACCGCCATCTGTATAAACATGGAAATATCCCCACCGCTATCTGTATAAACGTGGAAATATCTCCACCACGATCTGTATAAACATTGAAATATCTTCACCACAATCAGTGTAAACATGGAAATATCTCCACGGCTATCTGTGTAAACATGGAAATATCTATACCGCTATCTGTATAAACATGGAAATATCTACATCGCTATCTGTATAAACATGGAAATATCCCCAGCGCTATCTCTATAAACATGGAAATATCTACACCGCTATCTTTGTAAACATGGAAATATCTAAACCGCTACCTGTATAAACATGGAAATATCTACAACACTATCTGTGTAAACATGGGAATATCTTCACAGCTACCTGTGTAAACATGAAAATATGTACACCACTATCTGTGTAAAAATGTAAATATCTACACTGCATTATGCGCAAATATGGAAATATCTACACCGCTATCTCTGTAAACATAGAAATATCTACACCGCTATCTGTATAAACATGGAAATATCTGCACTGCTATCTGTATAAACATGGAAATATCTACATGGCTATCTCTATAAACATGGAAATATCTACAACGCCATCTGTATAAACATCGAAGTACCTACACAGCCATCTGTATGAACATGGAAAAATCAACACCACTATCTGTATAAACATGGAAACACCTACACTGCAATCTGTATACACATGGAAATATCTACACAGCCATCTGTATAAACATGGAAATATCTACACAGCCGTCTCTACAAACATGGAAATATCTACACAGCTATCTGTATAAACATGGAAATAGCCACACCGCTATCTGTATAAACATGGAAATATCTACACCGCCATCTGTAAAAACATGGAAATATCTACACAGTCATCTGTATACACATGGAAATATCTGCATCTCCATGTGTATAAACATGGAAATATCTACACCGCCATCTGTGTACACATGGAAATATCTACACAGCCATCAGTATAAACATGGAAATATCTACACCGCTATCTCTGTAAACATAGAAATATCTACACCGCTATCTGTATAAACATGGTAATACCTACACCACAATCTGTACAAACATGGAAATATCTACACCGCTATCTGTATAAACATGGAAATATCTACACCGCTAGCTGTATAAACATGGAAATATCTACATGGCTATCTCTATAAACATGGAAATATCTACACCGCCGTCTGTATAAACATGGAAATACCTACACAGTCAATTGCATAAACATGGAAATATCTACACCACTATTTGTATAAACATGGAAATATCTACACCGCTATCTGTATTAACATGTAAATATCTACACTGCTAACTGTATAAACATGGAAATACCTACACAGCTATGTGCATAAACATGGAATTATCTACACCGCTATCTCTATAAACATAGAAATATCTGTAACGCCATCTCTGTAAACATGGAAATATCTACACCGCCATCAGCATACACATGGAAATCACTACACCGCCATCTATATAAACATGGAAATATCTACACTGCCATCTCTATAAACATAGAAACATCTACAATGTCATCTCTAGAAAGATGGAAATATCTACACAGAGATCTGCATAAACATGGAAATATCTGCACCTCTACATGTATAAACATGGAAATATCTACACCATTTTCTGTATAAACATGGAAATATCTACACAGCTGTCTCCATAATCATGGAAATATCTACACCGCTATAAGTATAAACATGGAAATATCTACACCGCTATCTGTATAAACATGGAAATATCTACAATGCTACCTGCATATACATGGAAATATCTACACCACCATCTGTAAAAACATGAAAATATCTACACAGTCATCTGTATAAACATGGAAATATCTTCACCTCCATCTGCATAAACATGGAAATATCTACAATGCCATCTGTATACACATGGAAATATCTACACAGCCATCAGTATAAACATGGAAATATCTACACCGCTGTCTCTATAAACCTGGAAGTACCAACACCGCAATCTGTATAAACATGGAAATAACTACACCGCCATCTGTATAATCCTGCAAATATCTACACCGAAATCTGTACAGACATGGAAATAACTACACTACTATCTGTATAAACATGGAAATATCTACACCGCTATCTGTATAGACTTGGAAATATCTACACCGCCATCTGCATAAAGATGGAAATACCTCCACCGCTATTTGTATAAACATGGAAATATCTACACCGCTATCTGTATAAACATGGAAATATCTACATCGCTATCTGCATAAACATGGAAATACCTCCAACGTTATCTCTACAAACATGGAAATATCTACACCGCTATCTTTATAAACATGGAAATATCTATGCCACTACCTCTATAAACTTGGAAATATCTACAACACTATCTGTGTTAACATGGAAATATCTACACAGCTATCTGTGTAAGCATGGAAATATGTACGCCGCTATCTGTGTAAAGATGCAAATATCTACACCGCAATCTGTGCAAATATGGAAATATCTACACCGCTATCTCTGTAAACATGGAAATATCTACACCGCTATCTCTGTAAATGTCTAAATATCTACACTGCTATCCGTATAAACATGGAAATATCTACACAGCTATCTGTGTAAACATGGAAATATGTACACCGGTATCTGTGTAAATTTGGAAATATCTACACTGCAATCTGTGTAAATATGGAAATATCTACACCGCTATCTCTGTAAACATGGAAATATCTCCACCGCTATCTGTATAAACATGGAAATATCTACACTGCAATCTGTATAAACATGGAAATATCTACACCGCTATCTGTATAAATATGGAAATATCTACACCGCCATCTGTATAATCCTGCAAATATCTACCCCGAAATCTGTACAGACCTGGAAATAACTACACTACTATCTGTATAAACATGGAAATATCTACACCGCTATCTGTATAGACTTGGAAATATCTACACCGCCATCTGCATAAAGATGGAAATATCTCCACCGCTATCTGTATAAACATGGAAATATCTACACCGCTATCTGTATAAACATGGAAATATCTACATCGCTATCTGTATAAACATGGAAATACCTCCAACGTTATCTCTACAAACATGGAAATATCTACACCGCTATCTTTATAAACATGGAAATATCTATGCCACTATCTGTATAAACGTGGAAATATCTACAACACTATCTGTGTTAACATGGAAATATCTACACAGCTATCTGTGTAAGCATGGAAATATGTACGCCGCTATCTGTGTAAAGATGCAAATATCTACACCGCAATCTGTGCAAATATGGAAATATCTACACCGCTATCTCTGTAAACATGGAAATATCTACACCGCTATCTCTGTAATTGTCTAAATATCTACACTGCTATCCGTATAAACATGGAAATATCTACACAGCTATCTGTGTAAACATGGAAATATGTACACCGGTATCTGTGTAAATTTGGAAATATCTACACTGCAATCTGTGTAAATATGGAAATATCTACACCGCTATCTCTGTAAACATGGAAATATCTCCACCACTATCTGTATAAACATGGAAATATCTACACCGCTATCTGTATAAACATGGAAATATCTACACCGCTATCTGTATAAACATGGAAATATCTACACCGCTATCTGTATAGACTTGGAAATATCTACACTGCCATCTGTATAAAGATCGAAATATCTCCACCGCTATCTGTATAAACATGGAAATATCTACACCGCTATCTGTATAAACATGGAAATATCTACATTGCAATATGTATAAACATGGATATATCTCCACCGCTTTCTCTATAAAAATGGATATATCTACACCGCTATCTTTATAAACATGAAAATATCTACACCGTTCTCTGTATAAACATGGAAATATCTACACCACTATCTTTATAAACACGGAAACATCTACACCGCTATCTGTATAAACATGGAAATATCTACACCGCTATCTGTATAAATATGGAAATATCTACACTGCTATCTCTATAAACATGGAAATGTCTACACCGCTATCTGTATAAACTTGAAAATATCTACATGGCTATCTCTATAAACATGGAAATATCTACACAGCTATCTATATAAACAAGGAAATACTTACACCACAATCTATATAAACATGGAAATGTCTACACCGTTTTCAGTATAAACATGGAACTATCTACACCGCTATCTCTATAAATATGGAAATATCTACACCGCTATCTCTATAAACATGGAAATGTCTACACAGCTATCAGTATAACTATGAAAATATCTACATGGCTATGTCTATAAACATGGAAATATCTACACCGCCATATATATAAACATGGAAATACCTACATAGTCATCTGTATAAACATTGAAATATCTACACCGCTTTCTCTATAAACATGGAAATACCTACACTGCAATTTGTATAAACTTGGAAATATCTACACCGCTATCAGTATAAAGATGGAAATATCTACACCGCTATCTGTATAAAGTTGGAAATATCTACACTGCCATTTGAATAAACATGGAAATACCTCCACCGCTATCTATATAAACATGAAAATATCTCCACCGCTATCTGTATAAATATGGAAATATGTACACCGCTATCTGTATAAACATGGAAATATGTGCACCGCTATCTGCATAAACATGGAAATATCTACACCGCTATCTGTATAAACATGGAAATATCTACATCGCTATTTGTATAAACATGGAAATACCTCCACCGCTATCTCTATAAACATGGAAATATCTACACCGCTATCTTTATAAACATGGAAATATCTATGCCCCTATCTGTATAAACTTGGAAATAGCTGAAACACTATCTGTGTTAACATGGAAATATCTACACAGCTATCTGTGTAAGCTTGGAAATATGTACGCCGCTATCTGTGTAAAGATGCAAATATCTACACCGCAATCTGTGCAAATATGGAAATATCTACACCGCTATCTCTGTAAACATGGAAATATCTACACCGCTATCTCTGTAAATGTCTAAATACCTAAACTGCTATCCGTATAAACATGGAAATATCTTCACAGCTATCTGTGTAAACATGGAAATATGTACACCGGTATCTGTGTAAAGTTGGAAATATCTACACTGCAATCTGTGTAAATATGGAAATATCTACACCGCTATCTCTGTAAACATGGAAACATCTCCACCGCTATCTATATAAACATGGAAATATCTACACCGCTATCTGTATAAACATGGAAATATCTACACCGCTATCTGTATAAATATGCAAATAGCTACACCGCTATCTGTATAAATATGGAAATAGCTACACCGCTATTTCTATATACATGGAATTGTCTACACCGCTATCTGTATAAACATGGAAATATCTACACTGCTATCTGTATAGACTTGGAAATATCTACACCGCCATCTGCATAAAGATGGAAATATCTCCACCGCTATCTGTATAAACATGGAAATATCTACACCGCTATCTGTATAAACATGGAAATATCTACATCGCTATCTGTATAAACATGGAAATACCTCCAACGTTATCTCTACAAACATGGAAATATCTACACCGCTATCTTTATAAACATGGAAATATCTATGCCACTATCTGTATAAACGTGGAAATATCTACAACACTATCTGTGTTAACATGGAAATATCTACACAGCTATCTGTGTAAGCATGGAAATATGTACGCCGCTATCTGTGTAAAGATGCAAATATCTACACCGCAATCTGTGCAAATATGGAAATATCTACACCGCTATCTCTGTAAACATGGAAATATCTACACCGCTATCTCTGTAATTGTCTAAATATCTACACTGCTATCCGTATAAACATGGAAATATCTACACAGCTATCTGTGTAAACATGGAAATATGTACACCGGTATCTGTGTAAATTTGGAAATATCTACACTGCAATCTGTGTAAATATGGAAATATCTACACCGCTATCTCTGTAAACATGGAAATATCTCCACCACTATCTGTATAAACATGGAAATATCTACACCGCTATCTGTATAAACATGGAAATATCTACACCGCTATCTGTATAAACATGGAAATATCTACACCGCTATCTGTATAGACTTGGAAATATCTACACCGCCATCTGTATAAAGATCGAAGTATCTCCACCGCTATCTGTATAAACATGGAAATATCTACACCGCTATCTGTATAAACATGGAAATATCTACATTGCAATATGTATAAACATGGATATATCTCCACCGCTTTCTCTATAAAAATGGATATATCTACACCGCTATCTTTATAAACATGAAAATATCTACACCGTTCTCTGTATAAACATGGAAATATCTACACCACTATCTTTATAAACACGGAAACATCTACACCGCTATCTGTATAAACATGGAAATATCTACACCGCTATCTGTATAAATATGGAAATATCTACACTGCTATCTCTATAAACATGGAAATGTCTACACCGCTATCTGTATAAACTTGAAAATATCTACATGGCTATCTCTATAAACATGGAAATATCTACACAGCTATCTATATAAACAAGGAAATACTTACACCACAATCTATATAAACATGGAAATGTCTACACCGTTTTCAGTATAAACATGGAACTATCTACACCGCTATCTCTATAAATATGGAAATATCTACACCGCTATCTCTATAAACATGGAAATGTCTACACAGCTATCAGTATAACTATGAAAATATCTACATGGCTATGTCTATAAACATGGAAATATCTACACCGCCATATATATAAACATGGAAATACCTACATAGTCATCTGTATAAACATTGAAATATCTACACCGCTTTCTCTATAAACATGGAAATACCTACACTGCAATTTGTATAAACTTGGAAATATCTACACCGCTATCAGTATAAAGATGGAAATATCTACACCGCTATCTGTATAAAGTTGGAAATATCTACACTGCCATTTGAATAAACATGGAAATACCTCCACCGCTATCTATATAAACATGAAAATATCTCCACCGCTATCTGTATAAATATGGAAATATGTACACCGCTATCTGTATAAACATGGAAATATGTGCACCGCTATCTGCATAAACATGGAAATATCTACACCGCTATCTGTATAAACATGGAAATATCTACATCGCTATTTGTATAAACATGGAAATACCTCCACCGCTATCTCTATAAACATGGAAATATCTACACGGCTATCTTTATAAACATGGAAATATCTATGCCCCTATCTGTATAAACTTGGAAATAGCTGAAACACTATCTGTGTTAACATGGAAATATCTACACAGCTATCTGTGTAAGCTTGGAAATATGTACGCCGCTATCTGTGTAAAGATGCAAATATCTACACCGCAATCTGTGCAAATATGGAAATATCTACACCGCTATCTCTGTAAACATGGAAATATCTACACCGCTATCTCTGTAAATGTCTAAATATCTAAACTGCTATCCGTATAAACATGGAAATATCTTCACAGCTATCTGTGTAAACATGGAAATATGTACACCGGTATCTGTGTAAAGTTGGAAATATCTACACTGCAATCTGTGTAAATATGGAAATATCTACACCGCTATCTCTGTAAACATGGAAACATCTCCACCGCTATCTATATAAACATGGAAATATCTACACCGCTATCTGTATAAACATGGAAATATCTACACCGCTATCTGTATAAATATGCAAATAGCTACACCGCTATCTGTATATATATGGAAATAGCTACACCGCTATTTCTATATACATGGAATTGTCTACACCGCTATCTGTATAAACATGGAAATAACTACACCGCCATCTGTATAATCCTGCAAATACCTACACCGCAATCTGTACAAACATGGAAATAACTACACTACTATCTGTATAAACATGGAAATATCTACACCGCTATCTGTATAGACTTGGAAATATCTACAATGCCATCTGCATAAAGATGGAAATATATCCACCGCTATCTGTATAAACATGGAAATATCTACACCGCTATCTGTATAAACATTGAAATATCTACATTGCAATATGTATAAACATGGATATATCTCCACCGCTATCTCTATAAACATGGATATATGTACACCGCTATCTTTATAAACATGAAAATATCTACACCTCTCTATGTATAAACATGGAAATATCTACACCGCTATCTCCATAAACATGGAAATATCTACACTGCTATCTGTAAAAACATGGCAATAGCCACACCGCTATCTGTATAAACTTGGAAATAACTACACCACCATCTGTAAAAATATGAAAATATCTTCACAGTCATCTGTATACACACGGAAATATCTACACTTCCATCTGAATAAACATGGAAATTTCTACACTGCCATTTGTGTACACATGGAAATATCTATATGGCTATCTGTATAAACATGGAAATATCTACATTGCTATCTGTATAAACATGGAAATATCCCCAGCGCTATCTCTATAAACATAGAAATATCTACACCGCTATCTTTGTAAACATGGAAATATCTACACCGTGCCCTGTATAAACATGGAAATATCTACAACACTATCTGTGTAAACATGGGAATATCTTCACAGCTATCTTTGTAAACATGGAAATATATACACCACTATCTGTGTAAAGATGGAAATATCTACACCGCAATATGCGCACATATGGAAATATCTACACCGCTATCTCTGTAAACATAGAAATATCTACACCGCTATCTGTATAAACATGGATATATCTGCACTACTATCTGTATAAACATGGAAACATGTACATGGCTATCTCTATAAACATGGAAATATCAACACCGCCATCAGCATAAACATGGAAATAACTACAGCACTGTCTGCATAAACATGGAAATATCTACACCTCTACCTGTATAATCATGGAAATTCCTACACAGCTATCTGTATAAATATGGAAATATTTACACCGCTATCTCTATGAACATGGAAATGTCTAAACTGCTATCTGTATAAACATGGAAACATCTACATGCCTATCTCTATAAACATGGAAATGTCTACACCGCTATCTGTATAAACATGGAAATATATACATGGCTATCTCTATAAACATGGAAATATCTACACCGCCACCTTTATGAACATGGGAATACTTACACAGACATCTGTATAAACATGGAAATATCTACACCACTATCTGTAAAAACATGGAAATATCTACACTGCCATCTGTATAAACATGGAAATATCCACACAGCTGTCTCTATAAAGATGGAAATAACTACAATGCTATCTGTATAAACATGGAAACAACTACACTGCCATCTATATAAACATGAAAATATCTACAGTGTAATCTGTATACACATGGAAATACCTACACCGCAATCTGTATAAGCATGGAAATATCTACACCGCTATCTCTATAAACATGGAAATACCTACACCGCAATCTGTATAAACATGGAAATATTTACACCGCTATCTGTATAAACATGGAAATATCTACACCGCTAACTTTATAAACTTGGAAATAGCCACACAGCTATCTGTGTAAACATGGACATATCTACACCGCCATCAGTAAAAACATGGAAATATCTACAATGTCATCTCTATAAACATGGAAATAACTACACTGCCCTCTGTAAAAACATGGAAATATCTACACCGCTATCTCTATAAACATGGAAATACCTACACCGCTTTCTGTACTAACATGAAATATCTAAACTGCTATCTGTATAAACATGGAAATATCCACATCTCTAACTGCATAAACGTGGAAATGTCTCCACGGCTATCTGTATAAACATTGAAATATCTACACCGCTCTCTTTATAAACATGGAAATATCTACACCGCTATCTGTACAAACATGGAAATAGCTACAACAATATCTGTGTAAATATGGAAAAATCTACAAAGCTATCTGTGTAAACATGGAAATATGTACACCGCTAACTGTGTAAAGATGAAAATATCTACACCTCAATCTGTGCAAATATCAAAATATCTACACGGCTATCTCTGTAAACATGGTAATATCTACCCCGTTATCTGTACAAACATGGAAATATCTATACCGCTATCTGTATGAACATGGAAATATATACACCACGATTTGTATAAACATGGAAATATCTCCACCGCTATCTGTATAAACAAGGAAATATCTCCATAGCTATCTGTATAAACATGGAAATATCTACACTGCTCTCTCTATAAACATGGAAAGATCTACAGTGCTATCTGTACATACATGGAAATACCTACATAGCTCTCTGTATAAACATGGAAATATCTACATCGCTATCTGTATAAACATGGAAATATCTACACTGCTGTCTCTATAAACATGGAAATATCTACACCGCTACCTTTATAAACATGGAAATAACTAAACCGCTATCTGTATAAACGTGGAAATATCTTCAGAGGTATCTCTATGAACATGGATATATCTTCACTGCTGTCTGTAAAAACATGGAAGTAGCGACACCGTTATCTTTATAAACATGGAAATATCTACACCGCCATCTGTGAAAACATGAAAATATCTACAGAGTCATCTGTATAAACATGGAAATATCTAAACCTCCATCTGCATAACCATGGAAATATCTACACTGCCATCTGTATACACATGGAAATATCTACACAGTCATCTGTATAAACATGGAAATACCCACACCACTATCTCTATAAACATGAAAATACCTACACCGCAATCTGTATAAACATGTAAATATCTACACCGTTATCTGTATAAACATGGAAATAACTACACCGCTATCTTTATAAACTTGGAAATATCTACACCGCCATCTCTATAAACATGGAAATATCTGCACCGCCATCTGTATACACATGGAAATATCTACACAGCCATCTGTAAAAATATCTAAATATCTACACAGTCATCTGAATAAACATGGAAATATCTACACTTCCATTTGTATAAACTTGGAAATATCTACACTGCCATCTGTATATGCATGGAAATATCTACAGGGCCATCTGCATAAACTTGGAAATATCTACACGACTATCTGTATAAACATGGAAATATCTACACTGGCATCTGTATAAACTTGGAAATATGTACACAGCCATCTCTATAAACCTTGAAATACCTACATTGCTATCTGTATAAACATGGAAATAGCCCCACCGTTATCTGTATAAACATGGAAATATCTACACCGTCATCTGTAAAAACATGGAAATATCTACATAGTCATGTGTATAAATATGGAAGAATCTACACCTCCAACTGTATAAACATGGGAATATCTGCACTACCATCTGTATACCCATGGAAATATCTACAGAGACAACTGTATAAACCTGGAAATATCTACACCGCTGTCTCTATAATCATGCAAATACCTACAACGCTATCTGTATAAACATGGAAATATCTACACCGCTATCTGTATAAACATGGAAATATCTACACCGCTATCTATATAAACTTGGAAATATCTACACCGCCATCTCTATAACCATTGAAATATATCCACCGCTATCTGTATAAACATGGAAATATCTCCACCGCTATCTCTATAAACATGGAAATATCTACACCGCTATCTGTATAAACATGGAAATATCTTCACCGCCATCTGTAAAAACATGGAAATATCTACACAGTCATCTGTATAAACATGGAAGTATCTACAACTCCATCTGTATAAACATGGAAATATATACACTGCCATCTGTATACACATGGAAATATCTACACAGCCAACTGTATAAACCTGGAAATAACTACATCGCTATCTCTATAAACATGGAAATATCTGCACCGCTATCTAAAACATGTAAATATCTACTCCGCTATCTGTATAAACTTAGAAATATCTACACCGCCATCTCTATAAACATGGAAATATATCCACCGCTATCTTTATAAACATGGAAATATCTCCTCCGCTATCTGTGTAAACATGAAAATATCTACATCGCTATCTGCATAAGCATGGAAATATCTACACTGCCATCTGTATAAACATGGAAATAGCCACACCGCTATCTGTATAAATATGGAAATATCTACACAGCTACCTCTATAAACATGGAAATGTCTACCCCGCTATCTGTATAAACATGGAAATATCTACAGGGCTATCTCTATAAACATGGAAATATCTCCACTGCCATCCGTATAAACATGGAAATAGCTACACCACTATCTGTATAAACATGGAAATATCTACACTGCCATCTGTATTAACTTGGAAATATCTACACCGCCATCTGTAAAAATATGAAAATATCTACACAGTCATCTGTATACACATGGAAATATCTACACTTCCATCTGTATAAACATGGAAATTTCTACACTGCCATTTGTGTACACATGGAAATATCTATATGGCTATCTGTATAAACATGGAAACATCTACATTGCTATCTGTATAAACATGGAAATATCCCCAGCGCTATCTCTATAAACATAGAAATATCTACACCGCTATCTTTGTAAACATGGAAATATCTACACCGTGCCCTGTATAAACATGGAAATATCTACAACACTATATGCGTAAACATGGGAATATCTTCACAGCTATCTGTGTAAACATGGAAATATGTACACCACTATCTGTGTAAAGATGGAAATATCTACACCGCAATATGCGCAAATATGGAAATATCTACACCGCTATCTCTGTAAACATAGAAATATCTACACCGCTGTCTGTATAAACATGGATATATCTGCACTACTATCTGTATAAACATGGAAACATGTACATGGCTATCTCTATAAACATGGAAATGTCTACACAGCCATCTGTATAAACATGGAAATATCTACACAGCCATCTCTATAAACATGGAAATATCTACATAGCTATCTGTATAAACATGGAAATAGCCACAACGCTATCTGTATAAACATGGAAATATCTACACTGCCATCTGTAAAAACATGGATATATCTACACAGTCATCTGTATAAACATGGGAATAGCTACACAGTCATCTGTATGAACATGGAAAAATCAACACCATTATCTGTATAAACATGGAAATATCTACACTGCCATCTCTATAAATATGGAAATATCTACACCCCCATCTGTAAAAACATGGAAATATCTACACAGTCATCTGTATAAACATGGAAATATCTACATCTCCATGTGTATAAACATGGAAATATCTACACCGCCATCTGTATACACATGGAAATATCTACACAGCCATCTGTATAAACATGGAAATATCTACACCACTATCTGTAAAAACATGGAAATATCTACAGTTCCATCTGTATAAACATGGAAATATCCACAGAGCTGTCTCTATAAACATGGAAATATCTACAATGCTATCTGTATACACATGGAAATATCTACACTGCCATCTGTATAAACTTGGAAACATCTACAGTGTAATCTGTATACACATGGAAATACCTACACCGCTATCTGTAAGCATGGAAATATCTACAACGCTATCTCTATAAACATAGAAATATCTAAAACGCCATCTCTGTAAACATGGAAATATCAACACCGCCATCAGCATAAACATGGAAATAACTACAGCACTGTCTGCATAAACATAGAAATATCTACACCTCTACCTGTATAATCATGGAAATTCCTACACAGCTATCTGTATAAATATGGAAATATTTACACCGCTATCTCTATGAACATGGAAATGTCTAAACTGCTATCTGTATAAACATGGAAACATCTACATGCCTATCTCTATAAACATGGAAATGTCTACACCGCTATCTGTATAAACATGGAAATATATACATGGCTATCTCTATAAACATGGAAATATCTACACCGCCACCTTTATGAACATGGGAATACTTACACAGACATCTGTATAAACATGGAAATATCTACACCACTATCTGTAAAAACATGGAAATATCTACACTGCCATCTGTATAAACATGGAAATATCCACACAGCTGTCTCTATAAAGATGGAAATAACTACAATGCTATCTGTATAAACATGGAAACATCTACACTGTCATCTATATAAACATGGAAATATCTACAGTGTAATCTGTATACACATGGAAATACCTACACCGCTATCTGTATAAGCATGGAAATATCTACACCGCTATCTCTATAAACATGGAAATACCTACACGGCAATCTGTATAAACATGGAAATATTTACACCTCTATCTGTATAAACATGGAAATATCTACACCGCTATCTTTATAAACTTGGAAATAGCCACACAGCTATCTGTGTAAACATGGACATATCTTCACCGCCATCTGTAAAAACATGGAAATATCTACACTGTCATCTCTATAAACATGGAAATATCTACACTGCCCTCTGTAAAAACATGGAAATATCTACACCGCTATCTTTATAAACATGGAAATATCTACACCGCTATCTGTACAAACATGGAAATAGCTGCAACAATATCTGTGTAAATATGGAAAAATCTACACAGCTATCTGTGTAAACATGGAAATATGTACACCGCTAACTGTGTAAAGATGAAAATATCTACACCTCAATCTGTGCAAATATCAAAATATCTACACCGCTATCTCTGTAAACATGGTAATATCTACCCCGTTATCTGTACAAACATGGAAATATCTATACCGCTATCTGTATAAACATGGAAATATATACACCACGATTTGTATAAAAATGGAAATATCTCCACCGCTATCTGTATAAACAAGGAAATATCTCCATAGCTATCTGTATAAACATGGAAATATCTACACTGCTATCTCTATAAACATGGAAAGATCTACAGTGCTATCTGTATATACATGGAAATACCTACATAGCTCTCTGTATAAACATGGAAATATCTACATCGCTATCTGTATAAACATGGAAATATCTCCACCGCTGTCTCTATAAACATGGAAATATCTACACCGCTATCTTTATAAACATGGAAATAACTAAACCGCTATCTGTATAAACATGGAAATACCTACAATACTATCTGTGTAAACATCAAAATATGTACACAGCTATCTGTGTAAACATGGAAATATGTACTCCGCTATCTGTGTAAATATGGAAATATCTACACCGCAATCTCTGCAAATATGGAAATAACTACAGCGCTCTCTCTTTAAACATGGAAATATCTTCACCGCTGTCTGTATAAACATGGAAATATCTACACCGCTATCTGTATAAACATGGAAATACCTACACCGCTATTTGCATAAACATCTAAATATCTACAACGCTATCTGTATAAACATGGAAATATCTACACTGCTATCTGTATGAACATGTAAATATCTACACCGCAATCTGTATAAATATTGAAATATCTACACCACTATCTCTATACACATGGAAATGCCTACAGCGCTATCTGTATAAACTTGGAAATATCTACATGGCTATCTCTGTAAACATGGAATAGCTACACCGCCATCTGTATAAACATGGAAATACCTGCACTGCCATCTTTATAAACATGGAAATATCTAAACCGCTATCTCTATAGACATGGAAGTATCTACACCGCTATCTGTATAAACATGGAAATATCTACACCGCTATCTCTATAAACATGGAAATATCTACACCGCCATCTGAGTAAACATGGAAATAACTACACTGCCATCTGTACAAAGTTGTAAATATCTGCACCACGAGCTGTATAAACATGGAAATACCTACACCACGATCTGTATAAACATGGAAAGAACTACAACGTTATCTGTATAAACATGGAAATATCAACACTGCTATCTGTATAAATATGGAAATATCTACAACGCAATCTCTATGAACATGGAAATATCTACACCGCTATCTGTATAAACATGGAAATATGTACACCGCTATCAATATAAACATAGAAATATCTACACCGCTATCTCTTTAAACATGGAACTATCAACACCACCATCTCTATAAACATGGAAATATCTGCACCGCCATCTGCATAACCATGGAATTATCTACACGGCCATGTGTATAATCATGGAAATATCTACGCAGCCATCAGTATAAACATGGAAATACCAACATCGCCATCTGTATAAACATGGAAATATCTACATCACAATATGTATAAACATGGAAATATCTACACCGCTATCTCTATAAACATGGAAATAACTCCATCGCTATCTGTATAAACATGGAAATATCTTCACCGCTATCTCTATAAACATGGAAAAAACTACACTGCCATCTCTATAAACATGGAAATATCTACACAGTCATCTGTATAAACACTGAACTATCTACACAAACCTATGTATAAACGTGGAAATATTTTCACAGCCATCTGTAACAACACGCAAATATCAATGCCGCTATCTGTATACACATGGAAATATCTACACCGGAATCTCTATAAACGTGGAAATATCTACAACGCTATCTGTGTAAACATGGAAATATCTACACTGTTATCGGTGTAAACATGGAAATATCTACACCACTATATGTGTAAAGATGGAAATATCTACACCGCTCTCTATATAAACATGGAAATATCTACACCGCACTCTATATTAACATGGAAATATCTACACCGCTATCTCTATAAACATGGAAATATCTTCAACGATCTCTATATAAACACGAAAATATCTACACCGCTATCTGTGTAAAAATGAAAATATCTACACTGCTTTCTGTGTAAACATGGAAATATGTTCACCTCCATGTATATAAACATGGAAATATGTACACCGCCATCTCTATAAACATGGAAATATCTACACCGCTATCTATATAAACATTTAAACACATACAACGGTACTTCAATAAACATAGAAATATCTACACCGCTATCTTTATAAACATGGAAATATCTACACCGCTATCTGTATTAACATGGAAATATCTACACCGCTATCTGAATAAACATGGAAATATCAGCATCGCTATCTCTAAAAACATAGAAATATGTACACCGCCATCTGTTTAAACATGGAAATATCTACACCCTCATCTGTATAAACAGGGAAATATCAACACCGCCAACTCTATAAACATGGAAATATCTACAACGTCATCTGTATAAACATGGAATTATCTACACTGCCATCGGCATAAACATGGATATATCTACACCGCAATATGTATAAACTTGGAAATAACTACACCGCTATCTGTGTAAGGATGGAAATATCTACACCTCTATCTATGTAAACATGGAAATATCTACACCGCTATCTGTTTAAACATGGAAATATCTACAACGCTATCTGTGTAAACATGGAAATATCTACACCGGTATATGTATAAACATGGAAATATCTACACCGTTATCTGTATAAACATGGAAATAACTACACCGCCATCTCTATAAATATGGAAATATCTACACCGCCGTCTGTAAAAACATGGAAATATCTACACCGCCATCAGTATAAACATGGAAATATCTACACCGCCATCTGTATAAGCATAGAAATATCTACACATTCATCTCTATAAACATGGAAATAGCTACACCACCATCTGTATAAACATGGATATATCTACACAGCCACCTGTATAAACATGGAAATATCTACACACTGTCTGTATAAACATGGAAATAACTACACCGTTATGTCAATAAACATGGAAATGTCTACACCGCTATCCCTATAAACATTGAAATATCAACACCGCTGTCTGTATAAACATGGAAATATCTACATTGCCATCTCTATAAACCTAGAAATATCTACACCGCCATCTGTATGAATATGGAAGTATCTACACTGCCATCTTTATAAAGATGGAAATATCTACACTGCCATCTGTATAAACATGGAAATGTTTACACCGCCGTCTGTATAAACATGGAAATATCTACACCGTCGTCTGTATAAAGATGGAAATATCTACACCGCCGTCTCTAAAAACATGGAAATATCTACACCACCATCTGTATAAACAAGGAAATATCTACACTGCCATCTGTAAAAACATGGAAATATCTACACAGTCGTCTGTATAAACATGGAAATATCTACACCACCATCTGTATAAACATGGAAATATCTAAACCGCTATCTGTGTAATCATGGAAATAGCTGCACCGCTATCTTTATAAACATGGAAATATCTACAATGCCATCGCTATAAACATGGAAATACCTTCACCGTCATCTGTATAAACATGGAAATATCTACACCGCCATCTGTATAAATATGGAAATATCTAAACAGCCGTCTGTATAAACATGGAATTAAGTTCACCGCCATCTGTATGAAGATGGAAATAACTGCAGCGCCAATCTGCATAAACATGGAAATATCTACACCGCTATCTGTATAACCATGGAAATAAATACATCACAATCTCTATAAAAATGGAAATATCGACACCATCAACTGTATAAACATCGAAATATCTACATCACTATCTGTATAAACATGGAAATATCTACACCTCCAGCTGTATAAACTTGGAAATAGCTACACCGCCATCTCTATAAATATGGAAATATCTAGACTTCCATCTGTATAAACATGGAAATATCTACACCGCCATCTGTGTAAACACGGAAATATCTACACCGTCATCTGTATAAAGATGGAAATATCTACACTGCCATCTGTATAAACATGGAAATATCTACACAGCCATCTGTATAAACATGGAAATATCTACACCGTCATCTGTATAAAAATGGAAATATCTACACCGCCATCTCCAAAAATATGGAAATATATACACCGCCATCTGTATAAACAAGGAAATATCTACACCGCCATCTGTATAAACATGGAAATATCTACACAGTCGTCTGTATAAACCTGGAAATATCTACACCACCATCTGTATAAAGATGGAAATAGCTACACCGTTATCTGTGTAATCATGGAAATATCTAAACCGCTATCTGTATAAACATGGAAATATCTACACCGCCATCTCTATAAATATGGAAATATCTGCACCGTCATCTGTAAACATGGAAATATCTACGCCGCCATGTGTATAAATATGGAAATATCTACACAGGTATCTGTATAAACATAGAATTAAGTTCATCGCCATCTGTATGAAGTTCGAAATTACTACAGCGCCATCTGTATAAACATGGAATTATCTACACCGCTACCTGTATAAACATGGAAATATCTACACCGCCGTGTGTAAAAATATGGAAATATCTACACAGCTATCCGTATAAACATAGAATTAAGTTCACCGCCATCTCTATGAAGTTCGAAATAACTACAGCGCCATCTGTATAAACATGGAATTATCTACACCGCTACCTGTATAAACATGGAAATATCTACACCGCCGTCTGTATAAATATGGAAATATCTACACAGCCATCTGTATAAACATGGAATTAAGTTCACCGCCATCTGTATGAAGATGGAAATAACTAGAGCACCATCTGTATAAACATGGAAATATCTACACCACTATCTGTATAAACATGGAAATATCTACAACGCTATCTGTGTAAACATGGAAATATCTACACCGGTATATGTATAAACATGGAAATATCTACACCGTTGTCTGTTTAAACATGGAAATATCTACACCGCCATCTGTATAAACATGGAAATATCTACACATTCATCTGTAAAAACATGTAAATATCTACACTGCCTTCTGTAGAAAGATGGAAATATCTACAACGCGATGTCTATAAACATGGAAATTTCTACACCGCTACCTTTATAAACATGGAAATAACTACACCGCTATCTGTATAAACATGGAAATATCTACATCCCTATCTGTATAAAGATGGAAATATCTCCACCGCTATCTTGATGAACATGGAAATATCTACACCGCTATGTTTATAAACATGGAAATACCTACACCGCTATCTGTATAAACATGGAAATATCTTCAACACTATCTGTGAAAACATGGAAACATCTACAGAGCTATCTGTGTAAACATGGAAATATTTACTCCGCTATCTGTGTAAAGATGGAAATAACTACACGGCAATCTGTGCAAATATGGAAATATTTACAGTGCTATCTGTATAAACATGGGAATATCTAAACAGCTATCTGTATAAACATGGAAATATCTACACTATTATCTGTATAAACATGGAGATATGTACACTGCTATTTGTATAAATATAGAAATATCTACACCGCTATCTCTATAAACATCAAAATGTCTACACCGCTATCTGTATAAACTTGGAAATATCCACATGGCTATGTCTATAAACATGGAAATGTCTACACCGCCATATGTACAAACATGGAAATACCTACACAGTCGTCTGTATAAACGTGGAAATATCTACACCACTATCTGTATAAACATGGAAATATTTACACTGCAATCTGTATAAACATGGAAGTATCTACACAATCATCTGTATAAACATGGAAATATCTACACAGCCATCTCTATGAACATGGAAATATCTACAAAGCCATTTCTATAAACATGGAAATATCTACAAAGCTATCTATATAAACATGGAAATCGTCACACCGCTATCTGTATAAACATGGAAATATCTACACGGCCATCTGTATAAGTATGGAATTACTTTCACACTCATCTGTATAAACATGGAAATATCTACACCGCTATCTCTGTAAACATGGAAATATCTACACCGCTATCTGTATAAACATGGAAACATCTACACTGCCATCTATATAAAGATGTAAATATCTACACCGTGAGCTGTATAAACATGGAAATATCTACACCGCTATCTGTATAAACATGGAAATACCAACACCGCTATCTGTATAAACATGGAAATATCTACACTGCTATCTGTATGAACATGGAAATATCTGCACCGCTATCTCTATAAACCTGAGAATACCTACACCGGCTTGTCTATAAACATAGAATTATCTACACCGCTATCTCTATAAACATAGAAATATCTACAAGGCCATCTCTATAAACATGGAAATATCTACTCCACCGTCTGCATAAACATGGAAATTTCTGCACCGCTATCTCTGTAAACATGGAAATATCTACACCGCTATCTGCATAAATATGGAAATACCTACAATGCCATCTCTATAAACATGGAAATATCTACACCGCCAACTGTATAAACACGCAAATATCTACACAATCATCTGTATAAACATGGAAATATCTACGCCACCATATCTATAAACGGGGAAATATTCTCACTGCCATCTGTATACCCATGGAAATACCTACACAGCCATCAGTGTAAATATGGAAATACCTGCTCCGCTATCTCAATAAACATGGAAATACCTACACCGCTATCTCTATAAACATGGAAGTATCTACGCCACCATCTCTATAAACATCTAAATATCTACATCGCTATCTGTATAAACATGGAAATATCTCCACCGCTATCAGTATAAACATGGAAATATCTACACCGCTATCTGTATAAACATGGAAATATCTAAACCGCTATCTGTATAAACATGGAAATATCTCCACCGCTATCTCTATAAACATGGAAATATCGACACCGCAATCTCTATAAACATGGAAATATCTACACCGCCATCTCTATAAACATGAAAATATCTACACCGCCGTCTCCAGAAACATGGAATTATCTACACCGCCATCAGTGTAAACATGGAAATATCTACACCACTATCTGTATAAACATGGAAATATCTACACTGCCATCTGTATAAACATGGAAATATCTACACAGCCATCTGTAGAAAGATGGAAATATGTACACCATGATCTGTATTGACCGGGAAATATCTACACCGCTACCTGTATAAATACGGAAAAACCTACACCGCTATCTGTATAAATATGGAAATATCTACACCGCTATCTGTATAAATATGGAAATATCTTCAACGCCATCTCTATAAACATAAAAATATCTACACCGCCGTCTCCAGAAACATGGAACTATCTTCACCACTATCTCTGTAAACTTGGAAATACCTACACCGCCATCTCTATACACATCGAAATATCTACACCGCTATCTCTGTAAACATAGAAATATCTACACCGCCATCTCTATAAACATGGAAATATCTACACCGCCATCTGCATGAACATGGAAATATCTACACAGCTATCTGTATAAACATGGAAATAACAACACCACTATCTATATAAACATGGAAATATCAACACCGCTATTTCTATAAACATGGAAATATCTACAATGCTATCTGTGTAAACATGGAAATATCTACAGAGCTATCTGTGTAAACTTGGAAATATCTACACAGCTATCAGTGTAAAGATGGAAATATCCACACCGCAATCTGTGCAAAGATGGAAACCTCTGCACCGCTATCTCTGTAAACATGGAAATATCTACACCGCTATCTGTATAAACATGTAAATATCTACAACGTTATCTGTAAAACATGGAAATATCTACACCGCCATCTCTATAAACAAGGAAATATCTACATCGCTATCTGTGTAAACATGGAAGTATCTCCACCGATCTCAGTATAAACATGGAAATATCTACACTGCTATCTGTATAAACATGGAAATATCTACACCGTTATCAGTATAAACATGGAAATATCTACAACGCTATCTGAGTAAACATGGAAATATTTACGAAGCTATCAGTGTAAAGATGGAAATATCTACACCGCAATCTGTTCAAAGATGGAAATATCTACAACGCTATCTCTGTAAACATGGAAATAACTTCTCCGCTATCTGTATAAACATGGAAATATCTACACTGCCATCTGTATAAACATGCAAATATCTACACAGCCATCTGTATAAACATGGAAATATCTGAACCGCTATTTGCATAAATGTGGAAATAGCTACACCGCTATCTCTGTAAACATGGAAATATCTACACCGCTATCATTATAAACATGGAAATATCTACACCGCAATCTCTATAAACATGGAAATATCAACAATGCCATCTCTATAAACATGAAAATATCTGCACCGCCATCTGTATAAACATGGAAATATCTACACCAGCATCTCTATAAACATGGAAATACCTACAATGCCATCTGTATACACCTGGAAATATCTACACTGCCATCTGTATAAACATGGATATATCTACACCGCTATCTCTATAAACATGGAAATACCTACACCGCTATCTTTATAAACATGGATATATCTACACTGCAATCTCTATAAACATGGAAATATCTACAACGCCATCTCTATAAACATGAAAATATCTAAACCGCCATCTACTGAAACATGGAATTATCTACACCGAAATCTGTATAAACATGGAAATATCTACACCACTATCTGTATAAACATGGAAGTATCCACACTGCAATCTGTATAAACATGGAAATATCTACACCGCGAGCTGCATAAACATGGAAATATCTACACAGCTATCTGTATAAACATGGAAATAACAACACTGCTCTCTGTATAAACATGGAAATATCTACACCGCTCTTTCTATAAACATGGAAATACCTACAATGCTATCTGTGTCAACATGGAAATATACACACAGCTATCTGTGTAAATTTCGACATATCTACACAGTTATCTGTGTAAAGATGGAAATATCCACACCGCAATCTGTGCAAAGATGGAAACATCTACAGCGCTATCTCTGTAAACATGGAAATATCTGCACCGCTATCTGTATAAACATGGATATATCTACAGCGCTATTTGTAAAACGTGGAAATATCTACACCGCTATCTGTATAAACATGGAAATATCTACACCGCTATCTCTATAAACGTGGAAATATCTACACTGCTATCTGTATGCACATGGAAATATCTACAACGCTATCTGTATAAACATGGAAATATCTACAATGCTATCTGTGTAAACATGGAAACACTTACACAGCTATCTGTGTAAACTTGGAAATATCTCCAGAGCTATCTGTATAAAGATGGAAATATCTACACCGCAATCTGTGCAAAGATGGAAATATCTACACTGCTATTTCTGTAAACATGGAAATATCTACACCACAATCGGTATAAACATGGCAATATCTACACCGCTATCTCTATAAAAAAGGAAATATCTACACCACCATCTTTATAAACATAGAAATATCTACAATGCCATCTGTATAAACATGGAAATATCTACACCGCAATCTGTATAAACATGGAAATATCTACATTGTTATCACTATGTACTTGGAAATATCTAAACCACCATCTGTATAAACGTGCAAATATCTACACAGTCATCTGTATAAACATGGAAATATCTACACCACCATCTCTATAAACATGGAAATATCTACACTGCCATCTGTATGCACGTGAAATTTCTACACCGCCATCTGTACAAACATGGAAATATCTACACCACTATCTGTATAAACATGGAAATATGTAGACTGCGATCTGTATAAACATGGAAATATCTACACCGCGTGCTGCATAAACATGGAAATATCTACACCGCTATCTGCATAAACATGGAAATATCTACACAACTATCTGTGTAAACTTGGAAATATCTACAGAGCTATCTGTGTAAAGATGGAAATATCTACACCGCAATCTGTGCAAAGACGGAAATATCTACACCGCTATCTCTGTAAACATGGAAATCTCTACACCGCTACCTGTATAAACATATAAATATCTACCCCGCTATCTGTATAAACATGCAAATACCAACACCGCTATCTGTATAAACATGGAAATATCTACACCGCTATCTGTATAAACACAGATATATCTTCACCACTATCTCTGTAAACATGGAAATAACTACACCGCCATCTCTATACACATGGAAATATCTACACCGCCATCTCTGTACACATAGAAATATCTACGCCGCCATCTCTGTAAACATGGAAATATCTACACTGCCATCCGCATGAACATAGAAATATCTACACCGCTATCTGTATAAACATGGAAATATCTACACCGCCATCTGTATAAGCATGGAAATATCTACACTGCCATCTGTGGAAAGATGGAAATATCTACACAACGATCTGCATAAACATGGAAATATCTACACCGCTACCTGCATAAATCTGGAAATATCTACATGGCTAACTGTATAAACATGGAAATATCTACACCACGAGCAGTATAAACAAGGAAATATCTCCACCACTATCTGTATAAACTTGGAAATATCTGCACCGCTATCTGTATATACATGGAAATATCTACACCGCTATCTGTATAAACTTGGAAATACCTACACCGCGATCTGTATAAACATGGAAATATCTACACGGCTATCTGTATAAACATGCAGATATCTGCACATTCACCAGTATAAACATGGAAATACGTACAACGCTATGTCTATAAACATGGAAATATCTACACCGCAATCTCTATAAACATGGAGATATCTACACTGCCATCTCTATAAATATGAAAATATCTACACCGCCGTCTCCAGAAACATCGAACTATCTACACCGCCATCTGTATAAACATGGAAATATCTTCACGACTATCTGTATAAACATGGAAATATCTACATGGCTATCTCTATAAACATTGAAATATCTTCACCGATATCTCTATAAACATGGAAATGTCTACACCGCTATCTGTATAAACATGGAAATATCTACACCGCTATCTCTATAAACGTGGAAATATCTACACTGCTATCTGTATGCACATGGAAATATCTACAACGCTATCTGTATAAACATGGAAATATCTACAATGCTATCTGTGTAAACATGGAAACACTTACACAGCTATCTGTGTAAACTTGGAAATATCTCCAGAGCTATCTGTGTAAAGATGGAAATATCTACACCGCAATCTGTGCAAAGATGGAAATATCTACACTGCTATTTCTGTAAACATGGAAATATCTACACCACAATCGGTATAAACATGGCAATATCTACACCGCTATCTCTATAAACAAGGAAATATCTACACCACCATCTTTATAAACATAGAAATATCTACAATGCCATCTGTATAAACATGGAAATATCTACACCACAATCTGTATAAACATCGAAATATCTACATTGTTATCTCTATGTACTTGGAAATATCTACACCACCATCTGTATAAACGTGCAAATATCTACACAGTCATCTGTATAAACATGGAAATATCTACACCACCATCTCTATAAACATAGAAATATCTACACTGCCATCTGTATGCACGTGAAATTTCTACACCGCCATCTGTACAAACATGGAAATACCTACACCACTATCTGTATAAACATGGAAATATGTAGACTGCGATCTGTATAAACATGGAAATATCTACACCGCGTGCTGCATAAACATGGAAATATCTACACCGCTATCTGTATAAACATGGAAATACCTACACCGCGATCTGTATAAACATGGAAATATCTACACCGCTATCTGTATAAACATGCAGATATCTGCACATTCACCAGTATAAACATGGAAATACCTACACCGCTATGTCTATAAACATGGAAATATCTACACAGCAATCTCTATAAACATGGAGATATCTACACTGCCATCTCTATAAATATGAAAATATCTACACCGCCGTCTCCAGAAACATGGAACTATCTACACCGCCATCTGTATAAACATGGAAATATCTTCACCACTATCTGTATAAACATGGAAATATCTACATGGCTATCTCTATAAACATGGAAATATCTTCACCGATATCTCTATATACATGGAAATGTCTACACCGCTATCTGTATAAACATGGAAATATCTACACCGCCATCTGTAAAAACATGGAAATATCTACACCGATATCTGTATAATCATGGAAATATCTACGCGGCTATCTTTATAAACATGGAAATATCTACACCACTATCTGTATGAACATGAAAATATCTACACCACGATCTCCATAAATATGGAAATATCTACACCGCTATCTGTATAAACATGGAAATATCTACAAAACTAACTGTGTTAACATGGAAATATCTTCACCACTATCTGTGTAAACATGGAAATGTGTACACCGCTATCTGTGTAAAGATGGAAATATCTACACCGCAATATTTGCAAATATGGAAATATCTACACCGCTATCTGTATAAACATCGAAAATCTACAACACTATCTGTATAAACATGGAAATATCTTCTCCGCTATCTGTATAAACATGGAAATATCTACACCACCATCTGTATAAACATGGAAATATCTACACTGCCATCTGTATACACATGGAAATATCTACATAGCCATCTGTATAAATATGAAAATATCTACACTGCTATCTCTTTAAACATGGAAATATCTACACCGCCATCTCTATAAACATGAAAATATCTACACCGCCATCTCCATAATCATGGAACTATCTACAACGCCATCTGTATAAACATGGAAATATCTATACCGCTATCTGTAGAAACATGGAAATATCTACACTGCCGTCTGTATAAAAATGGAAATATCTACACCGTGAGCTTTATAAACGTGGAAATATCTACACTGCTGTCTGTATAAACGTGGAAGTACCAACACCACTATCTGTATAAACATGGAAATATCTACACCGCCATCTGCATAAACATGGAAATATCTACACCGCGATGTCTATAAACATGTATATATCTACACCGCCATCTGTATAAACATAGGAATATCTAGAATGCCAACTGTAGAAAGATGGAAATGTCTACACCGTGATCTGTATAAACATAGGAATATCTACACCGCTATCTGTATAAACATGGAAATATCTGCACCGCTATCTGTATAAAGTTGGAAATATCTACACTGCCATTTGTATAAACATGGAAATATCTCCACCGCTATCTGTATAAACATGGAAATATCTACACCGCTATCTGTATAAACTTCGAAATATCTACACCGCTATCAGAATAAACATGGAAATATTTACACCGCTATCTGTATAAATATGGAAATGTGTACATCGCAATCTGTATAAACATGGAAATACCTCGACCGGTATCTCTATAAACATGGAAATATCTACACCGCTATCTTTATAAACATGGAAATATCTACGGCGATATCTTCATAAACATGGAAATAACTACAAAACTATCTGTGTTAACATGGAAATATATACACAGCTATCTCTGAAAGCATGGAAATATGTACGCCGCTATTTGTGTAAAAATGGAAATATCTACACCGCAATCTGTGCAAATATGGAAATATCTACACTGCTGTCTCTGTAAACAAGGAAATATCTACACTTCTATCTCTGTAAACGTGTAAATATGCACACCGCTATCTGTATAAACATGGCAATATCTACAAAGCTATCTGTGTAAACAGGGAAATATGTACACCGCTATCTGTGTAAACGTGGAAATATCTACACTGCAATCTGTGCAAATATGGAAATCTCTACACCGCTATCTCTGTAAACATGGAAATATCGCCACCGCTATCTGTATAAACATTGAAACATCTATGCCGCTATCTGTATAAACATGGAAATGTCTACACTGCTATCTCTATAAACTTGGAAATGTCTACAACGCTATCTGTATAAACATGGAGATATCTAGACGGTTATCTTTATAAACATGGAAATATATAAACCGCCTTCTGTATAAACATGGAAATAACTACAGAGTCATCTGTATAAACATGGAAATATCTTCACCACCCTCTGTATGAACCTGGAAATATCTTCACTGCCATCTGTATAAACATGGAAATATCTACAAAGCCATCTATATGAACATGGAAACATCTACACCACTATCTGTATAAACATGGAAATAACTACACTGCCGTCTGTATAAACATGGAAATATCTACACCGCTATCTGTACAAACATGGAAATATCTACACAGCTATCTCTATGAACATGGAAATTTCTACACTGCTTTCTGTATAAACATAGAAATAGCGACACCGCTATCTGTATAAACATGGAAATATCTACACTGCCATGTGTAAAAACATGAAAATATCTACACAGTCATCTGTATAAACATGGAAATATCTACACTGCCATCAGTATAAACATGGACATATTTACACAGCCGTCTGTGTAAACATTTAAATGTCTACACCGCTATCTCTATAAACATGGAAATACCTGTACCGCAATCTGTAAAAGATGGAAATATCAACACCGCTATGTGAATAAACATGGAAATATCTACACTGCTATCTTTATAAACTTGGAAATATATACACCGCCATCTGTATAAACATGGAAATATCCCCACCGCTATCTGTATAAACATTGAAATATCTCCACCACGATCAGTATAAACATGGAAATATCTCCACAGCTATCTGTGTAAACATGGAAATATCTATACCTCTATCTGAATAAACATGGAAATACCTACACTGCCATCTGTATACACATGGACATATTTACACAGCCGTCTGTGTAAACTTTGAAATGTCTACACCGCTATCTCTATAAACATGGAAATACGTGTACCGCATTCTGTAAAAAGATTGAAATATCAACACCGCTATGTGTATAAACATGGAAATATCTACACCGCTATCTTTATAAACTTGGAAATATATACACCGCCATCTGTATAAACATGGAAATATCCCCACCGCTATCTGTATAAACATGGAAATATCTCCACCACGATCTCTATAAACATTGAAATATCTTCACTGCTATCTGTATAAACACGGAAATATCTCCACAGCTATCTGTGTAAACATGGAAATATCTATACCGCTATCCCTATAAACATTTAAATATCTACGTCGCTATCTGTATAAACATGGAAATATCCCCAGTGCTATCTCTTTAAACATGGAAATATCTACACCGCTATCTTTGTAAACATGGAAATATCTACACCGCTACCTGTATAAACATGGAAATATCTACAACACTATCTGTGTAAACATGGAATTATCTACACCGCTACCTGTATAAGCATGGAAATATCTACAACACTATCTGTGTAAACATGGTAATAACTTCAGAGCTATCTGTGTAAACTTGGAAATATGTACACCACAATCTGTGAAGATGGAAATATCTACATCGCAATATGCGCAAATAAGGAAATAACTACACCGCTATCTCTGTAAACAAAGAAATAGCTACATCGCTATCTGTATAAACATGGAAATATGTACAAGGCTATCTCTATAAACATGGAAATATCTACACCGCCAGCTGTATAAACATGGAAATACCTACACAGGCTTCTGTATGAATATGGAAAAACCAACAGCACTATCTGTATAAACATGGAAATATCTACACTGCCATCTGTATAAACATGGGAATATCTACACAGCCATCAGTATAAACATGGAAATAGCCACACCGCTATCTGTATAAACATCGAAATATCTACAACGCTATCTGTAAAAACATGGAAATATCTACACAGTCATCTCTATAAACATAGAAAGTTCTACACTGTCATATCTAGAAAGATGGAAATATCTACACAGAGATGTGCAAAAACATGGAAATATCTTCACCTCTACCTGTATAAACATGTAAATATCTACACCACTATCTGTATAAACATGGAAATATCTTCACCTCAACTTGTATAAACATGTAAATATCTACACCACTATCTGTATAAACATGGCAATATCTACACCGCCATCTGCAAAAAAATGAAAATATCTACACAGTCATCTGTATAAACTTCAAAATATCTACAGCTTCATGTGTATAAATATGGAAATATCTACACTGCCATCTCTATACACATGGAAATATCTACACAGCCATCTGTATAAACATGGAAATATCTACACCGCTATCTCTATAAACATGGAAATACCTGCACCGCAATCTGTATAAACATGGAAATATCTACACCGCTATCTGTATAAACATGGAAATATCTACACCGCTATCTTTATAAACTTGGAAATATCTACACCGCCATCTGTATACACATGGAAACATCTACACAGACATCTGTATAAACATGGAAATATCTACACCGCTATCTATATAAACATGGAAATATCAACAATGCTATCAGTATAAACACGGAAATATCTACAACAATATTTGTGTAAACATGGAAATATCTACACTGCTATCTGTGTCAACATGGAAATATGAACACCGCAATCTGTGCAAATATCAAATATCTACACCGCTATCTCTGTAAACATGGAAATATCTACACTGCTATCTCTATAAATTTTGAAATGCCTACAACGCTATCTCTATAAACATGTAAATGCCTACACCGCTATTTTATAAACATGGAAATATCTATATTGCTATCTCTATAAACATGGAAATATCTACACCGCCATCTGTATAAACATGGAAATACCTACACAGTCATCTGTATAAACGTGGAAACAACTACACCACTATCTGTATAAACATGGAAATATCTACACTGCCATCTGTATAAACATGGAAATATCTACACCGCTATCTGTATAAACCTGGAAATATCTACATGGCTATCTGTGTAAACATGGAAATATCTACACCGCAATCTGTATAAACATGGAAATACCTACACAGCCATCTGTATAAACCTAGAAAAATCTACACCACTATTTGTATAAACATGGAAAACTCTACACTTATCTGTATAAACATGGAAATATCTACACAGGAATCTGTATAAACATGGAAATATCTACACAGCCATCTCTATAAACATGGAAATATCTACACAGCCATCTGTAGAAACATGGAAATATCTACACCGTTATCTGTATAAACATGGAAATATCTACACCGCTATCTGTATAAACATGGAAATATCTACACCGCTATCTCTATAAACATGGAAATATCTCCACTGCTGTATGTATAAACATGGGAATATCTACAACAATCTCTGTGTGAACATGGAAATATCTACACAGCTATCTGTGTAAACATGGAAATATGTACAACACTATCTGTGTAAAGATGAAAATATGTACACTGCAATCTGCGCAAATATCAAAATATCTACACCGTCTCTGTAAACATGGAAATATCTACCCCGTTATCTGTATAAACATGGAAATATCTCCACCGCTATCTGTATAAACATGGAAATATCTACACCGCTATCTGTATAAACTTCGAAATATCTACACCGCTATCAGAATAAACATGGAAATATTTACACCGCTATCTGTATAAATATGGAAATGTGTACATCGCAATCTGTATAAACATGGAAATACCTCGACCGGTATCTCTATAAACATGGAAATATCTACACCGCTATCTTTATAAACATGGAAATATCTACGGCGATATCTTCATAAACATGGAAATAACTACAAAACTATCTGTGTTAACATGGAAATATATACACAGCTATCTCTGAAAGCATGGAAATATGTACGCCGCTATTTTTGTAAAGATGGAAATATCTACACCGCAATCTGTGCAAATATGGAAATATCTACACTGCTGTCTCTGTAAACAAGGAAATATCTACACTTCTATCTCTGTAAACGTGTAAATATGCACACCGCTATCTGTATAAACATGGCAATATCTACAAAGCTATCTGTGTAAACAGGGAAATATGTACACCGCTATCTGTGTAAACGTGGAAATATCTACACTGCAATCTGTGCAAATATGGAAATCTCTACACCGCTATCTCTGTAAACATGGAAATATCGCCACCGCTATCTGTATAAACATTGAAACATCTATGCCGCTATCTGTATAAACATGGAAATGTCTACACTGCTATCTCTATAAACTTGGAAATGTCTACAACGCTATCTGTATAAACATGGAGATAGCTAGATGGTTATCTTTATAAACATGGAAATATATAAACCGCCTTCTGTATAAACATGGAAATAACTACAGAGTCATCTGTATAAACATGGAAATATCTTCACCACCCTCTGTATGAACCTGGAAATATCTTCACTGCCATCTGTATAAACATGGAAATATCTACAAAGCCATCTATATGAACAAGGAAACATCTACACCACTATCTGTATAAACATGGAAATAACTACACTGCCGTCTGTATAAACATGGAAATATCTACACCGCTATCTGTACAAACATGGAAATATCTACACAGCTATCTCTATGAACATGGAAATTTCTACACTGCTTTCTGTATAAACATAGAAATAGCGACACCGCTATCTGTATAAACATGGAAATATCTACACTGCCATGTGTAAAAACATGAAAATATCTACACAGTCATCTGTATAAACATGGAAATATCTACACTGCCATCTGTATAAACATGGACATATTTACACAGCCGTCTGTGTAAACATTTAAATGTCTACACCGCTATCTCTAGAAACATGGAAATACCTGTACCGCAATCTGTAAAAAGATGGAAATATCAACACCGCTATGTGAATAAACATGGAAATATCTACACTGCTATCTTTATAAACTTGGAAATATATACACCGCCATCTGTATAAACATGGAAATATCCCCACCGCTATCTGTATAAACATTGAAATATCTCCACCACGATCAGTATAAACATGGAAATATCTCCACAGCTATCTGTGTAAACATGGAAATATCTATACCTCTATCTGAATAAACATGGAAATACCTACACTGCCATCTGTATACACATGGACATATTTACACAGCCGTCTGTGTAAACTTCGAAATGTCTACACCGCTATCTCTATAAACATGGAAATACGTGTACCGCATTCTGTAAAAAGATTGAAATATCAACACCGCTATGTGTATAAACATGGAAATATCTACACCGCTAACTTTATAAACTTGGAAATATATACACCGCCATCTGTATAAACATGGAAATATCCCCACCGCTATCTGTATAAACATGGAAATATCTCCACCACGATCTCTATAAACATTGAAATATCTTCACTGCTATCTGTATAAACACGGAAATATCTCCACAGCTATCTGTGTAAACATGGAAATATCTATACCGCTATCCCTATAAACATTTAAATATCTACGTCGCTATCTGTATAAACATGGAAATATCCCCAGTGCTATCTCTTTAAACATGGAAATATCTACACCGCTATCTTTGTAAACATGGAAATATCTACACCGCTACCTGTATAAACATGGAAATATCTACAACACTATCTGTGTAAACATGGAATTATCTACACCGCTACCTGTATAAGCATGGAAATATCTACAACACTATCTGTGTAAACATGGTAATAACTTCAGAGCTATCTGTGTAAACTTGGAAATATGTACACCACAATCTGTGAAGATGGAAATATCTACATCGCAATATGCGCAAATAAGGAAATAACTACACCGCTATCTCTGTAAACAAAGAAATATCTACACCGCTATCTGTATAAACATGGAAATATGTACAAGGCTATCTCTATAAACATGGAAATATCTACACCGCCAGCTGTATAAACATGGAAATACCTACACAGGCTTCTGTATGAATATGGAAAAACCAACAGCACTATCTGTATAAACATGGAAATATCTACACTGCCATCTGTATAAACATGGGAATATCTACACAGCCATCAGTATAAACATGGAAATAGCCACACCGCTATCTGTATAAACATCGAAATATCTACAACGCTATCTGTAAAAACATGGAAATATCTACACAGTCATCTCTATAAACATAGAAAGTTCTACACTGTCATATCTAGAAAGATGGAAATATCTACACAGAGATGTGCAAAAACATGGAAATCTTCACCTCTACCTGTATAAACATGTAAATATCTACACCACTATCTGTATAAACATGGAAATATCTTCACCTCAACTTGTATAAACATGTAAATATCTACACCACTATCTGTATAAACATGGCAATATCTACACCGCCATCTGCAAAAAAATGAAAATATCTACACAGTCATCTGTATAAACTTCAAAATATCTACAGCTTCATGTGTATAAATATGGAAATATCTACACTGCCATCTCTATACACATGGAAATATCTACACAGCCATCTGTATAAACATGGAAATATCAAGACTGCCATCTCTATATACATGGAAATATCTACACAGCCATCTGTATAAACATGCAAATATCCACACCGCTATCTCTACAAACATGGAAATATCTACACCGCTATCTCTATAAACATGGAAATACCTGCACCGCAATCTGTATAAACATGGAAATATCTACACCGCTATCTGTATAAACATGGAAATATCTACACCGCTATCTTTATAAACTTGGAAATATCTACACCGCCATCTGTATACACATGGAAACATCTACACAGACATCTGTATAAACATGGAAATATCTACACCGCTATCTATATAAACATGGAAATATCAACAATGCTATCAGTATAAACACGGAAATATCTACAACAATATTTGTGTAAACGTGGAAATATCTACACTGCTATCTGTGTCAACATGGAAATATGAACACCGCAATCTGTGCAAATATCAAATATCTACACCGCTATCTCCGTAAACATGGAAATATCTACACTGCTATCTCTATAAATTTTGAAATGCCTACAACGCTATCTCTATAAACATGTAAATGCCTACACCGCTATTTTATTAACATGGAAATATCTATACTGCTATCTCTATAAACATGGAAATATCTACACCGCCATCTGTATAAACATGGAAATACCTACACAGTCATCTGTATAAACATGGAAACAACTACACCACTATCTGTATAAACATGGAAATATCTACACTGCCATCTGTATAAACATGGAAATATCTACACCGCTATCTGTATAAACCTGGAAATATCTACATGGCTATCTGTGTAAACATGGAAATATCTACACCGCAATCTGTATAAACATGGAAATACCTACACAGCCATCTGTATAAACCTGGAAAAATCTACACCACTATTTGTATAAACATGGAAAACTCTACAATTATCTGTATAAACATGGAAATAACTACACAGGAATCTGTATAAACATGGAAATATCTACACAGCCATCTCTATAAACATGGAAATATCTACACAGCCATCTGTAGAAACATGGAAATATCTACACCGTTATCTGTATAAACATGGAAATATCTACACCGCTATCTGTATAAACATGGAAATATCTACACCGCTATCTTTATAAACATGGAAATATCTCCACTGCTGTATGTATAAACATGGGAATATCTACAACAATATCTGTGTGAACATGGAAATATCTACACAGCTATCTGTGTAAACATGGAAATATGTACAACACTATCTGTGTAAAGATGAAAATATGTACACTGCAATCTGCGCAAATATCAAAATATCTACACCGTCTCTGTAAACATGGAAATATCTACCCCGTTATCTGTATAAACATGGAAATATCTACATCGCTATCTGTATAAATACGGAAACATCTACAACAATATCTGTATAAACATGGAAATATATACACTGCCATCTGTAAAAACATGGAAATATCTACACCGCTATCTCTATAAACATGGAAATATCTACACCGCTATCTTTATAAACATGGAATTATCTACACTGCTAACTGTATAAACATGGGAATATCTACAACAATATCTGTGCAAACATGGAAATGTCTATACAGCTATCTGTGTGAACATGGAAATATGTACTCCGCTGTTTGTGTAAAGATGAAAATATGTGCACCGCAATCTGTGCAAATATCAAAATATCTACTACGCTATCTCTGTAAACATGGAAATTTCTATCCCGTTATCTGTATAAACATGGAAATATCTACACCGCAATCTGTATATACATGGAAATATCTACACCACGATCTGTATAAACACGGAAATGTCTACACCGCGATCTGTATAAACATGGAAATATCTACACAGCTATCTTTGTAAACATGGAAACATCTACACCGCTATCTCTCTAAATATTGAAATATCTACAACACTATCTCTATAAACATGGAAATGCCTACACAGCTATCTGTATAAACATGGAAATACCTACATGGCTATCTCTAAAAACATGGAAATATCTACACCGCCATCTGTATAAACATGGAAATACCTACACAGTCATCTGTATAAATATGGAAACATCTACACCACTATCTGAATAAACATGGAAATATCTACACCGCAATCTCTGTAAACGTGGAAATATGTACACCGCTATGGGTATAAACATGCAAATATCTACACCAATATCTGCATAAACTTGGAAATATCTACACGGCTATCTGTACAAACTTGGAAATATGGACAACGCTATCTGTGTAAATATTGAAATATCTACACCGCAATCTGTGTAAAAATGGAAATATCTACACCGCAATCTATGCAAAGATGAAAATATCTACACCGCTATCTGTGTAAACATGGAAATATGAACACCGCTATCTGTATAACCACGGAAATATCAACCGCTATCAGTATAAACAGGGAAATATCTACACCGCCATCTGTATAAACATGGAAATATCTGCACCACCATCTGAATAAACATGGAAATATCTACACAGCTATCTGTATCAATATGGAAATATATACAACGCTGTCTCTATAAACATGGAAATATCAGCACCGCTATCTGTATAAACATGGAAATATCTACACCACTATCTCTATAAACATGGAAATATCTACACCGCCATCTGTATCTCTATGGAAATACCTTCACAGTCATCTGTATAAACATGGAAATATCTACACCGCAATCTCTATAAACATGAAAATATCTACACCGCCATCTCCATTAACATGGAACTCTCTACACCACCACCTGTGTAAACATGGAAATATCTACACCGCTATCTCTATAAACATGGAAATATCTACACTGCCATCTGTATAAAGATGGAAATATCTACACCGCGAGCTGTATAAACATGGAAATATCTACACCGCTATCTGTATAAACATGGAAATACCAACACCGCTATCTGTATAAACAAGGAATTACCTACACAGCTATCTATACGAACCTGGAAATCTCTACACCGCTATCTCTATAAACCTGAGAATACCTACACTGCCTTCTCTATAAACATGGAATTATCTACACCGCTATCTCTATAAACATAGAAATATATGCATGGCCATCTCCATAAACATGGAAATATCTACTCCATCATCTGCATAAACTTGGAAATATCTACACCGCCATCTGTATAAACATGGAAATATCTACACGGCCATCTCTATAAACATAGAAATATCTACACCGCCATCTCTATAAAAAGGGAAATATCTACACCGCCAATTGTAAAAACATAGAAATATCTACACCGCTATCTGTATAAACATGGAAAAATCTACAGTGCTACCTGTATAAATAGGGAAATATCTACACCGCTATCTGTATAAATATGGAAATATCTACACCAAGATCTCTATAAACATGGAAATATCTACAACGCTATATGTATAAACATGGAAATATCTAAACCTCTATCTGTATAAACTTGGAAATAACTACACCGTGAACTGCATGAACATGGAAATATCTACACAACCACCTGTACACACATGGAAATATCTACACAGTCATCTGTATAAACATGGAAATATCTACACCACCATCTCTATAAACATGAAAATATCTCCACTACCATCTGTATACACATGGAAATATCTACACAACCATCTGTATAAACATGGAAATATCTACACCGCTATCTCTATAAACATGGAAATATCTACACCGCTATCTGTATAAACATGGAAATATCTACTCAGCTTTCAGTGTAAACATGGAAATATCTACAATGCTATCTGTATAAATATGGAAATATCTACACCACGATCTGTATAAATGGGGAAATATCTACACCACTATCTGTATAAACAAGGAAATATCTTCACCGCTATCTGTATAAACCTGGAAATATCTACACCGCTATCTGTATAAACATGGAAATATGTACACCACTATCCCTGTAAACATGGAAATGTCTACACTGCTATCTGTAGATAAATGGAAATATCTAAACCGCTATCTCTATAAATATGGAAATATCTACAACGCTATCAGTGTAAACATGGAAATATCTACAGAGTTATCTGTGTAAACATGGAAATATCTACACCGCTATCTGTGTAAAGATGGAAATATCTACACCGCAATCTGTGCAAAGATGGAAATATCTACACCGCTATCTGTGTAAACATGGAAATATCTACACTGCTATCAGTATATACATGGAAATATCTACACCGCTATCTGTATAAACTTGGAAATATCTTCACCACCATATCTATAAACTCGGAAATATCTACACCGCCGTCTGTATAAACATGGAAATATATACACCACTATCTCTATAAATATGGATATATCTTCACCACTACCTCTATAAACATGGAAATAGCTACACCGCTATCTGTATAAACATCGAAATATCTACACTGCATCTTTATAAACATGGAGATATCTACACAGCCATCTTCATAAACATGGATATATTTACACCGCTATCTGTATAAACATGGCAACAGCCACACCGCTATCTGTATAAACATGGAAATATCTTCACCGCCATCTGAATAAACATGGAAATAACTTCACCGCTATCTGTATAAATATGGAAATATCTACACTGCTATCTCTATAAACATGGAAATAACTTTGCCGCTATCTGTATAAACATGGAAATCTCAACAAAGCTATCTGTATAAACATGGAAATATCTACACCACTATCTCTATAAACATGGAAATACCTACACCGCCATCTCTATACACATGGAAATATCTACACCCCAATCTCTATAAACATAGAAATATCTACACTGCCATCACTTTAAACATGGAAATATCTACACCGCCATCTGCATGAACATGGAAATATCTACACCGCTATCTGTATGAACATGGAAATATCTACACCATCTTCATAAACATGGAAATATCTACACTGCCATTTGTGGAAAATGGAAATATCTACACCACCATCTGTATAAACATGGAAATATCTACACCGCTACCTGTATAAACATGGAAATATCTACACTGCTATCTGTATAATCATGGAAATAACTACAAGGCGATCTGTATAAACAAGGAAATATCTCCACCGCTTTCTGAATAAACATGGAAATATCTACACCGCTATCTCTATAAACATGGAAATATCTACACAGCCATCTGTATGAATGTGCAAATAACCTCACAGTCATCTATATAAACATGGAAAGATCTACACAACCATCTCTATAAACATGGAAAAATCTACACTGCCATCTGTATACACATGGAAAAATCAACACAGCCGTCTGTATAAACTTGGAATTATCTTCACCTCTATCTCTACAAACATGGAAATATCTACACTGCTATGTGTATAAACATGGAAACGTCTCCATCGCTATCTGTATAAACATGGAAATATCTTTACCGCTATCTCTATTAACTTGTAAACATCTACGCCACTATCTGTATAAACATGGAAATATCTACACCGCTATCTGAATGAATATCGAAATATCTACAACTCTATCTGAATAAACATGGAAATATCTACAACGCTATCTGTGTAAACATGGAAATACCTAAAAAGCTATCTGTGTAAACTTGGAAATATCTACAGCGCTATGTGTGTAATGATGGAAATACCTACACCGCAATCTGTGCAAAGATGGAAATATCTGCAACGCTATCTCTGTAAACATGGAAATATCTACACTGCTACCTATATAAACATGGAAATATCTACACAGACATCTGTATAAACATTGAAATATATACACAGTCATCTGTAGAAACATTTAAATATCTACACTACCATCTCTATAAACATGGAAATATCTACACTGCCATCTGTATTCACATGGAAATAGCAACACAGCCATCTACATTCACATGGAAATATCTACACAGCCATCTGTATAAACATGGAAATATCTACTCCGCTATCTCTATAAACATGGAAATATCTACAGCGTCATCTGTATAAACTTGGAAATATCTACACCGTTATCTGTATAAACATGGAAATATCTACACCGCTATCTGTATAAACATGGAAATACCTACACCGCTATGTGTATAAACATGGAGATATCTACAATGCTATCCCTATAAACATGGCAATATCAACACCGCTATCCGAATAAACATGGAAATATCTACACCGCTATCTGTATAAACACGGAAATATCTACACCGCTATCACTAAAAACATGGAAATACCTACACCTCTATCTCTATAAACATGGAAATATCTACACCGCTATCTCTATTAACCTGGAAATATCTATACCTCCATCTCTATAAACTTGGAAATATCTACAACTCCATCTGCATAAACATGGAAATATCTACACCGCAATATGCATAAACATGGGAATATCTACACCGCTACTTGTATAAACATGGAAATATCTACACCGCTATCTGTATAAACATGGAAATATCTACACCGCGATCTGCATAAACATGGAAATATCTACACCGCTATCTGTATAAACATGGAAATATTATCACCTCTATCTGTATAAACATGGAATTATCTACACCGCTATCTTTACAAATATGGAAATATTTTTACCGCTATCTCTATTAACATGGAAATGCCTACACCGCTATCTGTATAAACATGGAAATATCTACATGGCTATCTTAAAAACATGGAAATATATACACCACCGTCTGTATACACATGGAAATAACTAGACAGTCCTCTGTATAAACATGGAAATATCTACACCGCCATCTGTATAAACATGGAAATATCTACACTGCCATCTATGTAAACATGGAAATATCTACACAGCCATCTCTATAAACATGGAAATAGCTACACCGCTATCTGTAATCATGGAAATAACTACACAATCATGTGTACAAACCTGGAAACATCTACAACTCCATCTATATAAACATGGACATATCTACACTGCCATCTGTATACACATGGAAATATCTACACAGCCATCTTTATAAACATGGAAATATCTACACAGACATCTCTATAAACAAGGAAATATCTACAATGCCATCTGTAGAAAGATGGAAATACCTACCACGTGGTCTGTGTAAACATGCAAATAACTACACCGCTACCTGTATAAACATGGAAATATCTCCACCGCTCTCTGAATAAACATGGAAATATCTGTGCCGATATCTTTATAAACACGGAAATATCTACACTGATATCTTTATAAATATGGAAATATCCACATCACTATCTCTATAAACATGGAAATGTCTACACCACTATCTGTATAAACATGGAAATGCCTACACGGCTATCTCTATAAACATGGAAATACCTACCCCACCATCTGTATAAACATGGAAATTCCTACACAGTCATCTGTATTAACATGGAAATATCTACCACACCATATGTATAAACACGGAAATATCTACACTGCCATCTGTCTAAACATGGAAATATCTTCACCGCCATCTGTATAAACATGGAGATATCTACATCGTTATCTGTATAAACATGGATACATCTCCACCGCTATCTCTATAAACATGGAACTATCTACACCGCTATCTGTATAATCATGGAAATATCTACAACACTATCTGTATAAACATGGAAATATCTACAACGCTATCTTTGTAAACTTGGAAAAATCTACACAGCTATCTGTGTAAACATGGACATATCTACACCGCTATCTGTGTAAACATGGAAATATCTTCACCGCAATCAGTTCAAAGATGGAAATATCTACACCGCTATCTCTGTAAACATGGAAATATCTACACCTCTATCTGTATAAACATGGAAATATCTACACTGCTATCTGTATAAACATGGATATACCTACACCGCCATCTGTATAAACATGGAAATATCTCCATCGCCATCTGTATACACATGGAAATATCTAAACCGCTATCTGTATAAACATGGAAATCTCTACACTGCAATCTCCATAAACATGGAAATAACTTCACCGCTACCTCTATAAACATGGAAATATCTACACGGCTATCTCTATGAATATGGAAATATCCACACCGGCATCTGTAAAAACATGGAAATATCCACACAGCCATCAATATAAACATGGAAGCATCTACTCCCCTATCTCTATACATTGGAAACATCTACACCGCAATCTCTATAAACATGGAAATATCTACACCGCCATCACTATAAACTTGAAAGTATCTACACCGCCATCTCCATAAACATGGAACTATCTACACCACCATCTGTGTAAACATGGAAATATTTACACCGCTATCTGTATAAACATGGAAATATCTACACCGCCATCTGTATAAACTTTTAAATATCTACACCGCTGTCTCTATAAACATGGAAATATCTACACCGCCATCTGTAGAAACAGGAAAATATCAACACTGTCATCTGTATAGATATGGAAATATCTATACCACCGCCTGTATAAACACGGAAATACCTACATTGCCATCAGTATACACATGGAAATATATACACAGACATCTGTATCAACATGGAAATAAATACACCGCTATCTCTATAAACATGGAAATACCTACACCGCTCTCTCTATAAACATGGAAATATCTACACCACTATCTCTATAAACATGGAAATATCTACACCGCCATCTCTATAAACATGAAAATACCTACACAGCAATGTCCATAAACATGGAACTATCTACACCGCCATCTGTATAAATATGGAAATATCTACACTGCCATCTGTATAAAGATGCAAATATCAAAAACGTGAGCTGTATAAACATGGAAATAACTACACCGCAATCTGTATAAACATGGAAATATCTACACCGCTATCTGTATAAACATGGAAATTTCTACACCGCCATCTGTAAAAACATGGAAATAGCTACACAGTCATCTGTATAAACATGGAAATACCTACACTGCCAAATGTATACACATGGAAATATCTACAAAGCCATCAGTATAAACATGGAAATATCTACACCGCAATCTCTATAAACATGGAAATTCCTACACCGCGATCTGCATAAACATGGAAATATCTACACTGCGATCTGTATAAACATGGAAATATCTAAACTGCTATCTCTATAAACATGGAAATATCTACAGCACCATCTGTATAAACATGGAAATAACAACACCGCTATCTATATAAACATGGAAATATCTACACTGCCATCTCTATAAACAAGGAAATATCTACACCGTCATCTTTATAAACATGGAATTATCTACAGTTTCATCTGTATAAACATGGAAATATCTACACCACTGTGTATATAAACATGGAAATATCTACACAGCTGTCTCTATAAACATGGAAATATCTTCACCGCTATGTGTATAAACATGGAAATATCTCCACTGCTATCGCTATAAACAGAGAAACATCTACACCGCTATCTGTATAAACGTGGAAATATCTACACCGCTATCTCTATGAACATGGAAATATGTACACCGACATCTCTATAAAAATGGAAATATCTACACCGCCATCTACATAAACAAGGAAATGTCTACACCACCATCTATATAAACATGGAAATATCTACACCACCATCTGTATAAACATGGAAATATCTCCACCGCTATCTGTAAAAACAAGGAAATATCTACACCGTCATCTGTATAAACAAGGAAACATCTACAACGCTATCTGTATTAACATTGAAATATCTACACCGCTATCTGTAAAAACATGGAAATATCTACACCGCTATCTCTATAAATATAGAAATGTCTACAACACCATCTCTATAAACCTGGAAATATGTACAGAGTTATCTTTATAAACATGGAAATATCTACAACAACATCTCTATAAACATGGAAATAACTACACTGCCATCTGTATACACATGAAAATATCTACACAGACATCATTATAAATATGGAAGCATGTGCACCGGTATCTCCATATACATGGAATACCTACAGGGCTGTCTCTATAAACATGGAAATATCTACACCGCAATCTCTACAAACATGCAAATATCTACATCGCCATCTCTACAAACTTGAAAATATGTACACTTCCATCTCCATGAACATGGAAATATCTACACAGCCATTACTGTAAACATGGAAATATGTAAACCTCTATCTGTATAAACATGGAAATATCTACACTACCATCTTTATAAACATGTAAATATCTACATCGTGACCTGTATAAACATGGAAATATCTACACCGCTATCTCCATAAACATGGAAATATCTACAGCGCTATCTGTATAAACATTGAAATATCTACACCGCTATCTCTATAATCATGGAAATATGTACACCGCCATCTCTATAAACATGGAAATATCTAGACTGTCATCTACATAAACAAGGAATTATCTACATCGCCGTCTATATAAACATGGAAATATCTAAACCGCCATCTGTATAAACATGGCAATATCTACACTGCCAACTGTAGAAAAATGAAAATATCTACACCACGATCTTTATAAACTTGGAAATATCTACACTGCTATCTGTATAAACATGGAAATATCTACACCGCTATCTGTATAAACATGTTAATATCTATACCGCTAACTGTATAAACATGGAAATACCTACACTGCTATCTGTGTAAACATGGAAATATCTACACTGCTATCTGTGTAAAGATTGAAATTTCTACACAGCAATCTGTGCAAAGATGGAAATATCTACACCGCTATCTGTGTAAACATGGAAATATCTACACCGCTCTCTCTATAAACATGGAAATATCTACACCACTATCTGTATTAACGTGGAAATATCTACATCGCCATCTCTATAAACATGGAAATATCTACACCGTCATCTGTATAAACATGGAAATATCTGCACTGCTATCTGTATAAACATGGAAATAACTACACCGCTATCTCTATAAACATGGAAATATCCTCACCGCTATCTGTATAAACATGGAAATATCTACACCGCTGTCTCTATAAATATGGAAATATCTACAACACCCTCTGAATAAACCTGGAAATATTTACACAGTCATCTTTATAAACATGGAAATATCTATACCAACATCTGTATAAACCAGGAAATATCTACACTGCCATCTGTATAAACATGAATATATCTACAGAGCCATCAGTATAAACATGGAAATATCTGCACCTCAATCTCCATATACATGGAAATACCTACAGGGCAATCTCTATAAACATGGAAATATCAACACCGCAATCTCTATAAACATGGAAATATCTACACCACCATCTCTATAAACATGAAAATATCTACACTTCCATCTCCATAAACATGGAAATATCTACACATCCATTTGTGTAAACATGGAAATATGTACACCTCTATATGTATAAACATGGAAATATCTACTCTACCATCTTTATAAACATGGAAATAACTACATCGTGACCTGTATAAACATGGAAATATCTACACCGCTATCTCTATAAACATGGAAATATCTACAGCGCTATGTCTATAAACATTGAAATATCTACACTTCTATCACAATAAACATGGAAATATGTACACCGCCATCTATATAAACATGGAAATATCTACACAAATATCTGTATAAACATGGAAATAGCCACACCGCTGTCTGTATAAACATGGAAATGTCTACACCTCCATCTGACAAAACATGGAAATATCTACACAGTCATCTGTATAAACATGGAAATATCTACACCGCTATCTCTGTAAACATGGAAATACCTACACCGCTATCTGTATAAACATGGAAATACCTACACCGCTATCTATATAAACAAGGAAATATCTACAATGCTATCTCTATAAGCTTGGAAATATCTACACCGATATCTGTATAAACATGGAAATAACAACACCGCCATCTGTATAAACATGTAAATATCTCCAAAGCTTTCTGTATAAAAATGGAAATATCTCCACCGCTATCTGTATAAACATGGAAATATCTATACCACTATCTCTAAAAACAAGGAAATACCTACACACGGTCTGAATAAACATGGAAATATCTACAAAACTATCTGTGTAAACATGGAAATATCTACGCCATAATATGTGTAAACATGGAAATATCTACACCTCTATCTGTATAAACATGGAAATATCTGTAAGATTATCTGTATAAACATGGGAATATGTATACAGTCATGTGCATAAACATGGAAATATCTACATCGCCATCTGTATAAACATGGAAATGTCTACACCGCTATCTCTATAAATATGGAAATATCTACACTGCTATCTGTATAAACATGGAAATATCTTCACCGCTTTTATTATAAACATGGAAATATCTACACAGCTAACTCTATAAACATGGAAATATCTACACCGCCATCTGTATAAACATGGAAATATCTACACTGCAATCTGTATACACATGGAAATATCTACACAGCCATCTGTATAAACATGGAAATATCTACACGGCTATCTGTATAAACATGGGAATATCTACACCGCTATCTGTGTAAACATGGAAAAAACTACACCGGTATCTGTATAAACACAGAAACATCTACACCGCTAACTGTATAAACATGGAAATATCTACACCGCTATCTCTATAAACATGCAAATATGTACAATGATATCTGTGTAAACATGAAAATATCTACACCGCTATCCGTGTAAAGATGAAAATATCTACACCCCAATCTGTGCAAAGATGGAAATATCTAAGCCATAATCTGTGTAAACATGGAAATATCTACACCGCAATCTGTATAAACATAGAAATATTTATAAGATTATCTGTATAAACATGGGAATATCTATACAGCCATGTGCATAAACATGGAAATATCTACATCGCCATCTGTATAAACATGGAAATGTCTACACCGCTATCTTTATAAATATGGAAATATCCACCCCGCTATCTCTATAAACATGGAAATATCTACACCGCTTTTGTTATAAACATGGAAATGTCTACACCGCTACCTCTATAAACATGGAAATATCTACACCGCCATCTGTATAAACATGGAAATTTCTACACTGCAATCTGTATACACATGGAAATATCTACACAGCCATCTGTATAAACATGGAAATAACTACACCGCTATCTGTAAAAACATGGAAACAACTACAACGCCATCTCCATAAACATGGAAGTATCTACACCGCCATCTTTTAAACATGGAAATAACTACACCGCTATCTGTATTAACATGTAAATGTCTACACCGCCATCTGTATAAAGATGGAAATATCTACACCGTGAGCTGTATAAACATGGAAATATCTACACTGCTATCTGTATAAACATTTAAACACCAACACCGCTCTCTGTATATACGTGGAAATATCTACACAGCTCTCTGTATAAACATGGTAATATCTACAGCGATATCTGTATAAACATGGAAATACCAACACTGCTATCTGTGTAAACATGGAAATATCTACACAGCTATCTGTTTAAACTTGGAAATATCTACACAGCTATCTGTGTAAAGATGGATATATCTTCACCGCAATCTGTGCAAAGATGGAAATATCTACACCGCTATCTGTATAAACATGGAAATATCAACACCGCTATCTGCATAAACAAGGAAATATCTACACCGCCATCTGTATAAGAATTGAAATATCTACACCGCCATCTGTAAAAACATGGAAATATCTACACCGCTATCTGTATAAACATGGAAATATCTACACCGCAGTCTCTATAAACATGGAAATATCTACACAGTCATCTGTACAAGCATGGAAATATCTACACCACCATCTCTATAAACATGGAAATATCTACAACTCTATCTGTGTAAACATGGAAATATCTACACAGCTACCTATGTAAACTTGGAAATATCTACATAGCTATCTGTGTAAAGATGGAAATACCTACACTGCAATCTGTGCAAAGATGGAAACATCAACTCCGCTATCTCTGTAAACATGGAAATATATAAACCGCTATCTCTATAAACATGGAAATATCTACAGCGCTATCTGTATAAACAAGGAAATATCTACACCGACATTTGTATATACATGGAAATATCTACACCACCATCTGTATAAACATGGAAATATCTACACCACTATCATTATAAATATGGAAATATCTACACTGCTATCTCTATACACATGGAAATATCAGCACCAACACCTGTATTTACATGCAAATACCTACCCAGTCATCTGTATAAACATGGAAATATCTACACCACCATCTCTATAAACATGGAAATATCTACACTGCCGTCTGTATACACATGGAAATATCTTCACAGCCATCTGTATAAACATGGAAATATCTGCAATCTATCTCTATAAACATGGAAATACCTTCACCGCTATCTCTATAAACATGGAAATATCTACACCGCTATCTCTATAAACCTGTAAATATCTACATTCCCATCTCTATAAACATGAGTATATCTACACCGTCATCTCCTGAAATATGGAATTACCTACACAACCATCTGTATAAAAATGTAAATATCTACACCGCTATCTCTATAAACATGGAAATATCTACAAAGCCATCTCTATAAACATGGAAATATCAACACCGCTATCTGTATAAACATGGAAATATCTACACCGCTATCTCTACAAACTTGCAAATATCTACACCGCTTTGTCTATAAACATGGAAATATCTACAACGCTATCTGTATAAACATGGAAATATCTACACCGCTATCACTATAAACATGGAAATACCTACACCGCTATCTCTATAAACATGGAAATATCTTCACCGCTATTTGTATAAACTTGGAAATATCTACACCGCTATCTGTATAAACATGCAAATATCTATACCGCTATCTCTATAAACATGGAAATAGCCACACCGCTATCGCTATAATCATGGAAATATCTACACTACAATCTGTGCAAAGATGGAAATAGCTACACCGATATCTCTCTAAACTTGGAAATATCTACACTGCTATCTGTATAAACAAGGAAATATCTACACCGCCATCTGTATAAACATGGTAATGTCTACACCGCCATCTGTATAAACATGGAAATATCTACACCGCAATCTGTATAAATATGGAAATAACTTCACCGATATCTCTATGAACATAGAAATGTCTACACCGCTATCGTTATAAACATGGAAATATCTACACCGACATCTGTATAAACATGCAAATACCTACACAGTCATCTGTATAAACATGGAAATGTCTACACAACCATCTCTATAAACAAGGAAATATCTACACTGCAATCTCCAGAAACATCGAACTATCTACAACACCATCTGAATAAACATGGAAATATCTACACCACTATCTGTATAAACATGGAAATATCTACACTGCCATCTGTATAACCTTGGCAATACCTACACAGCCATCTCTATAAACATGGAAATATCTACACCGCTATCTGTATAAACATGGAAATACCTACACCGCTATCTGTATAAACATGGAAATATCTACACTGCCATCCCTATAAATATGGGAAAATCAACACCGCTATCTCTGTAAACATGGAAATGTCTACACCACTATCTCTATAAACATGGAGGTATCTACACTGCTATCTCTATAAAACTGAAAATATCTAAACCAACATCTGTAAAAACATGGAAATACCTACTCAGTCATCTGTATAAACGTGGAAATATCTACACCACAATCTGTATAAACAAGGAAATATCTACAATGCTATCTGTATAAACATGGAAATATCTACACAGCCATCTCTATAAACATGGAAATATCTACACTGCTATGTGTATAAACATGGAAATAACAACACCGCTATGTGTAAAAACATGCAAATATCTACACCGCTATCTCTATAAACATGGAAATATCTACACCGCCATTCTATAAACTTGGAAATATCTACACCGCCATTTGCATAAACATGGAAATATCTACACCGCCATCTGCATAAACTTGGAAATATCTACAACGCCATCTGTATAAACATGGAAATATCTACACCGCTATCTGTATAAACATGGAAATATCTGCAACGCTATCTGTGTAAACATGGAAATATCTAAACCGCTATCTGTAAAACGTGGAAATATCTACACCGCTATCTCTGTAAACCTGAAAATGTCTACACCGACTTCTGTATAAACATGGAAATACCTACACAGTCATGTGTACAAATGTGGAAATGTCTACATCGCAATATGTAGAAACGTGGAAATATCTACACCGCTATCATTATAAACGTGGAAATATCTACGCCGATATCTGTATAAACATGGAAATATCTACACTGCTATCTGTATAAAGATGGAAATATCTACACTGCTCTCTGTAAAACGTGGAAATATCTACACCGCTATGTGTATAAATGTGGAAATATCTACACTGCTATCTGTATAAACATGGAAATAACTACACCGCTATCTGTATAAACAAGGAAATATCTACAGCGCCATTGGTATAAACATGGAAATATCTACCCCGCCATCTGTATAAACATGGGTATATCTTCACCGCTATCGGTATAAATATGGAAATATCTACACCGCTATCTCTATAAGCATGGAAATGCCTACACCACTATCTTTACAAACATGGAAATATCTACACCGTTATCTCTATAAACATGGAAATATCTACACCGCCATCTGTATAAACATGCAAATATCTACACAGTCATCTGTGTAAATATGGAAATATCAACACCACCGTCTCTATAAACATGGAAATATCTACACTGCCACCTGTGTACACATGGAAATATCTACACAGCCATCTGTATAAATATGGAAATATCTACACTGCTATCTCTATAAACATGGAAATACCTACACGGCTATCTCTATAAACATGGAAATATCTACACTTCAATCTCTATAAACATGGAAATATCTACAGCGCCATCTCTATAAACATGAAAATAACTTCACCGCCATCTCCAGAAACATGGCACTATCTATACCGACATCTGTATAAACATGGAAATATCTACACCACTATCAGTATAAACAAGGAAATATCTACAATGACATCTGTATAAAGATGGAAATATCTACACCGCGAGCTGTATAAACGTGGAAATATCTACAGCGCAATCAGTATAAACATGGAAATACCATCACCGCTATCTGCATAAACATGATAATATCTACACAGCTATGTGTATAAACGTGGAAATATCTACACCGCTATCTCTATAAACATGAAAATATCTAAAGCGACATCTGTATAAACATGGAAATACCTACACAGTCATCTGTATAAACACGGAAATATCTACACCACTATCTGTATAAACATGGAAATATCCACAATGCCATCTGTATAAATATGGAAATATCTACACCGCCATCTCTATAAACATGGAAATATCTACACCGCTATGTGTGTAAATTTGGAAATAACTTCACCGCTATCTCTATGTACATGGAAATATCTACACCGCCATCCGTATAAACATGGAAATATCTACACAGCTATCTGTATAAATATAGAAAAATTTACACCGCTATCTCTGCAAACATGGAAATGTATGCACCGCTAACTCTATAACATGGAAATATCTACACCGCTATATATATAAACCTGAAAATATCTAAAGCGACATCTGTATAAACATGGAAATACCTACACAGTCATCTGTATAAACATGGAAATATCTACACCACAATCTGTATAAACATGGAAATATCAACAATGCCATCTGTATAAACATGGAAATAACTTCACAGCCATCTCTATAGACAAGGAAATATCTACACCGCTATCTGTACAAACATAGAAATACCTATAAAGCTGTCTGTTTAAACATGGAAATATCTACACCGCTATCCCTATAAACATGGAAATATCAACACCGCGATCCGCATAAACATTTAAAATATGTACACCGCTATCTGTATAAACTTGGGAATATCTGCAACGCTATCATTATAAACATGGAAATACTTACACCGCTATATGTATAAACATGGAAATATCTACTACGTTATCTGTATACACATGAAAATATCTACAACACTATCTGTGTAAACATGGAAATATCTACACAGCTATCTGTGTAAACTTGTAAATATTTACTCAGATATCTGTTTAAAGATGGAAATATCTACACTTCAATCTGTGCAAAGATGGAAATATCTACCCCGCTATCTCTGTAAACATGGAAATACCTACAATGCTATCTGTATAAACATGGAAATATCTACTCCGATATCTGTATAAACATAGAAATACCTACACCGCTATATTTATAAACATGGAATTATCTACACTGCTATCCCTATAAACATGGAAATATCAACACCGCTATCCGCATAAACATGGAAATATCTACACCGCTATCTGTATAAACATGGAAATATCTACACTGCTATCACTATAAACATGGAGATACCTACACCGTTATCTGTATAAACATGGAAATATCTACACAGCTATCTGTATGAACATGGAAATATCTACAACGCTATCTGTATAAACATGGAAATATCTACAATTCTATCTGTGTAAACATGGAAATATCTACACAGCTATCTGTGTAAACGTGGAAATATCTACACAGCTATCTTTTTAAAGATGGAAATATCTACACCGCAGTCTGTGCAAAGATGAAAATATCTACACGGCTATCTCTGTGAACATGGAAATAACTACACCGCTATCTGTATAAACAAGGAAATATCTACACCACAATCTGTATAAACATGGAAATATCTACACCGCTATCTGCATAAAAATGGAAATGTCTACACCGCTAAATGTAAAACGTGGAAATATCTACACCGCTATCTGTATAATCGTGGAAATATCTACACCGCTATCTGTATAAACATGGAAATACCTACACTGCTATCTGTGTGAACGAGGAAATATCTTCACCACCATCTGTGTAAACATAGAAGTATCTAAACCGCCATCTGTATAAACATGGAAATATCTACATCACTATCTGTATAAATATGGAAATATCTACACCACTATCTCTATAATCATGGAAATATCTACCCCACTATCTTTATAAACATGGAAATATCTACACCGTTATATGTATAAACATGGAAATATCTACACCTCCATCTGTATAAACATGCAAATGTCTACACAGTCATCTCTATAAACATGGAAATATCTACCCAACCATCTCTATAAACATGGAAATATCTACACTGCCATCTGTATTCACATGGAAGTATCTACACTGCCATCTGAATAAATATGGAAATATCTACAACGCTATATCTAAAAACGTGGAAATATCTACACCGCTGTCTCTATAAACATGGAAATACCTACACCGCCATCTCTATAAACATGAAAATACCTACACCGCCATCTCCAGAAACATGAAATTATCTAAACCGCCATCTATATAAACATGGAAATATCTACACCACTATCTGTATAAACATGGAAATATCTACACTGCCATCTGTATAAAGATGGAAATATCTACACAGCCAGCTGAATAAACATGGAAATATCTACACCGCTATGTGTAGAAACATGGAAATAGCAACACTGCTATCTGTATAAATATGCAAATATCTACACCGCTATCTGTATAAACATGGAAATATCTATACCACTATCCCTATAACATGGAAATATCTACACCGCTATCAGAATAAAGATGGAAATATCTTCACCGCTATCTCTGTAAATATGGTAAAATCAACAACGCTGTCACTGTAAACATGGAAATGTCTACACCGCTATCTCTATAAACATGGAAATATCTACACCGCTATCTCTGTAAACCTGAAAATACCTAAACCGACATCTGTAAAAACATGGAAGTACAAACACAGTCATCTGTATAAACGTGGAAATATCTACACCACTATCTGTATAAACATGTAAATACCTACAATGTCATCTGTATAAACATGGAAATATGTACACAGCCATCTCTATAAACATGGAAATATCTACACCGCTATGTGTATAAACATGGAAATAACAACACCGCTATCTGTAAAAACATGCAAATATCTACACCGCTTTCTCTATAAACATGGAAATACCTACACCGCTATCTCTATAAAGATGGAAATATCTAGACCGCAATCTCTATAAACACGGAAATATCTACACCGCCATCTCTATAAACGTGGAAATATCTACATCGCAATCTGTATAAACATGGAAATATCTCCACCACTAACAGTATAAACATGGAAATATCTACACCGCTATCTGTAAAAACATGGAAATATCTACAACGCTATCTGTGTAAACCTGGAAATATCTACACAGCTATCTGTGTAAACTGGGAAATATCTACATTGCTATCTGTGTAAAGATGGAAATATCCACACCACAATCTGTGCAAAGATGGAAATATCTACACCACTATCCCTGTAACCATGGAAATATCTACACCCCTATCTATATAAACATGGAAATATCTACACTGCTATCTGTATAAACAAGGAAATATCTAAACTGCCATCTGTATAAACATGGTAATATCTACATCGCCATCTGTATAAACATGGAAATATCTACACTGCTATCTGTATAAATATGGAAATATGATCACCGCTATCTCTATGAACATAGAAATGTCTACACTGCAATCTTTATAAACATGGAAATATCTACACCGTTATCTCTACAAACATGGAAATATTTACACCGACATCTGTATAAACATGCAAATATCTACACAGTCATCTGTATAAACATGGAAATGTCTACACAACCATCTCTATAAACAAGGAAATATCTACACTGCCATCTCCAGAAACATGGAACTATCTACAACGCCATCTGAATAAACATGGAAATAACTACACCACTATCTGTATAAACATGGAAATAACTACACTGCCATCTGTATAAACATGGCAATATCTACACAGCCATCTCTATAAACATGGAAATACCTACACCGCTATCTGTATAAACATGGAAATATCTACACCGCCATCTCTATAAATATGGGAACATCAACACCGGTATCTCTGTAAACATGGAAATGTCTATACCGCTATCTCTATAAACATGGAAGTATCTACACCGCTATCTCTATGAACCTGAAAATATCTAAACCAACATCTGCAAAAACATGGAAATATCTACTCAGTCATCTGTATAAACTTGGAAATATCTACACCGCCATCTGCATAAACATGGAAATATCTACACGGCCATCTGCATAAACTTGGAAATATCAACACCGCCATCTGTCTAAACCTGGAAATATCTACACCGCCATCTGTATAAACATGGAAATATCTGCAACGCTATCTGTGTAAACATGGAAATATCTACACCGCTATCTGTAAAACGTGGAAATATCTACACCACTATCTCTATAAACCTGAAAATATCAACACCGACTTCTGTGTAAACACGGAAATACCTACACAGTCATCTGTACAAACGTGGAAATGTCTACATCGCAATCTGTATAAACGTGGAAATATCTACACCGCTATCAGTATAAACGTGGAAATATCTACTCCGATATCTCTATAAACATGGAAATATCTACACTGCTATCTGTATAAAGATGGAAATATCTACACTGCTATCTGTAAAACGTGGAAATATCTACACCGCTATCTGTATAAATTTGGAAATATCTACACCGCTATCTGTATAAACATGGAAATATCTGCACCGCTATCTGTATAAACAAGGAAATATCTACACCGCCATCGGCAAAAACATTGAAATATCTACCCCGCCATCTGTATAAACATGGAGATATCTACACCGCTATCTGTATAAATATGGAAATATCTACACTGCTATCTCTATAAACATGGAAATGTCTACACCACTATCTTTATAAACATGGAATTATCTTCACTGCCATCTGTATACACATGGAAATATCTACACAGCCATCTGTATAAATATGGAAATATCTACACCGCTATCTCAATAAACATGGAAATATCTGCACTGCAATCTCTATAAACATGGAAATATCTACAGCGCCATCTCTATAAACATGAAAATAACTACACCGCCATCTCCAGAAACATGGAACTATCTATACCGCCATGTGTATAAACATGGAAATATCTACACCACTATCAGTATAAACAAGGAAATATCTACAATGACATCTGTATAAAGTTGGAAATATCTACACCACGAGCTGTATAAACGTGGAAATATCTACAGCGCTATCAGTATAAACATGGAAATACCATCACCGCTATCTGTATAAACATGATAATATCTACACAGCTATGTGTATAAACGTGGAAATATCTACACCTCTATCTCTATAAACATGGAAATACCTTCACTACCATCTCTATAAACATGGAAATATCTACACCGCTATCTGTATAAACATGGAAATACCTACTACGCTATCTGTATACACAAGGAAATATCTACAACGCTATCTGTGTAAACATGGAAATATCTACATAGCTATCTGTGTAAACTTGGAAATATCTACACAGCTATCTGTTTAAAGATGGAAATATCTACACTGCAATCTGTGCAAAGATGGAAATATCTACACCGCTATCTCTGTAAACATGGAAATATCTACACCGCTATCTGTATAAACAAGGAAATATCTACACCGCCATCTGTATAAACATGGAAATATCTACACCGCCATCTCTATAAACATGGAAATATCTACACCGCTATATGTCTAAATTTGGAAATAACTTCACCGCTATCTCTATGTACATGGAAATATCTACACCGCCATCCATAATAAACATGGAAATAACTACACATCTATCTGTATAAATATAGAAAAATCTACAACGCTATCTCTGCAAACATGGAAATGTATACACCGCTAACTCTATAACATGGAAATATCTACACCGCTATCTCCATAAACCTGAAAATATCTAAAGCGACATCTGTATAAACATGGAAATACCTACACAGTCATCTGTATAAACATGGAAATATCTACACCACAATCTGTATAAACTTGGATATATCAACAATGCCATCTGTATAAACACGGAAATAACTGCACAGCCATCTCTATAAACATGGAAATATCTACACCGCCATCTGTATAAACATGGAAATATCTACACCACGATCTGTGTAAACATGGAAATATCTTGACTGCTATCTGTATAAACATGGAAATATCTAAACCGTTATCTGTATAAACATGCAAATACCTACACCGCTATCTGTATAAACATGGAAATATCTACACCACCATCCGTAGAATCATGGAAATACCCACACCTCGAGCTGTATAAACAAGGAAGTATCTACACCGATATCTGTATAAACCTGGAAATACCAACACCGCTACCTGTATAAACATGGAAATATCTACACCGCTATCTGTACAAACATGGGAATATCTACACCGCTATCTCTATAAACATGGAAATACCTACACCGCTATCTCTATAAACATGGAAATATCAGCACCGTTATCTCTACAAACATGGAAATAACTACAAAGCCATCTACATAAACAGGGAAATATCTACACGGCCATCTATATGAACATTTAAATATCTACACCGCTCTCTCTATAAACATGGAAATATCTACACCGCTATCTCTATAAACATGGAAATAACAACACATCAACCAGTATAAACATGGAAATATCTCCACCGCTATCTGTATAAACATGGAAATATCTACACCGCTAACTGTATGAACAAGGAAATACCTTCACCACTATCTCTATAAACATGGAAGTACCAGCACCGCTATCTTTACAAACATGGAAATATATACACTGGCATCTCTTTAAACATGGAAATACCTACACTGCCATCTACATAAACAAGGAAATATCTACACGGCCATCTATATAAACATGGAAATATCTACACCGCTATCTCTATATACATGGAAATATCTACACAGCCACCTGTAAAATCATCAAAATATCTACACAGTTATCTGTATAAACATGGAAATATCTATACCACCTTCTGTATAAACATAGAAATATGTACACTGCCATCTGTATACACATGGAAATATCGACACAGCCATCTGTAGAAACATGGAAATATCTACAACGCTATCTCTATAAACATGAAATACCTACAGCACTATCTGTATAAACAGGGAAATACCTACACCGCCATTTGTATAAACATGGAAATATCTACACTTCTATCTGTATATAGAAGTAAATATCTACACCACCAGCTGTATAAACAAGGAAGTATCTACACCGCTATCTGTATGAGCATGGAAACAGCAACACCACTGCCTGTAAAAACATGGAAATATCTACACCGCTATCTGTATAAACATTGAAATATCTACAACACCATCTGTAAAAACATGGATATATCTACACAGTCATCTGTATAAACATGGAAATATCTACACCACCATCTCTATAAACATGTAAATATCTACACTGCCATCTGTATACATATGGAAATGTCTACACAGCCATCTCTATAAACATGGAAATAAATACACCGCTATCTCTATAAATATGGAAATACCTGAACCGCTATCTCTATAAACATGGATATACCTACACCGCTATCTCTGTAAACATGGAAATATCTATACTGCCATCTCCATAATCATGAAAATATCTACACTGCCATCTCCATAATCATGGTACTATCTACACCGCCATCTGTATAAAAGTGGAGATATCTACACCGCCATCTGTATAAACATGGAAATATCTACACAGTCATCTGTATAAAGATGGAAATATATAGACTGCCATTTGTATAATCATGGAAATATCTGCACAGCCATCTGTAAAAATATGGAAATATCTACACAGACATCTGTATAAACATGGAGATATCTACACCGCAATCTGTATAAACATGGAAATATCTACACCACTATCACTATAAACATGGAAATACCTACACCGCTATCTCTATAAACATGGAAATATCTTCACCGCTATTTGTATAAACTTGGAAATATCTACAGCGCTATCTGTATAAACATGCAAATATCTATACCGCTATCTCTATAAACAGGGAAATAGCCACACCGCTATCGCTATAATCATGGAAATATCTACACTACAATCTGTGCAAAGATGGAAATATCTACACCGATATCTCTCTAAACTTGGAAATATCTACACTGCTATCTGTATAAACAAGGAAATATCTACACCGCCATCTGTATAAACATGGTAATGTCTACACCGCCATCTGTATAAACATGGAAATATCTACACCGCAATCTGTATAAATATGGAAATAACTTCACCGCTATCTCTATGAACATAGAAATGTCTACACCGCTATCGTTATAAACATGGAAATATCTACACCGACATCTGTATAAACATGCAAATACCAACACAGTCATCTGTATAAACATGGAAATGTCTACACAACCATCTCTATAAACAAGGAAATATCTACACTGCAATCTCCAGAAACATGGATCTATCTACAACACCATCTGAATAAACATGGAAATATCTACACCACTATCTGTATAAACATGGAAATATCTACACTGCCATCTGTATAACCTTGGCAATACCTACACAGCCATCTCTATAAACATGGAAATATCTACACCGCTATATGTATAAACATGGAAATACCTACACCGCTATCTGTATAAACATGGAAATATCTACACTGCCATCCCTATAAATATGGGAAAATCAACACCGCTATCTCTGTAAACATGGAAATGTCTACACCACTATCTCTGTAAACATGGAGGTATCTACACTGCTATCTCTATAAAACTGAAAATATCTAAACCAACATCTGTAAAAACATGGAAATACCTACTCAGTCATCTGTATAAACGTGGAAATATCTACACCACAATCTGTATAAACAAGGAAATATCTACAATGCTATCTGTATAAACATGGAAATATCTACACAGCCATCTCTATAAACATGGAAATATCTACACTGCTATGTGTATAAACATGGAAATAACAACACCGCTATGTGTAAAAACATGCAAATATCTACACCGCTATCTCTATAAACACGGAAATATCTACACCGCCATTCTATAAACTTGGAAATATCTACACCGCCATTTGCATAAACATGGAAATATCTACACCGCCATCTGCATAAACTTGGAAATATCTACAACGCCATCTGTATAAACATGGAAATATCTACACCGCTATCTGTATAAACATGGAAATATCTGCAACGCTATCTGTGTAAACATGGAAATATCTAAACCGCTATCTGTAAAACGTGGAAATATCTACACCGCTATCTCTGTAAACCTGAAAATATCTACACCGACTTCTGTATAAACATGGAAATACCTACACAGTCATGTGTACAAACGTGGAAATGTCTACATCGCAATATGTAGAAACGTGGAAATATCTACACCGCTATCATTATAAACGTGGAAATATCTACGCCGATATCTGTATAAACATGGAAATATCTACACTGCTATCTGTATAAAGATGGAAATATCTACACTGCTCTCTGTAAAACGTGGAAATATCTACACCGCTATCTGTATAAATGTGGAAATATCTACACCGCTATCTGTATAAACATGGAAATAACTACACCGCTATCTGTATAAACAAGGAAATATCTACAGCGCCATTGGTATAAACATGGAAATATCTACCCCGCCATCTGTATAAACATGGGTATATCTTCACCGCTATCGGTATAAATATGGAAATATCTACACCGCTATCTCTATAAACATGGAAATGCCTACACCACTATCTTTACAAACATGGAAATATCTACACCGTTATCTCTATAAACATGGAAATATCTACACCGCCATCTGTATAAACATGCAAATATCTACACAGTCATCTGTGTAAATATGGAAATATCAACACCACCGTCTCTATAAACATGGAAATATCTACACTGCCACCTGTGTACACATGGAAATATCTACACAGCCATCTGTATAAATATGGAAATATCTACACTGCTATCTCTATAAACATGGAAATACCTACACGGCTATCTCTATAAACATGGAAATATCTACACTTCAATCTCTATAAACATGGAAATATCTACAGCGCCATCTCTATAAACATGAAAATAACTTCACCGCCATCTCCAGAAACATGGCACTATCTATACCGACATCTGTATAAACATGGAAATATCTACACCACTATCAGTATAAACAAGGAAATATCTACAATGACATCTGTATAAAGATGGAAATATCTACACCGCGAGCTGTATAAACGTGGAAATATCTACAGCGCAATCAGTATAAACATGGAAATACCATCACCGCTATCTGCATAAACATGATAATATCTACACAGCTATGTGTATAAACGTGGAAATATCTACACCGCTATCTCTATAAACATGAAAATATCTAAAGCGACATCTGTATAAACATGGAAATACCTACACAGTCATCTGTATAAACACGGAAATATCTACACCACTATCTGTATAAACATGGAAATATCCACAATGCCATCTGTATAAATATGGAAATATCTACACCGCCATCTCTATAAACATGGAAATATCTACACCGCTATGTGTCTAAATTTGGAAATAACTTCACCGCTATCTCTATGTACATGGAAATATCTACACCGCCATCCGTATAAACATGGAAATATCTACACAGCTATCTGTATAAATATAGAAAAATTTACACCGCTATCTCTGCAAACATGGAAATGTATGCACCGCTAACTCTATAACATGGAAATATCTACACCGCTATATATATAAACCTGAAAATATCTAAAGCGACATCTGTATAAACATGGAAATACCTACACAGTCATCTGTATAAACATGGAAATATCTACACCACAATCTGTATAAACATGGAAATATCAACAATGCCATCTGTATAAACATGGAAATAACTTCACAGCCATCTCTATAGACAAGGAAATATCTACACCGCTATCTGTACAAACATAGAAATACCTATAAAGCTGTCTGTTTAAACATGGAAATATCTACACCGCTATCCCTATAAACATGGAAATATCAACACCGCGATCCGCATAAACATTTAAAATATGTACACCGCTATCTGTATAAACTTGGGAATATCTGCAACGCTATCATTATAAACATGGAAATACTTACACCGCTATATGTATAAACATGGAAATATCTACTACGTTATCTGTATACACATGAAAATATCTACAACACTATCTGTGTAAACATGGAAATATCTACACAGCTATCTGTGTAAACTTGTAAATATTTACTCAGATATCTGTTTAAAGATGGAAATATCTACACTTCAATCTGTGCAAAGATGGAAATATCTACCCCGCTATCTCTGTAAACATGGAAATACCTACAATGCTATCTGTATAAACATGGAAATATCTACTCCGATATCTGTATAAACATAGAAATACCTACACCGCTATATTTATAAACATGGAATTATCTACACTGCTATCCCTATAAACATGGAAATATCAACACCGCTATCCGCATAAACATGGAAATATCTACACCGCTATCTGTATAAACATGGAAATATCTACACTGCTATCACTATAAACATGGAGATACCTACACCGTTATCTGTATAAACATGGAAATATCTACACAGCTATCTGTATGAACATGGAAATATCTACAACGCTATCTGTATAAACATGGAAATATCTACAATTCTATCTGTGTAAACATGGAAATATCTACACAGCTATCTGTGTAAACGTGGAAATATCTACACAGCTATCTTTTTAAAGATGGAAATATCTACACCGCAGTCTGTGCAAAGATGAAAATATCTACACGGCTATCTCTGTGAACATGGAAATAACTACACCGCTATCTGTATAAACAAGGAAATATCTACACCACAATCTGTATAAACATGGAAATATCTACACCGCTATCTGCATAAAAATGGAAATGTCTACACCGCTAAATGTAAAACGTGGAAATATCTACACCGCTATCTGTATAATCGTGGAAATATCTACACCGCTATCTGTATAAACATGGAAATACCTACACTGCTATCTGTGTGAACGAGGAAATATCTTCACCACCATCTGTGTAAACATAGAAGTATCTAAACCGCCATCTGTATAAACATGGAAATATCTACATCACTATCTGTATAAATATGGAAATATCTACACCACTATCTCTATAATCATGGAAATATCTACCCCACTATCTTTATAAACATGGAAATATCTACACCGTTATATGTATAAACATGGAAATATCTACACCTCCATCTGTATAAACATGCAAATGTCTACACAGTCATCTCTATAAACATGGAAATATCTACCCAACCATCTCTATAAACATGGAAATATCTACACTGCCATCTGTATTCACATGGAAGTATCTACACTGCCATCTGAATAAATATGGAAATATCTACAACGCTATATCTAAAAACGTGGAAATATCTACACCGCTGTCTCTATAAACATGGAAATACCTACACCGCCATCTCTATAAACATGAAAATACCTACACCGCCATCTCCAGAAACATGAAATTATCTAAACCGCCATCTATATAAACATGGAAATATCTACACCACTATCTGTATAAACATGGAAATATCTACACTGCCATCTGTATAAAGATGGAAATATCTACACAGCCAGCTGAATAAACATGGAAATATCTACACCGCTATGTGTAGAAACATGGAAATAACAACACTGCTATCTGTATAAATATGCAAATATCTACACCGCTATCTGTATAAACATGGAAATATCTATACCACTATCCCTATAACATGGAAATATCTACACCGCTATCAGAATAAAGATGGAAATATCTTCACCGCTATCTCTGTAAATATGGTAAAATCAACAACGCTGTCACTGTAAACATGGAAATGTCTACACCGCTATCTCTATAAACATGGAAATATCTACACCGCTATCTCTGTAAACCTGAAAATACCTAAACCGACATCTGTAAAAACATGGAAGTACAAACACAGTCATCTGTATAAACGTGGAAATATCTACACCACTATCTGTATAAACATGTAAATACCTACAATGTCATCTGTATAAACATGGAAATATGTACACAGCCATCTCTATAAACATGGAAATATCTACACCGCTATGTGTATAAACATGGAAATAACAACACCGCTATCTGTAAAAACATGCAAATATCTACACCGCTTTCTCTATAAACATGGAAATACCTACACCGCTATCTCTATAAAGATGGAAATATCTAGACCGCAATCTCTATAAACACGGAAATATCTACACCGCCATCTCTATAAACGTGGAAATATCTACATCGCAATCTGTATAAACATGGAAATATCTCCACCACTAACAGTATAAACATGGAAATATCTACACCGCTATCTGTAAAAACATGGAAATATCTACAACGCTATCTGTGTAAACCTGGAAATATCTACACAGCTATCTGTGTAAACTGGGAAATATCTACATTGCTATCTGTGTAAAGATGGAAATATCCACACCACAATCTGTGCAAAGATGGAAATATCTACACCACTATCCCTGTAACCATGGAAATATCTACACCCCTATCTATATAAACATGGAAATATCTACACTGCTATCTGTATAAACAAGGAAATATCTAAACTGCCATCTGTATAAACATGGTAATATCTACATCGCCATCTGTATAAACATGGAAATATCTACACTGCTATCTGTATAAATATGGAAATATGATCACCGCTATCTCTATGAACATAGAAATGTCTACACTGCAATCTTTATAAACATGGAAATATCTACACCGTTATCTCTACAAACATGGAAATATTTACACCGACATCTGTATAAACATGCAAATATCTACACAGTCATCTGTATAAACATGGAAATGTCTACACAACCATCTCTATAAACAAGGAAATATCTACACTGCCATCTCCAGAAACATGGAACTATCTACAACGCCATCTGAATAAACATGGAAATAACTACACCACTATCTGTATAAACATGGAAATAACTACACTGCCATCTGTATAAACATGGCAATATCTACACAGCCATCTCTATAAACATGGAAATACCTACACCGCTATCTGTATAAACATGGAAATATCTACACCGCCATCTCTATAAATATGGGAACATCAACACCGGTATCTCTGTAAACATGGAAATGTCTATACCGCTATCTCTATAAACATGGAAGTATCTACACCGCTATCTCTATGAACCTGAAAATATCTAAACCAACATCTGCAAAAACATGGAAATATCTACTCAGTCATCTGTATAAACTTGGAAATATCTACACCGCCATCTGCATAAACATGGAAATATCTACACGGCCATCTGCATAAACTTGGAAATATCAACACCGCCATCTGTCTAAACCTGGAAATATCTACACCGCCATCTGTATAAACATGGAAATATCTGCAACGCTATCTGTGTAAACATGGAAATATCTACACCGCTATCTGTAAAACGTGGAAATATCTACACCACTATCTCTATAAACCTGAAAATATCAACACCGACTTCTGTGTAAACACGGAAATACCTACACAGTCATCTGTACAAACGTGGAAATGTCTACATCGCAATCTGTATAAACGTGGAAATATCTACACCGCTATCAGTATAAACGTGGAAATATCTACTCCGATATCTCTATAAACATGGAAATATCTACACTGCTATCTGTATAAAGATGGAAATATCTACACTGCTATCTGTAAAACGTGGAAATATCTACACCGCTATCTGTATAAATTTGGAAATATCTACACCGCTATCTGTATAAACATGGAAATATCTGCACCGCTATCTGTATAAACAAGGAAATATCTACACCGCCATCGGCAAAAACATTGAAATATCTACCCCGCCATCTGTATAAACATGGAGATATCTACACCGCTATCTGTATAAATATGGAAATATCTACACTGCTATCTCTATAAACATGGAAATGTCTACACCACTATCTTTATAAACATGGAATTATCTTCACTGCCATCTGTATACACATGGAAATATCTACACAGCCATCTGTATAAATATGGAAATATCTACACCGCTATCTCAATAAACATGGAAATATCTGCACTGCAATCTCTATAAACATGGAAATATCTACAGCGCCATCTCTATAAACATGAAAATAACTACACCGCCATCTCCAGAAACATGGAACTATCTATACCGCCATGTGTATAAACATGGAAATATCTACACCACTATCAGTATAAACAAGGAAATATCTACAATGACATCTGTATAAAGTTGGAAATATCTACACCACGAGCTGTATAAACGTGGAAATATCTACAGCGCTATCAGTATAAACATGGAAATACCATCACCGCTATCTGTATAAACATGATAATATCTACACAGCTATGTGTATAAACGTGGAAATATCTACACCTCTATCTCTATAAACATGGAAATACCTTCACTACCATCTCTATAAACATGGAAATATCTACACCGCTATCTGTATAAACATGGAAATACCTACTACGCTATCTGTATACACAAGGAAATATCTACAACGCTATCTGTGTAAACATGGAAATATCTACATAGCTATCTGTGTAAACTTGGAAATATCTACACAGCTATCTGTTTAAAGATGGAAATATCTACACTGCAATCTGTGCAAAGATGGAAATATCTACACCGCTATCTCTGTAAACATGGAAATATCTACACCGCTATCTGTATAAACAAGGAAATATCTACACCGCCATCTGTATAAACATGGAAATATCTACACCGCCATCTCTATAAACATGGAAATATCTACACCGCTATATGTCTAAATTTGGAAATAACTTCACCGCTATCTCTATGTACATGGAAATATCTACACCGCCATCCATAATAAACATGGAAATAACTACACATCTATCTGTATAAATATAGAAAAATCTACAACGCTATCTCTGCAAACATGGAAATGTATACACCGCTAACTCTATAACATGGAAATATCTACACCGCTATCTCCATAAACCTGAAAATATCTAAAGCGACATCTGTATAAACATGGAAATACCTACACAGTCATCTGTATAAACATGGAAATATCTACACCACAATCTGTATAAACTTGGATATATCAACAATGCCATCTGTATAAACACGGAAATAACTGCACAGCCATCTCTATAAACATGGAAATATCTACACCGCCATCTGTATAAACATGGAAATATCTACACCACGATCTGTGTAAACATGGAAATATCTTGACTGTTATCTGTATAAACATGGAAATATCTAAACCGTTATCTGTATAAACATGCAAATACCTACACCGCTATCTGTATAAACATGGAAATATCTACACCACCATCCGTAGAATCATGGAAATACCCACACCTCGAGCTGTATAAACAAGGAAGTATCTACACCGATATCTGTATAAACATGGAAATACCAACACCGCTACCTGTATAAACATGGAAATATCTACACCGCTATCTGTACAAACATGGGAATATCTACACCGCTATCTCTATAAACATGGAAATACCTACACCGCTATCTCTATAAACATGGAAATATCAGCACCGTTATCTCTACAAACATGGAAATACCTACAAAGCCATCTACATAAACAGGGAAATATCTACACGGCCATCTATATGAACATTTAAATATCTACACCGCTATCTCTATAAACATGGAAATATCTACACCGCTATCTCTATAAACATGGAAATAACAACACATCAACCAGTATAAACATGGAAATATCTCCACCGCTATCTGTATAAACATGGAAATATCTACACCGCTAACTGTATGAACAAGGAAATACCTTCACCACTATCTCTATAAACATGGAAGTACCAGCACCGCTATCTTTACAAACATGGAAATATATACACTGGCATCTCTTTAAACATGGAAATACCTACACTGCCATCTACATAAACAAGGAAATATCTACACGGCCATCTATATAAACATGGAAATATCTACACCGCTATCTCTATATACATGGAAATATCTAAACAGCCACCTGTAAAATCATCAAAATATCTACACAGTTATCTGTATAAACATGGAAATATCTACACCACCTTCTGTATAAACATAGAAATATGTACACTGCCATCTGTATACACATGGAAATATCGACACAGCCATCTGTAGAAACATGGAAATATCTACAACGCTATCTCTATAAACATGAAATACCTACAGCACTATCTGTATAAACAGGGAAAAACCTACACCGCCATTTGTATAAACATGGAAATATCTACACTTCTATCTGTATATAGAAGTAAATATCTACACCACCAGCTGTATAAACAAGGAAGTATCTACACCGCTATCTGTATGAGCATGGAAACAGCAACACCACTCCCAGTAAAAACATGGAAATATCTACACCGCTATCTGTATAAACATTGAAATATCTACAACACCATCTGTAAAAACATGGATATATCTACACAGTCATCTGTATAAACATGGAAATATCTACACCACCATCTCTATAAACATGTAAATATCTACACTGCCATCTGTACACATATGGAAATGTCTACACAGCCATCTCTATAAACATGGAAATAAATACACCGCTATCTCTATAAACATGGAAATACCTGAACCGCTATCTCTATAAACATGGATATACCTACACCGCTATCTCTGTAAACATGGAAATATCTATACTGCCATCTCCATAATCATGAAAATATCTACACTGCCATCTCCATAATCATGGTACTATCTACACCGCCATCTGTATAAAAATGGAGATATCTACACCGCCATCTGTATAAACATGGAAATATCTACACAGTCATCTGTATAAAGATGGAAATATCTAGACTGCCATCTGTATAATCATGGAAATATCTGCACAGCCATCTGTAAAAATATGGAAATATCTACACAGACATCTGTATAAACATGGAGATATCTACACCGCAATCTGTATAAACGTGGAAATATCTAAACCGCTATCTGTATAAACATGGAAATCTCTACACTGCTATCTATATACACATGGAAATATCAACACTTCTATCTGTATGAACATGGAAATATCTACACTGCGTTCTGTAGGAACATGGAAATATCTGCACCGCTATCTGTATAAAGATGGAAATATCTACACCGCTATCTGTATAAACATGGAAATATCTACACCACTAACTCTATAAACATGGATATATATACACTACGATCAGTATAAACGTGGAAATATCTACACAGACATCTGTATAAACATGGAAATTTCTACACCGCCATCTGTAAAAACATGGAAATAGCTACACAGTCATCTGTATAAACATGGAAATACCTACACTGCCATATGTATACACATGGAAATATCTACAAAGACATCAGTATAAACATGGAAATATCTACACCGCAATCTCTATAAACATGGAAATTCCTACACCGCGATCTGCATAAACATGGAAATATCTACACTGCGATCTGTATAAACATGGAAATATTTAAACTGCTATCTCTATAAACATGGAAATATCTACAGCACCATCTGTATAAACATGGAAATAACAACACCACTATCTATATAAACATGGAAATATCTATACTGCCATCTCTATAAACAAGGAAATATCTACACCGTCATGTTTATAAACATGGAATTATCTACAGTGTCATCTGTATAGACATGGAAATATCTACACCACTATGTATATAAACATGGAAATATCTACACAGCTGTCTCTATAAACATGGAAATATCTTCACCGCTATGTGTATAAACATGGAAATATCTCCACTGCTATCGCTATAAACAGAGAAACATCTACACCGCTATCTGTATAAACGTGGAAATATCTACACCGCTATCTGCATAAACATGGAAATATCTACACCGCTATCTGTATAAACTTGGAAATATCTACACCGCTATCTCTATGAACATGGAAATATGTACACCGACATCTCTATAAAAATGGAAATATCTACACCGCCATCTACATAAACAAGGAAATGTCTACACCACCATCTATATAAACATGGAAATATCTACACCACCATCTGTATAAACATGGAAATATCTCCACTGCTATCTGTAAAAACATGGAAATATCTCCATCGCTATCTGTATAAACATGGAAATATCTACACCGCTATCTGCATAAACATGGAAATATCTACACCGTCATCTGTATAAACAAGGAAACATCTACAACGCTATCTGTATTAACATTGAAATATCTACACCGCTATCTGTATAAACATGGAAATATCTGCACCGCTATCTGTATAAACATGGAAATATCTACACTGCTATCTCTATAAATATAGAAATGTCTACAACACCATCTCTATAAACCTGGAAATATGTACAGAGTTATCTTTATAAACATGGAAATATCTACAACAACATCTCTATAAACATGAAAATATCTACACTGCCATCTGTATACACATGAAAATATCTACACAGCCATCATTATAAATATGGAAGCATGTGCACCGGTATCTCCATATACATGGGATACCTACAGGGCTGTCTCTATAAACATGGAAATATCTACACCGCAATCTCTACAAACATGCAAATATTTACATCGCCATCTCTATAAACATGAAAATATGTACACTTCCATCTACATGAACATGGAAATATCTACACAGCCATTTCTGTAAACATGGAAATATGTACACCTCTATCTGTATAAACATGGAAATATCTACACTACCATCTTTATAAACATGGAAATATCCACATCGTGACCTGTATAAACATGGAAATATCTACACCGCTATCTCTATAAACATGGAAATATCTACAGAGCTATCTGTATAAACATTGAAATATCTACACCGCTATCTCTATAATCGTGGAAATATGTACACCGCCATCTCTATAAACATGGAAATATCTAGACCGTCATCTACATAAACAAGGAAATATCTACATCGCTGTCTATATAAACATGGAAATATCTAAACCGCCATCTGTATAAACATGGCAATATCTACACTGCCAACTGTAGAAAAATGAAAATATCTACACCACGATCTTTATAAACTTGGAAATATCTACACTGCTATCTGTATAAACATGGAAATATCTACGCCGCTATCTGTATAAACATGTTAATATCTATACCGCTAACTGTATAAACATGGAAATACCTACACTGCTATCTGTGTAAACATGGAAATATCTACACTGCTATCTGTGTAAAGATTGAAATTTCTACACAGCAATCTGTGCAAAGATGGAAATATCTACACCACTATCTGTGTAAACATGGAAATATCTACACCGCTATCTGTATAAACATGGAAATATCTACACCACTATCTGTATTAACGTGGAAATATCTACATCGCCGTCTGTATAAACATGGAAATAACTACACCGTCATCTGTATAAACATGGAAATATCTGCACTGCTATCTGTATAAACATGGAAATAACTACACCGCTATCTCTGTAAACATGGAAATATCCTCACCGCTATCTGTATAAACATGGAAATATCTACACCGCTATCTCTATAAATATGGAAATATCTACAACACCCTCTGAATAAACCTGGAAATATCTACACAGTCATCTGTATAAACATGGAAATATCTATACCAACATCTGTATAAACCAGGAAATATCTACACTGCCATCTGTATAAACATGAATATATCTACAGAGCCATCAGTATAAACATGGAAATATCTACACCGCAATCTCCATATACATGGAAATACCTACAGGGCAATCTCTATAAACATGGAAATATCAACACCGCAATCTCTATAAACATGGAAATATCTACACAACCATCTCTATAAACATGAAAATATCTACACTTCCATCTCCATAAACATGGAAATCTCTACACATCCATTTGTGTAAACATGGAAATATGTACACCTCTATATGTATAAACATGGAAATATCTACTCTACCATCTTTATAAACATGGAAATAACTACATCGTGACCTGTATAAACATGGAAATATCTACACCGCTATCTCTATAAACATGGAAATATCTACAGCGCTATGTCTATAAACATTGAAATATCTACACTTCTATCACAATAAACATGGAAATATGTACACCGCCATCTCTATAAACATGGAAATATCTACACCGCCATCTAAATAAACAAGGAAATATCTACACAGCCATCTATATAAACATGGAAATATCTACACCGCAATCTGTGTAAACATGGAAATATTTTCACAGCCATCTGTATAAACATGGAAATATCTTCACCGCCATCTCTATAAGCATGAAAATATCTACACCACCATCTCCATAAACGTGGTACTATCTACACCGTCATTTGTGTAAACCTGGAAATAACTACACCAATATCTGCATAAACAAGGAAATATCTACACTGCCATCTGTATAGCGAAGGAAATATCTACATCGTGAGCTGAATAAACATGGAAGTATCTACATCGCTATCTGTATAAACATGTAAATATCTACACTGCTATCTTTTTAGATATGGAAATATCTACACCGCTATCTCCCTAATCATGGATATGCCTACAACTCTATCTGTATTAACTTGGAAATATCTAAACCGCTATCTCTATAAACGTGGAAATATCTACAAATCTATCTCTGTAAATATGGAAATATATAAACCACTATCTCTATAAACATGGAAATATCAACAACGCTATCTTTGTAAACATGGAAATATCAACCCCGCTATCTGTATAAACATGGAAATATCTGCAGCGCTATCTGTATAAACATGGAAATATCTACACAACCATCTGTATTAACATGGAAATATCTACAGCGTATCTCTATAAACATGGAAATAAATGCTCTGCTATCTCTATAAACATGGAAATATCTTCACCACTATCTCTATAAACATGTAAATATCTACAACGCCATCTCTATAAACATGAAAATATCTACACTGCCATCTCCATAATAATGGAAATATCTAAACCGCCATCTGTATAAAAATGGAAATATCTACACCGCCATCTGTATAAACATGGAAATACTTACAAAGTTATCTGTATAAACATGGAAATATCTACACCGCTATCTGTATAAACATGGAAATATCTAGACCTTTGTCTGTATAAACATGCAAATATCTACACCGCTATCTGTATAAACATGGAAATACCTACATCGCTATCTGTATAAACATGGAAACACCTCCACTGCTATCTGTATAAACATGGAAATACCTACACCGCTATATGTATAAACATGGAAATATTTACACCACTATCTCTATAAACATGGAAATAGCTACAGCGCCATTCGTATAAACATGAATATGTCTACACAGTCATCTGAATAAACATGGAAATATATACACGGCTATCTCTAAAAAAATGGAAATTCCTACACTGCTATATCTATAAACATGGAAATACCTACACCGCTATATCTATAAACATGGAAATATCTACACTGCCATCTGTATAAACATAGAAATATCTACAATGCCATCTGTATAAACATGGAAATACCAACACCGGTATCTGTATAAACATAGAAATATCTACACCGCGATCTATTTAAACATGGAATTATCTACACGGCTATCTGTATAAACATGGAAATATCTACACAGCTATCTGTATAAACATGGAAATATCTTCACCGCCATCTGTAGAAACATGGAAAGATCTACACAGTCATCTGTATAAACATGAAATATCTACACCGCCATCTGTAGAATCATGGATCTATCTACAAAGACATCTGCATAAACATGGAAGTATCTACACCACCATCTGTATAAATTTGGAAATATCTACTCTGCCGTCTGTATACACATGGAAATACCTACACAGCCATCAGTAAAAACATGGAAACATCTACACCGCTGTCTCTATACACATGGAAATACCTACACCGCTATCTCTATAAACATGGAAATATCTACACCGCCATCTCTATAAACATGAAAATTTCTACTCCGCCATCTCCATAAACCTGGAACTATCTACACCACCATCTCTGTAAACATGGAAATATCCACACCGTTATCTGTATAAACATGGAAATATCTACAGGGCCATCTGTAGAAAGATGGAAATATCTACAAAGCGATATGTATAAACATGGGAATGTCTACACCGCTTCCTGTATAAACATGGAAATGTCTACACCGCTATCTGTATAAACATGGAAATATCTACACCACGATTTGTTTAAACATGGAAATATCTACACTGCTATCTGAAAAACACGGAAGTATCTAAAACACTTTCTGTATAAACATGGAAATATCTACACAACAATCTGAATAAACATGGAAATATCTACAACGCAATCTGTGAAAAGATGGAAATATCCACACCGCTATCTGTGCAAACATGGAAATATCTACACCGCTATCTCTATAAACATGGAAATATCTACACTGTCATCTGTGTAAACATGGAAATATCTACACCGCTATCTGTATAAATATGGAAATATCTACACCACAATCTCTATAAATATGGAAATATCTACAACGGTATCTGTAAACATGGAAATATCTACAAAATTATCTGTGTTAACATGGACATATCTTCCCCGCTATCTCTCTAAACATGGAAATATGTACACCGCCATCTGTGTAAAGATGGAAATATCTACACCGCTATCTGTATAAACATGGAAATTTCCACAAGGCAATCTCTGTGAACATTGAAATATCTACACCGCTATCTGTGTAAACATGGGAATATATACACCGCTATCTCTATAAAGATGGAAATATCTACACCGCTATCTGTATAATCGTGGTAATATCTACACCGCTATCTGTATAAACGTGGAAATATCTACACCGCTATCTGAATAAACGTGGAAATATCTACAACGCTATCTGTATAAACATGGAAATATTTGCAACGCTATCTGTGTAAGCGTGGAAGTATCTACACAGCTATCTGTGTAAACTTGGAAATATCTACGCCGCTATCTGTGTAATGATGGAAATATCTACATCGCAATCTGTGCAAAGATGGAAATATCTACACCGCCATCTACATGAACTTTGAAATACCTACAAAGTCTTCTATATAAACATGGAAATATCTACACCACTATCTATATAAACATGGAAATATCTACACTGTCATCTGTATAAAAATGGAAATATCTACACTGCCATCTCTAAATACATGGAAATATCTACACTGCTATCTGTATAAACATGGAAATATCTACACCGCTACCTGTGTAAATATGGAAAAATCTACACCGCCATGTGTATAAACATTGAAATATCTACACTGCCATCTGTATAAACATGGAAATATATCACCGTTATCTGTATAAACATGGAAATATCTACACCGCTCTCTTTATAAACATGGTAATACCTTCACCGCTATATGTATAAACATGGAAATATCTACAACACTATCTGAGTAAACATGGAAATATCTACACAGCTATCTGTGTAAAGATGGAAATAGGTACACCGCTAACTGTGTAAAGATGGAAATATGTACTCCGCAATCTGTGAAAACATGGAAATATCTACACCGCTGTCTCTGTAAACATGGAAATACCTACACCGCTATCTGTATAAACATGGAAATACCTACACTGCTATCTGTATAAACATGGAAATATCTACACCGCTATCTGTATAAACATAGAAATATCTACACCAAGATCTGTATAAACATGGAAATATCTACACTGTCATCTGTATAAAAATGGAAATATCTACTCTGCCATCTCTAAATACATGGAAATATCTACACTGCTATCTGTATAAACATGGAAATATCTACACCGCTACCTGTGTAAATATGGAAAAGTCTACACCGCCATGTGTATAAACATTGAAATATCTACACTGCCATCTGTATAAACATGGAAATATATCACCGTTATCTGTATAAACATGGAAATATCTACACCGTCATCTGTATAAACATGGAAATATAACACCGCTATCTGTGTAAACGTGGAAATATCTACACCACTATCTCTATAAACTTGGAAATGCCTGCACCGCTATCAGTATAAACATGGAAATATCTACACCACTATCTCTATAAACATGGAAATACCTACATGGCCATCTGTATAAACATGGAAATATCAACACAGTCATCGGTATAAACATGGAATTGTATACACCACCATCTCTATAAACACGGAAATATCTACACTGCCATTTGTATACACATGGAAATAACTACACAGCAATCAGTATAAACATAGAAACATCTACAACGCTATCCCTATACACATGGAAATACGTAAACCGTTACCTCTATAAACATGGAAATATCTACACCGCAATCTCTATAAACAGGGAAATAACTGCACCAACATCTGTATAAACATGAAAATATCTACACCCCATCTCCATAAACATGGAAGTATCTACACCACCATCTGTCTAAACGTGGAAATATCTACACCGCTATCTGAATAAACATGGAAACACCTCCACCGCTACCTGTATAAACATGGAACTATCTACACTGCTATCTGTATAAACATGCAAATATCTACAACGTTATCTGTGTAAACATGGAAACATCTACACAGCTATCTGTGTAAACATGGAAATATGTACACCGTTATCTGTGTAAACATGGAAATATCTACACTGCAATCTCTTCAAAGATGGAAATATCTACATCGCTATCTCTGTTATCATGGAAATATCTACACCGCTATCTGTATAAACACGGAAATATCTACACCTCTATCTGTGTAAACTTGGATATATCTACAACGCCATCTGTCTAAACATGGAAATATCTCCATCGCCATCTGTATAAACATCGAAATATCTAAACCGCTATCTGTAAAAATGTGGAAATGTATACATCGCTATCTCTATAAACATGGAAATATCTACACCGCTACCTGTTTAAAAATGGAAATTTCTACACCGCAATCTGTGCAAAGATGAAAATATCTACAACACTATCTGTGTAAACATGGAAATATCTACACTGCTACCTGTATAAACATGGAAATATCTACAATGCTCTCTGTATAAACATGGAAATATCTACAACGCCAGTTGTATAAATATGGAAATATCTACACAGTCATCTGTATAAACATGGAAATATCTACACAGCTATCTGTATAAACATGGAAATATCTACAGCGCTATCTCTATAAACATGGAAATATCTGCACCGCTACCTCTATAAACATGGAAATACCTACACGGATATCTCTATAAACATGGAAATATCCACACCGCATTCTGTATAAACATGGAAATATCTACAGAGCCATCAGTATAAACATGGAAATATCTACACCTCCACCTGTATAAACATGGAAATACCTACATTGCCATCTGTATACACATGGAAATATCTACACAGTTATCTGTATCAACATGGAAATAACTACATCGCTATCTCTATAAACATGGAAATACCTACACCGCTCTCTCTATAAACATGGAAATATCTACATCACTATCTCTATAAACATGGAAATATCTACACCACCATCTCTATATACATGAAAATATCTACACTGTCATCTCCATAAAAATGGAAATATCTACACCGCCATCTGTATAAATATGGAGATATCTACACTGCCATCTGTATAAAATGCAATTATCTACACCGTGAGCAGTATAAACATGGAAATAACTACACCGCAATCTGTATAAACATGGAAATATCTACACCGCTATCTGTATAAACATGGAAATATCTACTCCGCTATCTCTATAAACATGGAAATACCTACACCGCTATCTATATAAACATGGAAATATCTACACCGCTATCTCTATAAACATGGAAATATATACACCGCCATCTCTATAAACCTGAGAAAGCCTACACCGCCATCTACATAAACGAGGAAATATCTACACCGCCATCTGTATAAACATGGGAATATCTACACCGCTGTCTCTATAAACATGGAAATATGTACACCGCCATCTGTAGAATTGTGGATCTATCTACAAAGTCATCTGTATAAACATGGAAGTATCTAAACCACCATCTGTATAAATTTGGAAATATCTACTCTGCCATCTGTATACACATGGAAATACCTACACAGCCATCAGTAAAAACATGGAAACATCTACACTGCTGTCTCTATACTCATGGAAATACCTACACCGCTATCTCTATAAACATGGAAATATCTACACCGCCATCTCTATAAACATGAAAATTTCTACACCACCATCTCCATAAACCTGGAACTATCTACACCACCATCTCTGTAAACATGAAAATATCCACACCGCTATCTGTATAATCATGGAAATATCTACAGGGCCATCTGTAGAAAGATGGAAATATCTACAAAGCGATATGTATAAACATGGGAATGACTACACCGCTTCCTGTATAAACATGGAAATGTCTACACCGCTATCTGTATAAACATGGAAATATCTACACCACGATTTGTTTAAACATGGAAATATCTACACCGCAGTGTGTGAAAAGATGGAAATATCCACACCGCTATCTGTGCAAAAATGGAAATATCTACACTGCTATCTCAATAAACATGGAAATATCTACACCGCTATCTGTATAAATATGGAAATATCTACTCCACTAACACTAAAAAGAAGGAAATATCTACAATGCTAACGGTATAAACATTGAAATACCTACACCGCAATCTGTATATACATGGAAATACCTACACCACCATCTGTATAAAAATGGAAATACCTAAAGAGTCATCTGTATATACATGGAAATATCTACACCACTGTCTCTATAAACATGGAAATATCTACACGGCCATCTGTATAAACATGGAAATATCTACACAGCCACCAGTATAAACATGGAAATATCTACATCACTATGTGTATAAACATGGAAATACGTACAGCGCTATTTGTATAAACAAGGAAATATCTCCAACACTATCTGTACAAACATGGAAATATCTACACCGCTATATTTATAAAAATGGAAATATCTACACCGCAATTTGTATAAACATGGAAAAATCTACAACACTATCTGTTTAAACATGGAAATATCTACACAGCTGTCTGTGTAAACATGGAAATATGTACACCGCTATCTGTGTGAAGATGGATATAACTACACCGCAATCTGTGCAAATATGGAAATATCTACACCTCTATCTCTGTAAATATGGAAATACCTACACCGCTATCTGTATAAACATGGAAATATCTACACCGCTATCTGGATAAACATGGAAATATTTACACCGCGATCGGTAAAAACATGGATATATCTACACCGCTATCTGAATAAACATGGAAACATCTACACCGCTATCTGTATAAACATGGAAATATCTACACCGCTATCTGTATAAATATGAAAATATCTACACCTATATCTGTATAAACATGGAAATGTCTACACCGCTATCTGTATAAACATGGAAATATCTACATGGCTATCTCTATAAAAATGGAAGTATCTACAACGCCATCGGTATAAACATGGAAAAACCGACACAGTCATCTGTATAAACATGGAAATATCTACACCACTATCTGTATAAACATGGAAATAACTACACTGCCATCTATATAAACATGGAAATATCTACATAGTCATCTGAATAAACATGGAAATATCTACAACGCAATTTGTATAAATATGGAAATGTCTACAACGCTATCTCTATAAACATGGAAATATCTACACCGCTATCTTTATAAACATGGAAATACCTGCACCGCTATCTCTGTAAACATGGAAATATCTACACCGCCATCTGTATAAACATGCAAATATATACACAGTCATATGTATAAACATGGAAATATCTACACCGCTATCTGTATAAACATGGAAATATCTACACCGCTATCTGTATAAATATGGAAATATATACACTACTATCTGTGTAAATATGGTAGTATCTACACCGCTATCTCTATAAACATGGAAATGTCTACACTGCTATCTGTATAAACATGGAAATATTTACATGGCTATCTCTGTAAACATGGCAATATCTACACTGCCATCTGTATAAACATGGGAATACGTTCACAGTCATCTGTATAAACATGGTAATATCTACACCACAATCTGTATAAACATGGAAATATCTACACCGCCATCTGAATAAACATGGAAATATTTTACACCGCTATCTGAATAAATATGGAAATATCTACACCATTATCTGCACAAACATGGAAATATCAACCCCGCCATCTGTATAAACATGGAAATATCTACACCGCTATCGGTATAAACCAGGAAATATCTACACCACTATCTTTATAAATATGGAAATATCTACACTGCTATCTGTATAAACATGGGAATATCTACAAAATTATCTGTGTTAACATGGAAATATCTTCACCGCTGTCTCTGTAAACATGGAAATATGTACACCGCTATCTGTGTAAAAATGGAAATATCTACAACGCAATCTTTGCAAATATGGAAATATCTACACCGCTATCTCTGTAAACATGGAAATACCTACACCGCTATCTGAATGAACATGGAAATATCCACACTTCTATCAGTATAAATATTGAAATATCTACACCACGATCTGTATAAACATGGAAATACCTCCACCGCTATCTGTATAGACATGGAAACATCTACACCGCTATCTGTATATACATGGATATATCTACAGCATTATGTGTATAAACCTGGAAATATCTAGAGAGGTCTCTGTGTAAAGATGGAAATATCTACATCGCGATATGTGCAAAGATGGAAATATCTACAACGCTATCTCTATAAACATGGAATTACCTGCCCCGCTATCTGTATAAACATGGAAATATCTACACCGCTATCTGTATAAACATGGAAATATTTACAAGGCTATCTCTATAAATTTGGAAATATCTACACCGCCATCTGTATAAACATGGAAATATCTACACATTCATCTGTATATACATGGAAATATCTACACCACTATCTCTATAAACATGGAAATATCTACACTGCCATCTGTATAAACATGGATATATCTGCACTGCTATCTCTATAAACTTAGAAATATCTACACCGCCATCTCTATAAACATGGAAATATCTACACCGCCATCAGCATAAACATGGAAATAACTACACCGCCATCTGTATAAATATGGAATTATCTACATATCCATCTCTATAAACATAGAAATATCTACACTGCCATCTGTAGAAAGATGGAAGTATCTTCACCGAGATCTGCATAAACATGGATATATCTAAACCACTACCTGTATAAACATGGAAATATCTACACAGCTATCTGCATAAATATGGAAATATCTACACCGCTATCTCTATGAACATGGAAATGTCTACACCGCCATCTGAATAAACACGGAAATACCTACATGGCTATTTCTATAAATATGGAAATATCTACACCGCCGTCTGTATGAACATGTAAATACCTACACAGCCATCTGTATAAACATGGAAATATCAACACCACTATCTGTATAAACATGGAATATCTACACGGCCATCGGCGTAAACATGGAAATATCTACACAGCCATATCTATAAACATGGAAATATCTACACTGCTATCTGTATAAACATGGAAATAGCCACACCGTTATCTCTATAAACATGGAAATATCTACACCACCATCTGTAAAAACATGGAATTATCTCTACTGTCATCTGTATAAACATGGAAATATCTAAACCTCCATCTCTATAATGATGGAAATATCTACAATGCCATCTGTATAAACATGAAAATATCTATACCGCTATCTCTATAAACATGGAAATACCTACACCGCCATCTGTATAAACATGGGAATATCTACACTGCTATCTGTAGAAAAATGGAAATAACTACACCGCTGTCTGTATAAACTTGTTAATATCTACACTGCCATCTGTATATACATGGAAATATCTCCACCGCTATCTGCATAAACTTGGAAATATCAGCACAGCTATCTGTATAAATATGGAAATATCTACACTGCTATCTCTATGAACATGGAATTGTCTACACCACTATCTGTATAAACATGCAAATATCTACCTGGCTGTCTCTATAAACATGGAAATATCTTCACCGATATCTCTATAAACATGGAAATGTCAACACCGCTATCAGTAAAAACATGGAAATATCTACACCGCCATCTGTAAAAACATGGAAATATCTACACCGCCATCTGTAAAAACATGGAAATATCTACAGACCTATCTCTATAAACATGGAAATACGTACACCGCAATCTTTATAAACAAGGAAATATCTACACCGTTATCTGTAAAAACATGGAAATAACCACACCGCTGTCTGTATAAAATTGGAAATATCTACACCGTCATCTATATAAACATGGAAATAACTCCACCGCTATCTGTATAAACATGGAAATATCTGCACCGCTATCTGTATAAACATGGAAATATCTACACCGCTATCTGTAGAAACATTGGAATATCTCCACCAATATCTGTATAAACATGGAAATAACTGCACCGCTATCTGTATAAAGATGGAAATATGTACACCGCTCTCTTTATAAACATGGTAATACATTCACCGCTATCTGTATAAACGTGGAAATATCTACAACACTATCTGTGTAAACATGGAAAGATCTACACAGCTATCTGTGTAAAGATGGAAATATGTACACCGCTATCTGTGAAAAGATGGAAATATGTACATCGCAATCTGTGCAAATATGGAAATATGTACACCGATTTCTCTGTAAACATTGAAATATCTACAACGCTATCTGTATAAACATGGAAATATCTACACCGCTGTCTGTATAAACATGGAAATGTCTACACCACGATCTCAATAAACATGGAAATATCTACACCGCTATCTGTATAAACATGGAAATATCTACAACGCTATCTGTATAAAAGTGGAAATATCTACACCGCTACCTGCATAAATATGGAAATATCTACACTGCTATCTCTATAAACAAGGAAATGTCTACACCGCTATCTGTATAAAGATGGAAATATCTACAGGGCTATCTCTATAAACATGGAAATATCTACACCGCCATCTGCATAAACATGGAAATAACTACACAGACATCTGTATAAACATGGAAATATCTACACCAATATCTGTATAAACATGGAAATAACTACACCACAATCTGTATAAACATGGCAATATCTGCACTGCTATCTTTATAATCATGGAAATAGCCAAACCGCTGTCTGTATAATCATGGAAATATCTACATCGCCATCTGTAAAAACTTGAATATATCTACATAGTCATATGTATAAACATGGAAATATCAACACCTCCAACTGTATACACATGGATATATCTACACAGCCATCTGTAGAAACATGGAAATAACTACACCGCTATCCTCATAAACATGGGAATACCTACACCGCAATCTGTATAAAAATGGAAATATCTACACCGCTATCTGTAGAAACATGGAAATATCCCCACCGCTATCTTTATATACATGGGAATACCTACACCGCAATCTGTATAAAAATGGAAATATCTACACCGCTATCTGTATAAACATGGAAATATCCCCACCGCTATCTCTATCAACATGGAAATATCTACACCGCTATCTTTATAAACATGGAAATATCTACACCGGTATCTGTGTAAACATGGAAATATCTACACCACCATCTGTAGAAACATGGAAATATCTCCACCGCTATCTGTATAAACATGGAAATATCTACTCCCCCATCTGTATAAACATGGAAATATCTTCACCGCTATCTGTATAAACATGGAAATACCAACACCACTATCTGTAAAAACATGGAAATACCTACACCGCTATCTGTATAAACATGGAAATATATACACCACTATCTCTATAAACATGGAAATACCTACAGAGCCGTCTCTGTAAACATGGAAATATCTACACCGCCATCTAAAAAAACATGGAAATATGTACACCGCTATCTGTATAAACATGGAAATATCCATAACACTATCTGTGTAAACATGGAAATATCTACACAGCCATCTGTGAAAACATGCAAATTTGTACACTGCTATCTGTGTAAAGATGGAAATATCTACACCACAATCTCAATAAACATGGAAATATCTGCACCGGTACCTCTATAAACATGGAAACATCTGCACCGCTATCTCTATAAACATGGAAATAACTACATCGTCATCTGTAGAATCATGGAAATATCTACTCTGTCATCTGTATATACATGGAAATATCTACACCACCATCTCTGTAAACATGGAAATATCTAAATTGCCATCTGTATACACATGGAAATATCTACACAGACATCAGTATGAACTTGGAAACATCTGCACCGCTATCTCTATACACATGGAAATACCTACACCGCAATCTCTATAATCATTGAAATATCTACAATGCTATCTCTATAAACAGGGTAATATATACACCGCCACCTCTACGAGCATGAAAATATCTACAGGCCATCTCCGTAAACATGGAACTATCTACACAGCCATCTGTGTAAACATGGAAATATCTACGCCGCGAGCTGTATAAACATTGAAATATCTACACCACTATCTCTATAAACTTGGAAATACCTACACAGCCACCTCTGTAAACATGGAATTATCTACACCACTATCTCAGTAAACACAGAAATGTCTACATGGCCATCACTATAAACATGGAAATATCTACCACGCCATTTGCATAAACATGGAAATATCCACACCGCCATCTGTATAAACATGGAAATATCTACACTGCAATCTGTATAAACATAGAAGTATCTGCAATGCCATCTGTAGAAAGATGGAAATATCTGCACTGAGATCTGCATAAACATGGAAATATCTACAACTCAACCTGAATAAACATGGAAATACCTACACCGATATCTGTATAAATATGGAAATATCTACACCGCTATCTGTATAAACATGGAAATATCTAGAACACTATCTGTGTAAACATGGAAATATCTACAAAGCTATCTGTGTAAACATGGAAATATGTACACCGCTTTCTGAGTAAAGATGGAAATATCTACACCGCATTCTCTGTAAATATGGAAAAATCTACACCGCTATCTCTGTAAGCATGTAAATACCTACACCGCTATCTCTATAAAGATGGAAATATCTACACCGCTATCTGTATAAATATGGAAATATCTACACCGCTATCTCTATAAACATGGAAAAGTCTACACCGCTAACTGTATAAACATGGAAATATCTACACCGCTATCTGTATAAACATGTAAATAACTTCACCGCTATCTGTATAAACATGGAAATATCTACACCGCTCTCTTTATAAACATGGTAATACCTTCACCGCTATCTGTATAAACATGGGAATATCTACAACACTATCTGTGTAAACATGGAAATATCTACACAGCTATCTGTGCAAAGATAGAAATAGGTACACTGCTAACTGTGTAAAGATGGAAATATCTACACCGCTATCTCTGTAAACATGGAAATATCTACACGAATATCTGTATAAACATGGATATATCTACACTGCTATCTGCATAAACATGGAAATATCTACACCGCTATCTGTATAAACCTGGAATGATCTACACCATGATCTGTATAAACATGGAAATATCACCACTGCTATCTGTATAAACATGGAAATACCTCCACCGCTATCTGTATAAACATGGATAATCTCCACCACTATCTGTATAAACATGGAAATATCTACACCGCTATCTGTATAAACCTGAAATATCTACACCGATATCTGTATAAACATGGATATATCTACACCGCTATCTGTATAAACATGGAAATACCTACACCGCTATCTGTATAAAAATGGAAATATCTACACCGCTATCGATATAAACATGTAAATATCTACACCGCTCTCTTTATAAACATGGTAATACCTTCACAGCTATCTGTATAAACATGGGAATATCTACACTATCTGTGTAAACATGGAAATATCTACACAGCTATCTGCGCAAAATGGAAATAGGTACACAGCTAACTGTGTGAAGATGGAAATATCTACACCGCTGTCTCTGTAAACATGGAAATATCTACACCACTATCTGTATAAACATGGAAATATCTACACTGCTATCTGTATAAACATGGAAATACCTACACCGCTATCTCTATAAACATGGAAATATGTACACGTCTATCTGTATAAACATGGAAATATCTACACCTCCATCTGTATAAACATGGAAATATCTACACTACCATCTGCATACACATGGAAATATCTACACAGCTATCCGTATAAACATGGAAATATCTACACCGCTATCTCTATAAACATGGAAATATCTACACCGCTATCTCTATAAACATGGAAATATCTACACCGCTGTCTGTATAAACATGGAAATAACTACACCGTTATCTGTATAAACATGGAAATATCTGCACCGCTATCTGTATAAACTTGGAAATATCTACACCGCCATCTGTATAAACATGGAAATATCTGCACCGCTATCTGTATAAACTTTGAACTATCTACACCGCTATCTGTATATACATGGAAATATCTCCAACGCTATCTGTATAAACATGGAAATATCTCCACCGCTATCTGTATAAACATGGAAAATCTCCACCGCTGTCTGTATAAACATGAAAATATTTACACCGCTATCTGTATAAACATGGAATATCTACATCGATATCTGTATAAACATGGAAATATATACATCGCTATCTGTATAAACATGGAAATATCTGCACAGCTATCTATATAAACATGGAAATATCTACACCGCTCTCTTCATAAACATGGTAATATCTTCAACGCTATCTGTATAAACATGGGAATATCTACAACACTATCTGTGTAAACATAGAAATATCTACACAGCTATCTGTGCAAAGATGGAAATAGGTACACTGCTAACTGTGTAAAGATGGAAATATCTACACTGCTGTCTCTGTAAACATGGAAATATCTACACCACAATCTGTATAAACATGGAAATATCTACACCGCTATCTGTATAAACATGTAAATATCTCCACCGCTATCTGTATAAACATGGAAATATCTCCACCGCTATCTGTATAAACATGGAAAATCTCCACCGTTCTCTGTATAAACATGGAAATATCTACACCGCTATATGTATAAACATGGAATACCTACACCGATATCTGTATAAACATGGAAATATCTACACCGCAATCTCTATAAACATGGAAATATCTACACCGCTATCTGCATAAACATGTAAATATCTTCATCGCTATCTGTATAATCATGGAAATATCTACACCGCTGTCTTTATAAACATGGTAATACCTTCACCGCTATCTGTATAAACATGGGAATATCTAGAACACTATCTGTGTAAACAAGGAAATATCTACAGAGCTATCTGTGCAAAGATGGAAATAGGTACACTGCTAACTGTGTAAAGATGGAAATATCTACAACGCTGTCTCTGTAAACATGGAAATATCTACACCAATATTTGTATAAACTTGGATATATCTACACTGCTGTCTTTATAAATATCGAAATATCTACACCGCTATCTGTATAAACCTGGAAATAGCTACACCTCGATCTGTATAAACATGGAAATATCTGCACCGCTATCTGTATAAACATGGAAATGTCTACACCGCTATCTGTATAAACATGGAAATATTTCCACTGCTATCTGTATAAACACGGAAATATCTCCACCGCTATCTATATGAACATGGAAAATCTCCACTGCTATCTGTATAAACATGGACATATCTACACCGCTATCTGTATAAACATGGACTATCTACACCGATATCTGTATAAACATGGATATATCTACACCACTATCTGTATAAACATGGAAATATATACATCGCTATCTGTATAAACATGGAAATATCTACACCGCTATCTGTATAAACATGTAAATATCTACACCGCTCTCTTTATAAACATGGTAATACCTTCACCGCTATCTGTATACTCATGGGAATATCTACACTATCTGTGTAAACATGGAAACATCTACACAGCTATCTGTGCAAAGATGGAAATAGGTACACTGCTAACTGTGTGAAGATGGAAATATCTACACCGCTGTCTCTGTAAACATGAAAATATCTACACCACTATCTGTATAAACATGGAAATATCTACACTGCTATCTGTATAAACATGGAAATATCTACACCGCTATCTGTATAAACATGGAAATAGCTACACCACGATCTGTATAAACATGGAAATATCTACACCGCTATTTGTAATAACATGGAAATATCTACACTGCTATCTCCTTAAACATCGAATTATCTGCACCGCCATCTGTATAAACATGGAAATATCTACACAGTCATCTGTAAATACATGGAATTAACTACACCACCATCTCCATAAACATGGAAAAATCTAAATTGCAATCTGTATACACATGGAAATATCTACACAGACATCAATATAAATATGGAAACATCTGCACCGCTATCTCTATACTCATGAAAATACCTACACCGCAATCTCTATCATCATGGAAATATCTACACCGCTATCTGTATAAACATGGAAAATCTCCACCGCTATCTGTATAAACATGAAAATATTTACACCGCTATCTGTATAAACATGGAATATCTACATCGATATCTGTATAAACATGGAAATATATACACAGCTATCTGTATAAACATGGAAATATCTACACAGCTATCTATATAAACATGGAAATATCTACACCGCTCTCTTCATAAACATGGTAATATCTTCAACGCTATCTGTATAAACATGGGAATATCTACAACACTATCTCTGTAAACATAGAAATATCTACACAGCTATCTGTGCAAAGATGGAAGTAGGTACACTGCTAACTGTGTAAAGATGGAAATATCTACACTGCTGTCTCTGTAAACATGGAAATATCTACACCACAATCTGTATAAAGATGGAAATATCTACACCGCTATCTTTATAAACATGTAAATATCTCCACCGCTATCTGTATAAACATGGAAATATCTCCACCGCTATCTGTATAAACATGGAAAATCTCCACCGTTCTCTGTATAAACATGGAAATATCTACACTGCTATATGTATAAACATGGAATACCTACACCGATATCTGTATAAACATGGAAATATCTACACCGCTATCTGTATAAACATGGAAATATCTACACTGCTATCTGCATAAACATGTAAATATCTTCATCGGTATCTGTATAATCATGGAAATATCTACACCGCTGTCTTTATAAACATGGTAATACCTTCACCGCTATCTGTATAAACATGGGAATATCTAGAACACTATCTGTGTAAACAAGGAAATACCTACAGAGCTATCTGTGCAAAGATGGAAATAGGTACACTGCTAATTGTGTAAAGATGGAAATATCTACAACGGTGTCTCTGTAAACATAAAATATCTACACCAATATCTGTATAAACTTGGATATATCTACACTGCTATCTTTATAAATATCGAAATATCTACACCGCTATCTGTATAAACCTGGAAATAGCTACACCTCGATCTGTATAAACATGGAAATATCTACACCGCGATCTGTATAAACATGGAAATATCTACACCGCTTTCTGTATAAACATGGAAATATCCACACCGCTATCTCTATAAACATGGAAATATCTACACCGCTATCTGTATAAAAATGGAAATATCTACAAAGCTATCTGTGTAAACTTAGAAATATGTACACAGCTATCTGTGTAAACTTGGAAATATCTGCATGGCTATCTGTGTAAAGATGGAAATATCTGCACCGCAATCTGTGCAAAGATGGAAATATCCACACCGCTATCCCTGTAAACATGGAAATATCTACACCGCTATCTGTATAAACATGTATATATCTTCAATACCATCTCTATAAACATGGAAATACCTACACCGCCATCTCTATACACATGGAAATATCTACAGGGCTATCTGTATAAACATAGAAATATCTATACCGCCATCTCTATAAACATGGAAATATCTACACCGCCATCTGAATAAACATGGAAATAACTACACGACCATCTGTGGAAAGAGAGAAATATCAACACCGCGATCTGTATAAAGATGGATATATCTACACAGCTACCTGTATAAACATGGAAATATTAACACCGCTACCTGTATAAACATGGAATTATCTACACCACGATTTGTATAAACAAGGAGATATCTCCACCGATATCTGTATAAACATGGAAATATCTACACCACCGTCTTTATAAACATGGAAATACCTACACCGCTATCTGTATAAACATGGAAATATCTACACCACCGTCTTTATAAACATGGAAATATCTACACCGCAATCTTTATAAACATGGAAATAACTACACCGCCATCTCTATAAACATGGAAATATCTACACCGCAATCTGCATAAACATGGAAATATCTACACCGCTATCTGTATAAATATGGAAATATCTACACCATTCTCTCTATAAACATGGACATATCTACACCGCTCTCTGTATAAACATGGAAATATCTACACCGTTATCTCTATGAACATGGAAATATCTACACCGCCATCTGTATAAACATGCGAATATCTACACAGTCATCTGTATAAACATGGAAATATCTACAACAACATCTCTATAAATATGGAAATATCTACACTGCCATATGTATACAAATGGAAATATGTACACAGCCATCTGTATAAACATGGAAATATTAACACCACGATCTCTATAAACATGGAAATATCTACACTGCCATCTGTGGAAAGATGGAAATATCTACACCGCTACCTGTAGAAACATGGAAATATCTTCACCGCTATCTGTATAAATATGGAAATATCTTCACCACGATCTGTATAAACAAGGAAATATCTCCACCGCTATCTGTGTAAACATGGAAATATCTACACCGCTATCTGTATAAACACGGAAATATCTACAACCCTATCTGTGTAAACATGGAAATATCTACACAGGTATCTGTGTAAACTACGAAATATCTACACCGCTATCTGTGTAAAGATGGAAATATCTACACCGCAATCTGTGCAAACATGGAAATATCTACACCGCTATCTCTGTAAACATGGAAATATCTACACCGCTATGTGTATAAACATGGAAATATCTACACCTCCATCTGTATAAACATGTAAATACCTACACCGCTATCTGTATAAATATGGAAATATCTACACCGCCAGCTGTATAAACATGGAAATATCTACACCGCTATTGGTATAAATATGGAAAAATCTACACTGTTATCTGAATAAACATGGAAATAACTACACCGCCATCTGTATATACATGGAAATATCTACACCACTATCTCTATAAACATGGAAATATCTACACTGCAATCTGTATAAACATTCAAATACCTACACAGTCATCTGTATAAACATGGAAATATCTACACCACCTTCTGTATAAACATGGAAATATATACACCACCATCTCTATAAACATGGAAATATCTACATTACAGTATGTATACACATGGAAATATCTACACCGCTATCTGTATAAACATTGAAATAACTTAACCACTATCTCTATAAACATGGAAATACCTACACCACCATCTCTATAAACATGGAAATATCTACATCGCCATCTGTATGAACATGGAAATATCTACACCGCTATCTGTATAAACATGGAAATATCTACACCACCATCTGTAAAAACATGGAAATATCTACACCGCTATCTGTATAAATATGGAAATATCTACACCTTTATCTCTATAAACATGCAAATAACTACACCGCTATCTGTATAAACGTGGAAATACCTACACCGCTATTTGTATGAAAATGGAAATATCTACACCGCTATATCTATATTATGGAAGTATCTGCACCGTTATCTGAATAAACATGTAAATACAAACACCGCTATCTGTATAAACATGGAAATATCTACACCACGATCTCTATAAACATGGAAATATCTCCACCGCCATCTGTAATCATGGAAATATCTCCACCGCCATCTGTGTAAACATGGAAATATCTACACTGCTCTCTGTATAAATATGGAAATATCTACACCTTTATCTCTATAAACATGTTAATATCTACACCGCTATATGTATAAACATGTAAATGTCTACATCGCTATCTGTATAAACATGGAAATAACTCCACCTCTATCTGTAAGAACATGGAAATATCTACACCGCTATCAGTATAAACACGGAAATATCTACACCGCCATCAGTATAAACTTGGAAATATCTACAAAGCTATCTGTGTAAACACGTAAATATCTACACAGCTATTTGTGTAAACTTGGAAATATATACAGAGCTATCTGTGTAAAGATGGAAATATCTGCACCACAATCTGTTCAAACATGGCCATATCTACACCGCTATCTCTATAAACATGGAGATATGTACACCGCTATCTGTATAAACATGGAAATACCTACACCACTATCAGAATACAAAGGAAAATATCTACACCGCCATCTGAATAAACAAGGAAATATCTGCACCGCCATCTGCATAAACATGGAAATATCTACACCGCTATCTCTATAACCATGGAAATACCTACACCACCATCTATATAAACATGGAAGTACATACACTAACATCTGTATACACATGAAAATACCTACACAGCCATCTGTATAAACATGGAAATATCTACACCGCTGTCTCTATAAACATGGAAATATCTCCACCGCTCTCTGTATAAACCTGGAAATATCTACATCGCTATCTGTATAACCAAGGAAATATCTACACCGCTTTCTGTATAAACATGGAAATATCCACACCGCTATCTCTATAAACATGGAAATATCTACACCGCTATCTGTATAAAAATGGAAATATCTACAAAGCTATCTGTGTAAACTTAGAAATATGTACACAGCTATCTGTGTAAACTTGGAAATATCTGCATGGCTATCTGTGTAAAGATGGAAATATCTGCACCGCAATCTGTGCAAAGATGGAAATATCCACACCGCTATCCCTGTAAACATGGAAATATCTACACCGCTATCTGTATAAACATGGATATATCTTCAATACCATCTCTATAAACATGGAAATACCTACACCGCCATCTCTATACACACGGAAATATCTACAGGGCTATCTGTATAAACATAGAAATATCTATACCGCCATCTCTATAAACATGGAAATATCTACACCGGTATCTGAATAAACATGGAAATATCTACATCGCTATCTGTATAACCAAGGAAATATCTACACCGCTTTCTGTATAAACATAGAAATATGTACACCGCTATCTGTATAAACAAGGAAATATCTACACTGCTATCATTATAAACATGGAAATATCTACACCACTATCTGTATAATGATGGAAATATCTACAACACTATCTTTGTAAACATGGAAATATCTACACAGCTATCTGTGTAAACTTGGAAATATGTAAACCGCTATCTGGGTAATGATGGAAATATCTACAGAGCAATCTGTGCAAATATGGGAATAACTACACCGTTATCTCTGTAAACATGGAATTATCTACACCGTTATCTGTATAAATTTGGAAATATCTACACCACTATCTCTATTAACATGGAAATATCTACACCGCCTTCTGTATCAATGTGGAAATATCTACACTGCCATCTGTATAAACATAGAAACAACTACACCCGTATCTCTATAAACATGGAAATACATACACCGCTATCTGTATAAACATGGAAATAACTACACCGCCCTCTGTAAAAACATGGAAATATCTAAACTGTCATCTGTATAAACATGGAAATATATACACCTCCATCTGTAAGAACATGGAAATATCTAAACTTCCATTTGTATACACATGGAAATATGTACACTGCCATCTGCAAAAACATGGAAATATCTACACCGCTATCTCTATAAACATGGAAATACCTACAATGCTATCAGTATAAACATGGAAATATCTACACCGCTATCTGTATAAACATGGAAATATCTACACTGCCATCTCTATGAACTTGGAAATATGTACACCGCTGTCTAAACATGGAAATATCTGCAACAATATCTGCGTAAACATGGAAATATCTACACAGATATCTGTGTAAACATGAAAATATGTACATCGCTATCTGGGTAAAGATGGAAATATCTAGATTGCAATCTGTGCAAATATGAAAATATCTACACTGCTGTCTCTTTAAAAATGGAAATATGTACACCTCTATCTGCATAAACATGGAAATATCTACACCGCTATCTGTAGAAACATGGAAATATCTACACCGCCATCTCTATAAACATGGAAATATCTACACCGCCGTCAACATAAACATGGAAATAACTACCCCGCCATCTGTATGAACATGGAAATATCTACACCGCCATCTCTATAAACATAGAAATATATACACTGCCATCTGCAGAAAGAAGGAAATATCTACACTGAGATCTGCATAAATATGGAAATATCTACACCACTATCTCTATAAATATGGAAATACCTACACCGTAATCTGTATAAACATGGAAATATCTACACTGCTATCTGTATAAACAAGGAAATATCTACACAACCATCTGTATACACACCGAAATACCTCCACCACTATCTGCATAAACACGAAAATATCTACACCGCTGTCTGTATAAACATTGAAATATCTACATCGCTATCTGTATAAACATGGAAATATCTCTACCGCAATCTCTATCAACATGGAAATATCTACACCGCTATCATAATAAACATGGAAATATATACACCACTATCTGTATAAACATGAAAATATCTACAACAATATCTTTGTAAGCTTCGAAATATCTACACAGCTATCTGTGTCAACATGGAAATATGTAAACCGCTATCTGGTTAAAGATGGAAATATCTACACAGCAATCTGTGCAAATATGGGAATATCTACAACATTATCTCTGTAAACATGGAAATATCTACACCGCTGTCTGTATAAACATGGATATATCTATACCGCTATCTTTTTAAAATGGAAATATCTACACCGCTATCAGTATAAACCTGGAAATATCTACATGGCCATCTCTATAAACATGGAAATATATAAGCTGCCATCTGCGTAAACATAGAAATAGGTACAAAGTCATCTGTACAAACATGGAAATATCTACACCACTATCTGTATAAACATGGAAATATCTACACTGCCATCTGTATAAACATGGAAATATCTACAACACTATCTGTGTTAACATGGAAATATCTACACCGCTATCTGTCTAAACATGGAAATAAGTACCCCGCCATCTGTGTAAAGATGGAAGTACTTATTCCGAAATCTGTGCTAATATGGAAATATCTACACCGCTATCTCTGTAAACATGGAAATATCTACAACGCTATCTGTATAAACATGGAAATATCTACACTGCCATCTGTATAAACATGGAAATATCTACACCGCGAGCTGAATAAACATGGAAATATCACACCGCTATCTGTAAACATGGAAATACCAAAACCACTATCTGTATAAACATGAAACTATCTACACCACTATCTCTATAAATATGGAAATACATACACTGCCAACTCTATAAACATGGAATTATCTACACCGCTATCTCTAAACATAGAATTATCTACACCGCCCTCCCTATAAACATGGAAATATATACACCGCCATCAGCATAAACCTGGAAATAACTACACCGCCATTTGTATAAACATGGAATTATCTACACCGCCATCTCAATAAACATAGAAATGACTACACTGCCATCTGTAAAAAGATGGAAATATCTACACCGAGATCTGCATAAACATGGAAATATCTACAACTCTACCTGTATAAACATGGAAATATCTACATGGCCATCTCTATGAACATGGAAATATCTAAACCGCCATCTGTGTAAACATAGAAATACGTACAAAGTCATCTTTACAAACATGGAAATATCTACACAACTATCTGTATAAACATGGAAATATCTACATTACCATCTGTATTAACATGGAAATATCTACACCGCTATCTCTATAAACATGGAAATATCTACACCGCCATCAGTATACACATGGAAATATCTACACAGCTATCTGTATAAACATGGAAATATCTACACCGCAATCTCTATAAACATGGAAATACCTACACCACTATCTGTATAAACATTGAAATATCTACACCGCTATCTGTATAAACATGGAAATAACTGCACTGCAATCTGTGCAAATATGGAAATATCTACACCGCTATATCTGTAAACATGGAAATCTCTACACCGCTATCTGTATAAACATGGAAATATCTACACCGCTATCTCTGTAAACATGGAAATATCTACACCGCTATCTGTATAAACATGGAAATATCTACACCGCTCTCTGTATAAACATGGAAATAACTACAGCACGATTTTTACAAACATAGAAATATCTACACAGCTATCTGTATAAACTAAGAAATAACTTCACCGCTATCTGTATAAACATGCAAATATCTACACCGCTGTCTCCATAAACATGAAAATGTCTACACCCATATCTCTGTAAACATGAAAATATCTACATGGCTATCTCTATAAATATGGAAACATCTACACCGACATCTGTATAAACATGGAAATACCTACACAGTCATCTGTCTAAAGATGGAAATATCTACACCACTATCTGTATAAACATGGAAATATCTACCCTGCCATCTGTAAAAACATGGAAATATGTACACAGCCATCTCTATAAACGTGGAAATATCTACACCTCTATCTGTATAAACATGGAAATAGCCACACCGCTATCTATATAAACTTGGAAATATTAACACCGCTATCTGTATAAACATGGAAATATCTACACCGCTATCTGTATAAACATGGAAATAGCTACACCGCTATCTGTTTAAACTCGGAAATATCTACAACGCCATCTGGATAAATATGGAAATATTTCCACCACTATCTGTATAACCAGGGAAATATCTCCAACGATATCTGTATAAACATGGAAATATCTACACAGCTCTCTCTGTAAACGTGGAAATATCTACACCGCTATATGTATAAATATGGAAATATCTACACTGCTATCTCTATAAACATGGAAATGTCTTCAACGATATCTGTACAAACATGGAAATAGCTACATGGCTATCCCTATAAACATGGAAATATCTACACCGCCATCTGTATAAAGATTGAAATATCTACACCACTATCTGTATAAATATGGAAAAATCTACACGACCATCTGTATAAACTAGGAAATATCTACACAGACATTTCTGTAAACATGGAAATATCTACACCGCTATCTGTAAAAACATGGAAATAGCCACACCGCTATCTGTATAAACATTGAAATATCTACACCGCCATCTGTAAAAACATGGAATTATCAACACAGTCTTCTGTATAAACATGGAAATATCTACACATCCATGTGTATACACATGGAAATATCTACACTGCCATCTGTATACACATGGAAATACCTGCACAGCCATCTGTATAAACATGGAATTATCTACACCGCTATCTCTATAAACATGGAAATACCTACACCGCTTTCTGTATAAACATGGAAATATCTACACCGAAATCTGAGCAAATATGGAAATATCTACACCAGTATCTCTGTGAACATGGAAATATCTACACCGCTATCTGTATAAACATGGAAATACCTACACCGCCATCTGTATAAACATGCAAATATCTACACAGTCATCTGTATAAACATGGAAATATCTACACCTCCATCTCTATAAATATGGAAATATCTACGCTGCCATCCGTATACCCATGGAAATATCTACACCGCCACCTGTATAAACATGGAAATATCTACACCGCTATCTCTATAAACATGGAAATACCTACACCGCTATCTTTATAAACATGGAAATATGTTCAACGCTATCTGTGTAAACATGGAAATATCTACACACCTATCTCTGTAAACATGGAAATATGTACACCGCTATCTGTGTAAAGATGGAAATATCTACAAAGCAATCTGTGCAAATATTGAAATATATACACCGCTATTTCTGTAAACATGTAAATAACTACACAGCTGTCTTTATGAACTTGGAAATATCTACACCGCCATCTGTATAAACATGGAAATATCTCCAACGATATCTGTATAAACATGGAAATATCTCCACCGCTATCTGTATAAACATGGAAATATCTCCACCGCTATCTGTATAAACATGGAAATATCTACACCGCTATCAGTATAAACATGGAAATATCTACAACGCCATCTGTATAAACATGGAAATATCTACACCGGTATCTGTATAAACATGGAAATATCTACACCGCTATCTGTATAAACATGGAAATCTCTACATCGCTATCTGTATAAACATGGAAATATCTACAATGCTATCTGTACAATCCTGGAAATGTCTACACACCTATCTGTGTAAACATGGAAATATGTACACCGCTATCTGTTTAAAGATGGAAATATCTACACCGAAATCTGCGCAAATATGGAAGTATCTACATCACTATTTCTGTAAACATGGAAATTCCTACACCGCTATCTTTATGAACTTGGGAATATCTACACTGACATCTGTATTAACATGGAAATATCTCCACCGCTATCTGTATAAACATGAAAATACCTACACCACGATCTGTATAAACATGGAAATATCTACACAGCTATCTGTATAAACATGGAAATATCTACACTGCCATCTAAATAAACATGGAAATATTTTACACCGCTATCTGTATAAATATGGAAATATCTACACCGCTATCTGTATAAACATGGGAATATCTATACCACAATCTGTATAAACATGGAAATAACTTCACCGATATCTGTATAAACATGGAAATATATACACCGCTGTCTGTATAAACATGGATATATCTACACGGCTGTCTGTGTAAACATGGAAATATCTACACAGCTATTTGTGTAAACATGGAAATATCTACACCGCTGTCGGTGTAAAGGTGGAAATATCTACACTGCAATCTAGGCAAAAATGGAAATATCTACACCGGTATCCATGTAAACATGGAAATACCTACACCGCTATCTTTATTAATATGAAAATATATTCATCGCTACCTGTATAAACGTTGAAATGTCTACACTGCCATCTGTATAAACATGGAAATATCTACAACACCATCTGTATAAACATGGAAATATCTACACCGCTATCTGTATAAATATGGAAATATTTACACGGCTGTCTCTATAATCATGGAAATATCTACACCGCTATCTGTATAAACATCGAAGTATCTACACCTCGATCTCTGTAAACATGGAAATATCTAGAACACAATCTGTATAAACCTGGAAATATCTACACCGCAATCTCTTTAAACATGGAAATATATACAATGCCATCCGTACAAACATGGAAATATCTACACAGTCATCTGTATAAACATGGAAATAACTCCGCCACCATCTGTATAAACATGGAGATATCTACACCGCCATCTGTATAAACATGGAAATATCTACAAAGTCATCTGTATAAACATGGAAATATCTACACCGTGATCTGCATGAACATGGAAATATCTACACCGCTATCTGTATAAACATGGAATTATCTACATCACTATCCGTATAAACACGAAAATATCTACACCATGATCTGTATAAACATGGCAATATCTACACCGCTATCTCCATTAACATGGAAATATCTACACGGCCATCTCTATAAACATGGAAATATCTAAACCGCCATTTGCATAACCATGGAAATATCTATACCAGCATCCGTATAAACATGGAAATAGCTACATGGCCATCGGTATAAACATGGAGATATCAACACCGCCATCTGTATAAACATGGAAATATCTACACCGCAATCTTTATAAACATGGAGATATCTACACCGTGAAATGTATAAACACGGAAATATCTACACTTCTATCAGTATAAACATGGAAATATCTAAACCGCTATATCTATAAACATGGAAATATCTACACTGCCATCTATAGAGACATGGAAATACCTACACCGTGATCTGCATAAACATGGAAATATCTATACCGTTACCTGTATAATCATGGAAATATCTACACCGCTATCTGTATAAACATGGAAATATCTACACCGCGATTTGTATAAACATGGAAATATCTACACCGCTATCTGTATAAACATGGAAATATCTCAACCGCTAACTCTATAAACATGGAAATATCTTCACCACCATCTGTAGAAATATAGAAATATCTACACCACGATCTGTATAAATATTGAAATATCTACACCGCAACCTGTATAAACAGGGAATTATATACACCGTTAATCTGGATAAACACGGAAATATCTGCACCGCTCTCTGTATAAACATGGAAATATCTACAGCGCCATCTGTATAAACATGGAAAAATATACACAGCCATCTGTATAAAGACGGACATATCTACACCGCCATCTGTATAAACATGGATATATCTAACCTGCCATCTGTGTAAAGATGGAAATATCTACATTGCGAGCTGTAAACATAGAAATATCTGCAACGCAATCTGCATAAACATGAAAATATCTAAACCGTTATCTGTATAAACATGGAAATAACTACAATGCTATGTGTATAAACATGGTAATATCTACACCACTATCTATATAAACATGGAAATGTCTACACTGCCATCTGTATAAACATGGAAATATCTACAATGCCATCAGTAGGAAGATGGAAATATCTACACCGCCATCTGTGTAAACATGGAAATATCTGCACCGATATCTGTAAAAACATGGAAATAACTACACCGCTATCTGTATAAACATGGAAATATCTACACCACGATCTGTATAAACATGGAAATATCTACACCGCGATCTGTATAAACATGGAAATATCTACACCGCTATCTGTATAACATGGAAATACCTACAAAGTCATCTGTATAAACATGGAAATATCTACACAGCCATCTGTACAAACATGGAAATATCTACAACGCTATCTGTATAAACATGGAAATATCTACACCGTTATCTGTATAAACATGTAAATATCTACACATCTATCTGTATACACATGGAAATATCTACACTGCAATCTGTATAAACATGGAAATATCTACACCGCTACCTTTATAAACATGGAAATATCTACACCGCTATCTGTATACACATGGAAATATCTATACCGCTATATGTATAAATATGGAAATATCTACACGGCTATCTCTATAAACTTGGAAATGTCTACACCGCTATCTCTATAAACATGGAAATATCTACATGGCTATCTCTATAAACATGAAAATATCTACACCGCCATCTGTATAAACTTGGAAATACCAACACAGTCACCTGAATAAACATGGATATATCTACACAACCATCTGTATAAACATGGAAATATCTACACTGCCATCTGTATAAACATAGAAATATCTACACAGCCATCACTATAAAGATGGAAATATCTACATCGCTATCTGTATATACATGGAAATAGCCACACCGTGATCTGTATGAACATGGAAATATCTACACCGCCATCTGTAAAAACATGGAGACATCTACACAGTCATGTGTATAAACATGGAAATATCTACACCTCCATCTGTATAAACATGGAAATATCTACACTGCCATTTGTATACACATGGAAATATCTACACAGACATCTGTAGAAACATGAAAATATCTACACCGCTATCTCTAGAAACATGGAAATTCCTACACCGCGATCTGTATAAACATGGAAATATCTACACCTCTACCTGTATAAACATGGAAATATCTACACTGCTATCTTCATAAACATGGAAATATCTACAGCGTAATCTGTATAAACATGGAAATATCAACACCGCTATATGTATAAAATTGGACATATCTCAACAGCTATCTCTACAAACATGGAAAAATCTACACCGCCATCTGTAAAAAGATAGAAATAACTACACCGCGATCTGTATAAATATGGAAATATCTCCACCGCCATCTGTATAAACATGGAATTATCTCCACCGCTATCTGTAAAAACATGGAAATATCTGCACCGGTATCTTTATAAACATGGAAATATCTGCAACGCTATCTGTATAAACATGGAAATATCTACACCGCTATCTCTATAAACATGGAAATGTCTAAACAGCTATCTGGATAAACATGGAAATATTTACACCGCTATCTGTATAAACTTGTAAATATCTACAGAGCTATCCTATAAACATGGAAATATCTACACCGCCATCTGTATAAACATGGAAATACCTACAAAGTCATCTGTATAAACATGGAAACATCTACACAGGCATCTGTGTAAACATGGAAATATCTACACAGCCATCTGTATATACATGGAAATATCTACACCGCTTTCTGTATAAACATGGAAATAACTACACCGCTATTTGTATAAAAAAGGGTATATCTACACCGTGATCTGTATAAATATGGAAATATCTACACCACGATCTGTATAATCATGGAAATATATACACCACTATCTGTATAAACAAGGAAATATCTGCACCGCTATCTCTATAAACATGGAAATATCTACACTGCCATCTGTATAAACATGGAAATATCTACACAGACATCTGTATAAATATGGAAATATCTACACGGCCATCTGTATAAACATGGAAATATCTACACTGCCATCTGTAGAAAGATGGAAATATGTACACCGCTATCTCTATAAATATGGAAATATATACACCGCCATCTCTATAAACATGAAAATATCTACACTGCCATCTCCATAAAGATGGAAGTAACTACTCCGCCATGTGTATAAACACGGAAATATCTACACCACCATCTGTGTAAACATGGAAATATCTACATCGCAATCTGTATAAACATGGAAATAACTACACCGCCATCTGTATGTCCATGGAAATATCTACGCCGCCATCTGTATAAACCTGGAAATATCTACACGGCCATCTGTGTATAGATGGAAATATCAACACCGCCATCTGTACAAACATGGAAATATCTACATCGCAATCTCTATAAACATGGAAATATCTGCACTGCCATCTGTAAAAACATGGAAATACCTATACAGTCATCTGTATAAACATGGAAATATCTACAATGCCATCTGTATACACATGGGAATATCTACACAGCCATGTGTATAAACTTGTAAATATCTACACTGCTATCTCTATAAACATGGAAATATATACACCGCCATCTCTATAAACATGGAAATATCGACACCCATATCTGTATAAACATGGAAATATCCACACCGCTATCTCTATAAACATGGAAAAATCAACACCGCTATCTCTAAGAACATGGAAATATCTACACCGCCATCTCTATAAACATGGAAATATCTACACCACGATCAGTATACACATGGAAATATCTACACCACTATCTGTATAAACATGGAAATATCTCCACTGCTATCTCTATAAACATCGAAATATATACATCGCCATCTGTATAAACATGGAAATACCTACAAAGTCATCTGTATAAACATGGAAACATCTACACAGGCATCTGTGTAAACATGGAAATATCTACACAGCCATCTGTATATACATGGAAATATCTACACCGCTTTCTGTATAAACATGGAAATAACTACACCGCTATTTGTATAAAAAAGGGTATATCTACACCGTGATCTGTATAAACATGGAAATATCTACACCACGATCTGTATAATCATGGAAATATATACACCACTATCTGTATAAACAAGGAAATATCTGCACCGCTATCCTCTATAAACATGGAAATATCTACACTGCCATCTGTATAAACATGGAAATACCTACACAGTCATGTGTAGGAACATCGAAATATCTACACTGCCTTCTGTATAAACATAGAAATATCTACACAGCCCTCTGTATAAATAAGGAAATATCTGCATAGGCATCTGTATAAACATGGAAATATCTGCACCGCTATCTGTATAAACATGGAAATACCTACACCAATGTCTCTATAAACATGGAAATATGTGCACCGCTAAGTGTATAAACATGGAAATATCTCCACTGATCTCTGTATAAACATGGAAATATCTCCACCGTTACCTCTTTAAACATGGAAATATCTACAGGGCCATCTCTATAAACATTGAAATATCTACAGTGCCATCTGTAAAAACATGGAAATATCTACACAGTCATCTGAATAAACATGGATATATCTACACCACCATCTGTATAAACATGGAAATACCTACAATACCATCTGTATACACATGGAAATATCTACACAGACATCTGTATAAATATGGAAAGATCTACACGGCCATCTGTATAAACATGGAAATATCTACACTGCCATCTGTAGAAAGATGGAAATATGTACACCGCTATCTCTATAAATATGGAAATATATACACCGCCATCTCTATAAACATGAAAATATCTACACTGCCATCTCCATAAAGATGGAAGTAACTACTCCGCCATGTGTATAAACACGGAAATATCTACACCACCATCTGTGTAAACATGGAAATATCTACATCGCAATATGTATAAACATGGAAATAACTACAACGCCATCTGCATGTCCATGGAAATATCTACGCCGCCATGTGTATAAACATGGAAATATCTACACGGCCATCTGTGTATAGATGGAAATATCAACACCGCCATCTGTACAAACATGGAAATATCTACATCGCAATATCTATAAACATGGAAATATCTGCACTGCCATCTGTAAAAACATGGAAATACCTATACAGTCATCTGTATAAACATGGAAATATCTACAATGCCATCCGTATACACATGGGAATATCTACACAGCCATGTGTATAAACTTGTAAATATCTACAATGCTATCTCTATAAACATGGAAATATATACACCGCCATCTCTATAAACATGGAAATATCGACACCCCTATCTGTATAAACATGGAAATATCCACACCGCTATCTCTATAAACATGGAAAAATCAACACCGCTATCTCTATGAACATGGAAATATCTACACCGCCATCTGTATAAACATGGAAATACTTAAAAAGTTATCTGTATAAACATGGAAATATCTACAGCGCCATCTGTATAAACATGGGAATATCTACACAGCCATGTGTACATACATGGAATAGCTACACAGCTATCTATATAAGCATGGAAATAACTACACCGCTAACTGTATAAACATGGAAATATCTACACCGCCATCTACATATACATGGAAATATCTGCGCCGCCATCTGTATAAACATGGAAATATCTACACGGTCATCTCTGTATAGATGGAAATATCAACAACGCCATCTGTACAAACATGGAAATATCTGCACCGCTATCAGTATAAACATGGAAATATCTACATCGCGGTCTGTATAAACATGGAAATAACTCCAAAGTTATCTGTTTAAACATGGAAATATCTACAGCGCCATCTCTATAAATATTGAAATATCTACATTGCCATCTGTAAAAACATGGAAATATCTACACAGTCATCTGAATAAACATGGAAATATCTACACCACCATCAGTATAAACATGGAAATAACTACAATACCATATGTATACACGTGGAAATATCTACACAGACATCTCTATAAATATGGAAATATCTACACCGCCAGCTGTATAAACAGGGAAATATCTACAGTGCCATCTGTAGAAAGATGGAAATATCTACACCGCTATCTCTATAAATATGGAAATATCTACACCGCCATCTCTATAAACATGAAAATATCTACACTGCCATCTCCATAAAGATGGAAGTATCTACTCCGCCATGTGTATAAACACGGAAATATCTACACCACCATCTGTGTAAACATGGAAATATCTACACCGCTATCTGTATAAACATGGAAATAACTACACCGCCATCTGCATGTCCATGGAAATATCTACGACGCCATCTTTATAAACATGGAAATATCTACACGGCCATCTGTGTATAGATGGAAATATCAACACCGCCATCTGTACAAACATGGAAATATCTACATCGCTATCTCTATAAACATAGAAATATCTGCACTGCCGTCTGTAAAAACATGGAAATACCTATACAGTCATCTGTATAAACATGGAAATATCTACAATGCCATCTGAATACACATGGAAATATCTACACAGCCATCTGTATAAACATGTAAGTATCTACACTGCTATCTCTATAAACATGGAAATATCTACACTGCCATCTCTATAAACATGAAAATATCTACACTGCCATCTCCATAAACATGGAACTAACTACTTTGCCATCTGTATAAACATGGAAACATCTACACCACCATCTGTGTGAATAAGGAAATATCTACAATGCCATGTGTATAAAGATATAAATATCTGCACTGCGAGCTGTATAAACATGGAAATATCTACATCGCTATCCGTACAAACGTGGAAATACCAACACCGCTATCAGTATAAACATGGAAATATCTACAACGCCATCTATATAAACATGGAAATAACTACACCGCTACGTCTATAAACATGGAAATACCTACACCGCTATCTCTATAAACATGGAAATACCTACACAACTATCTGTATAAACATGGAAATATCTACACCGCTATCTGTATAAACCTACAAATATCTACACCGCGATCTGTATAAACATGGAAATATCTACATCGTGATCTGTATAAACATGGAAATATCTTCACCACGATCTGTATAAACATGGAAATATCTACACCGCTATCTGTATAAACATGGTAATACATACACCACCATCTATATAAACATGGAAATATCTACACCGCCATCTGTATAAACATGGAAATATCTACAATGCCATCTGTAGAAAGATGGAAATATCTACACCGCAATCTGTGTAAACATGGAAATATCTGCACCGATATCTGTAAAAACATGGAAATATCTACACCGCTATCTGTATAAACATGGAAATATCTACACCGCGATCTGTATAAACTTGGAAATATCTACACCGCTATCTTTATAAACATGGAAATATCTACACACCTATCTCTATAAACATGGAAATATCTACACCGCCATCTGTATATACATGGAAATACCTACAAAGTCATCTGTATAAACATGGAAATATCTACACAGCCATCTGTATAAACATGGAAATATCTACACAGCCATCTGTATATACATGGAAATATCTACACCGCTATCAGTATAAACATGGAAATACCTACACCGCTATTTGTATAAACAAGGAAATATCTACACCGTGATCTGTATAAACATGGAAATATCTACACCGACATCTCTATAAACATGGAAATATCGACACCCCTATCTGTATAACCATGGAAATATCCACACCGCTATCTCTATAAACATGGAAAAATCAACACCGCTATCTCTATGAACATGGAAATATCTACACCGCCATCTCTATAAACATGGAAATATCTACACCACGATCAGTATAAACATGGAAATATCTACACCGCTATCTGTATAAACATGGAAATATCTCCACTGCTATCTCTATAAACATTGAAATATATTCACCGCCATCTGTATAAACATGGAAATACTTACAAAGTTATCTGTATAAACATGGAAATATCTACAGCGCCATCTGTATGAACTTGGGAATATCTACACAGCCGTGTGTACATACATGGAATAGCTACACAGCTATCTATATAAACATGGAAATAACTACACCGCTATCTGTATAAACATGGAAATATCTACACTGCCATCTACATATCCATGGAAATATCTGCACCGCCATCTGTAGAAACATGGAAATATCTACACGGTCATCTCTGTATAGATGGAAATATCAACACCGCCATCTGTACAAACATGGAAATATCTGCACCGCTATCAGTATAAACATGGAAATATCTACATCGCGGTCTGTATAAACGTGGAAATATATACACCGCTCTCTGTATAAACATGGAAATATCTACATCGCTATCTCTATAAACATGGAAATATCTATACCGTGATCTGTATAAATATGGAAATATTTACACCGCCATCTGTATAAACATGGAAATACCTACAAAGTAATCTGTATAAACATGGAAATATCTACAAAGCCATCTTTATAAACATGGAAATACCTACACAGTCATGTGTAGGAACATGGAAATATCTACACTGCCATCTGTATAAACATAGAAATATCTACACAGCCCTCTGAATAAATACGGAAATATCTGCATAGGCATCTGTATAAACTTGGAAATATCTGCACCGCTATCTGTATAAACATGGAAATATCTACACGGCCATCTGCATGACCATGGAAATATCTACGCCGCCATCTGTATAAACATGGAAATATCTACACGGCCATCAGTGTATAGATGGAAATATCAACACCGCCATCTGTACAAACATGGAAATATCTACACGCTATCTCTATAAACATGGAAATATCTACACCACGATATGTATAAACAAGGAAATACCTCCACCGCTCTCTCTATAAACATGGAAATATCTACACTGCTCTCTGTATAAACATGGAAATAACAACAACGCTATCTGTATAAACAAGGAAATAACTACACCGCTATCTCTATAAACATGGAAATATCTACACCGCCATCTGTATAAATATGCAAATATCTACACTGCCACCTGTAAAAACATGGAAATAACTATACAGTCATCTGTATAAACATGGAAATATCTACAATGCCATCTGTATACACATGGAAATATCTTCACAGCCATCTGTATTAACATGTAAATATCTACACTGCTATCTCTATAAACATGGAAATATCTACACCGCGGTCTGTATAAACATGGAAATATCTACACCGTGATCTGTATAAACTTGGAAATATTTACACCGCTATCTGTATAAACATGGAAACTACTACATCGTTATCTGTATAAATATGGAAATATCTACACCGCTGTCTCTATAAACTTGGAAATATCTACTCCGCCATCTGCATAAACATGGAAATACCTATACAGTCATCTGCGTAAACATGGAAATATCTACACCACCATCTGTATAAACATGGAAATATCTACAATGTCATCTGTATACACATGGAAATACCTACACGGCAATCTGTGTATAGATGGAAACATCAACACCGCCATCTGTACAAACATGGAAATATCTATACTGCTATCTCTATAAACATGGAAATATCTACACTGCGGTCTGTATAAACATGGAAATATCTAAACCGTTATCTGTATAAACATGGAAATATCTACACAATGATCTGTATAAACATGGAAATATATACAGAGGTATCTGTAAAAACATGGAAATATCTGCACCGCTATCTCTATAAACATGGAAATATCTACAAAGCCATCTGTATAAACATGGAAATACCTACACAGTCATGTGTAGGAACATGGAAATATCTACACTGCCATCTGTATAAACATAGAAATATCTACACAGCCCTCTGTATAAATATGGAAATATCTGCACAGGCATCTGTGTAAACAAGGAAATATCTGCACCGCTATCTGTATAAACATGGAAATACCTACACCGCTGTCTCTATAAATATTGAAATATCTACACCGCCATCTCTATAAACATGAAAATATCTACATTGCCATCTCCATAAAGATGGAAGTATCTACTCCGCATTGTGTATAAACACGGAAATATCTACACCACCATCTGTGTAAACATGGAAATATCTACACCGCTATCTGTATAAACATGGAAATATCTACACCGCCATCTCTATAAACATGGAAATATCGACACCCCTATCTGTATAAACATGGAAATATCCACACCGCTGTCTCTATAAACATGGAAAAATCAACACCGCTATCTCTATGAACATGGAAATATCTACACCTCCATCTCTATAAACATGGAAATATCTACACCACGATCAGTATAAACATGGAAATATCTACACCGCTATCTGTATAAACATGGAAATATCTCCACTGCTATATCTATAAACATCGAAATATATACACCGCCATCTGTATAAACACGGAAATACTTACAAAATTATCTGTATAAACATCGAAATACATACAACGCCATCTATATAAACATGGAAATACTTACAAAGTCATCTGTATAAACATGGAAATATCTACACCGCCATCTGTATAAACATGGGAATATCTACACAGCCATGTGTACATACATGGAATAGCTACACCGCTATCTCTATAAACATGGAAATAACTACACCGCTATCTGTATAAACATGGAAATATCTACACCGCCATCTACATATCCATGGAAATATCTGCGCCGCCATCTGTATAAACATGGAAATATCTAAACGGTCATCTCTGTATAGATGGAAATATCAACACCGCCATCTGTACAAACATGGAAATATCTGCACCGCTATCTGTATAAATATGGAAATATCTACACCGCGGTCTGTATAAACATGGAAATATCTACACCGCTATCTGTATAAACATGGAAATATCTACATCGCTATCTCTATAAACATGGAAATATCTATACCGTGATCTGTATTAACATGGAAATATTTACACCGCTATCTGTATAAACATGGAAACATCTCCACTGTTATCTGTATAAATATGGAAATATCTACACCTCTATCTCTATTAACTTGGAAATACCTACACCGCCATCTGTATAAACATGGAAATACCTATAGAGTCATCTGTGTAAACATGGAAATATCTACACCACCATTTGTATAAACATGGAAATATCTACAATGCCATCTGTATACACATGGAAATACCTACACGGCAATCTGTGTATAGATGGAAACATCAACACCGCCATCTGTACAAACATGGAAATATTTACACTGCTATCTCTATAAACATGGAAATATCTACACTGCAGTCTGTATAAACATGGAAATATCTACACAGGTATCTGTATAAACATGGAAATATCTACACCACGATCTGTATAAACATGGAAATATATACACCGCTATCTGTATAAACATGGAAATATCTGCACCGCTATCTCTATAAACATGGAAATATCTACAAAGCCATCTTTATAAACATGGAAATACCTACACAGTCATGTGTAGGAACATGGAAATATCTACACTGCCATCTGTATAAATATAGAAATATCTACACAGCCCTCTGTATAAATACGGAAATATCTGCATAGGCATCTGTATAAACATGGAAATATCTGCACCACTATCTGTATAAACATGGAAATATCTACACCGCCATCTGCATGTCCATGGAAATATCTATGCCGCCATCTGTATAAACATGGAAATATCTACACGGCCATCTGTGTATAGATGGAAATATCAACACCGCCATCTGTACAAACATGGAAATATCTACACCGCTATCTCTATAAACATGGAAATATCTGCACTGCCACATGTAAAAACATGGAAATACCTATACAGTCATCTGTATAAACATGGAAATATCTACAATGCCATCTGTATACACATGGAAATATCTACACAGCCATCTGTATAAACATGTAAATATCTACACTGCTATCTCTATAAACATGGGAATATCTACACCGCGGTCTGTATAAACATGGAAATATCTACACCGCTCTCTGTATAAACATGGAAATATCTACACCGCTATCTCTATAAACATGGAAATATCTACACCGTGATCTGTATAAACATGGAAATATTTACACCGCTATCTGTATAAACATGGAAACTACTACATCGTTATCTGTATAAATATGGAAATATCTACACCGCTGTCTCTATAAACTTGGAAATATCTACACCGCCATCTGCATAAACATGGAAATACCTATAGAGTCATCTGCGTAAACATGGAAATATCTACACCACCATCTTTATAAACATGGAAATATCTACAATGTCATCTGCATACACATGGAAATACCTACACGGCAATCTGTGTATAGATGGAAAAATCAACACCGCCTCTTGTACAAACATGGAAATATCTACACTGCGGTGTGTATAAACAAGGAAATATCTACACCGGTATCTGTATAAACATGGAAATATCTACACCACGATCTGTATAAACATGGAAATATATACAGCGGTATCTGTATAAACATGGAAATATCTGCACCGCTATCTCTATCAACATGGAAATATCTACAAAGCCATCTGTATAAACATGGAAATACCTACACAGTCATGTGTAGGAACATGGAAATATCTACTCTGCCATCTGTATAAACATGGAAATATCTACACCGCTATCTGTATAAACATGGAAATATCTCCACTGCTATCTCTATAAACATCGAAATATATACACCGCCATCTGTATCAACATGGAAATACTTACAAAGTTATCTGTATAAACATGGAAATATCTACACCGCCATCTGTATAAACATGGGAATATCTACACAGCCATGTGTACATACATGGAATAGCTACACAGCTATCTATATAAGCATGGAAATAACTACACCGCTATCTGTATAAACATGGAAATATCTACACCGCCATCTACATATCCATGTTAATATCTGCGCCGCCATCTGTAAAAACATGGAAATATCTACACGGTCATCTCTGTATAGATGGAAATATCAACACCGCCATCTGTACAAACATGGAAATATCTGCACCGCTATCTGTATAAACATGGACATATCTACACCACGGTTTGTATAAACATGGAAATATCTACACCGCTATCTGTATAAACATGGAAATATCTACATCGCTATCTCTATAAACATCGAAATGTCTATACCGTGATCTGTATAAACATGGAAATATTTCCACCGCTATCTGTATAAACATGGAAACTTCTACACTGTTATCTGTATAAATATGGAAATATCTACACCTCTATCTCTATAAACTTGGAAATATCTACACCGCCATCTGTATAAACATGGAAATAGCTATAGAGTCATCTGTGTAAACATGAAAATATCTACACCACCATCTGTATAAACATGGAAATATCTACACCGCGATCTGTATAAACATGGAAATATCTACACCGCGATCTGTATAAACATGGAAATACCCTCACCACGATCTGTATAAACATGGAAGTATCTACACCGCTATCTGTATAAATATGGTTATATCTACACCACCATCTATATAAACATGGAAATGTCTACACAACCATCTGTATAAACATGGAAATATCTACAATGCCATCTGTAGAAAGATGGAAATATCTACACCGCAATCTGTGTAAACATGGAAATATCTACAACGATATCTGTAAAAACATGGAAATACCTATACAGTCATCAGTATAAACATGGAAATATCTACAATGACATCTGTATACACATGGGAATATCGACACAGCCATCTGTATAAACATGTAAATATCTACACTGCTATCTCTATAACCATGGAAATATCTACACCGCCATCTCTATAAACATGAAAATATCTACACTGCCATCTCCATAAACATGGAACTAACTACTTCGCCATCTGTATAAACATGGAAACATCTACACCGCCATCTGTGTGAATAAGGAAATATCTACAATGCCATCTGTATGAAGATATAAATGTCTGCACCGCGAGCTGTACAAACATGGAAATATCTACATCGCTATCTGTATAAACGTGGAAATACCAACAAAGCTATCAGTATAAATATGGAAATATCTACAACGCCATCTATATAAACATGGAAATATCTACACCGCTATCTCTATAAACATGGAAATACCTACACCGCTATCTGTATAAACATGGAAATATCTACAGCGCTATCTGTATAAACATGGAAATATCTACACCGCGATCTGTATAAACATGGAAATATCTACACCGCGATCTGTATAAACATGGAAATATCTTCACCACGATCTGTGTAAACATGGAAATATCTACACCGCTATCTGTATAAACATGGTAATATCTACACCACCATCTATATAAACATGGAAATATCTACACCGCCATCTGTATAAACATGGAAATATCTACAATGCCATCTGTAGAAAGATGGAAATATCTACACCGCAATCTGTGTAAACATGGAAATGTATACACCAATATCTTTAAAAACATGGAAATATCTACACCGCTATCTGTATAAACATGGAAATATCTACACCACAATCTGTAATAAACATGGAAATATCTACACCTCGATCTGTATAAACAGGGAAATATCTACACCGTTACCTGTATAAACATGGAAATATCTACACAGCAATCTCTATAAACATGGAAATATCTACACCGCCATCTGTATAAACATGGAAATACCTACAAAGTCATCTGTATAAACATGGAAATATCTACACAGCCATCTGTATAAACATGGAAATATCTGCACAGTCATCTGTATACACATGGAAATATCTACACCGCTATCTGTATAAACATGGAAATACCTACACCGCTATTTGTATAAACAAGGAAATATCTACACTGTGATCTGTATAAACATGGAAATATCTACACCCCTATCTGTATAAACATGGAAATATCCACACCGCTATCTCTATAAACATGGAAAATCAACACCGCTATCTCTATGAACATGGAAATACCTACACCGCCATCTCTATAAACATTGAAACATCTACACCACAAACTGTATAAACATGGAAATATCTACACCGCTTTCTGTATAAACATGGAAATATCTCCACTGCTCTCTCTATAAACATCGAAGTATCTACACCGCCATCTGTATAAACATGGAAATACGAATTTATCTGTATAAATATGGAAATATCTACACCGCCATCTGTATAAACATGGAAATATGTACACAGCCATGTGTGCATACATGGAAATATCTACACCGCTATCTATATAAACATGGAAATAACTACACCGCTATCTGTATAAACATGGAAATATATACACCGCCATCTACATATCCATGGAAATATCTTTTCCGCCATTTGTATAAACATGGAAATATCTACACTGTCTTCTGTGTATAGATGGAAATATCAACACCGCCATCTGTGCAAACCTGGAAATATCTGCACCGCTATCTGTATAAACATGGAAATATCTACACCGCGGTCTGTAAAAACATGGAAATATCTACACCGCTATCTGTATAAACATGGAAACATCTACACCGACATCTGTGTGAATAAGGAAATGAATACAATGCCTTCTGTGTAAAGATATAAATATCTGCACCGGGATCTGTAAAAACATGGAAATATCTACATCGCTATCTGTATAAAGGTGGAAATACCATCACCGCTATCGGTATAAACATGGAAATATCTACAACACCATCTATATAAACATGGAAATATCTACACCGCTATGTCTATAAACATGGAAATACCTACACCGTTATCTCTATAAACATGGAAATATCTACACCGCCATCTATACAAACATGGAAATACCTACACCGCCATCTCTATAAACATGAAAATATCTACACTGCCGTCTCCACAAACATGGAACTATCTACTCCGCCATCTGTATAAACATGGAAACATCTACACCGCCATCTGTGTGAATACGGAAATGAATACAATGCCTTCTGAGTAAAGATATAAATATCTGCACCGCGAGTTGTAAAAACATGGAAATATCTACATCGCTAGGTCTATAAACATGGAAATACCTACACCGCTATCTCAATAAACATGGAAATATCTACACCGCTATCTCTATAAACATGGAAATATCTACACCGCTATCAATGCAAACATGGAAATATCTACACCGCTATCTGTATAAACATGGAAATATCTACACCGCGATCTGTATAAACACGGACATATCTACACCGCTATCTCTATAAACATGGAAATATCTACACCACTATCAATACAAACATGGAAATATCTACACCGCTATCTGTATAAACATGGAAATATCTACACCGTGATCTGTATAAACATGGACATATCTACACCGCGATCTGTATAAACATGGAAATATCTACACAGCTATCTCTATAAACATGGAAATATCTACACCGCCATCTGTATAAACATGGAAATACCTACAAACTCACCTGACTAAACATGGAAATACCTACACAGCCATCTGTATAAACGTGGAAATATCTACACAGCCATCTGTATATACATGGAAATATCTACACCGCTATCTGTATAAACATGGAAATAACTACACAGCTATGTGAATAAACAAGGAAATATCTGCACCATGATCTGTATAAACATGGAAATATCTACACCGCCATCTGTATAAACGTGGAAATATCTACACACATATCTGTATAAACCTGGAAATATCCACACCGCTATCTCTATAAACATGGAAAAATCAACACCGCTATCTCTATGAAAATTGAAATATCTACACCGCCATCTCTATAAACATGGAAATATCTACACCACAATCAGTATAAACATGGAAATATCTACACCGCTATCTGAATAAACATGGAAATATCTACACCGCTATCTCTATAAACATGGAAATATCTACACCGTGATCTGTATAAACATGGAAATATTTACAACGCTATCTGTATAAACATGGAAACTTCTACACCGTTATCTGTATAAATATGGAAATATCTACACCGCTATCTCTATAAACTTGGAAATATCTACACCGCCATCTGTATAAACATGGAAATACCTATACAGTTATCTGTGTAAACATGGAAATATCTTCACCACCATCTGTATAAACATGTATATATCTACACTGCTATCTCTATAAACATGCAAATATCTACACCGCCATCTCTATAAACATGAAAATATCTACACTGCCATCTCCGTAAACATGGAACTAACTACTTCACGATCTGTATAAACATGGAAACATCTACACCGCCATCTGTGTAAATAAGGAAATATCTACAACGCCATCTGTAAAAAGATATAAATGTCTGCACCGCGAGCTGTACAAACATGGAAATATCTACATCGCTATCTGTATAAACGTGGAAATACCAACAAAGCTATCAGTATAAACATGGAAATATCTACACTGCCATCTGTATAAACATGGAAATAACTACAGCGCCATCTGTATAAACTTGGAAATATCTACACCGCCATCTGTACACTCATGGAAATATCTACGCAGCCATCTGTATAAACATGGAAATATCTACACCGCTTTCTTTATAAACATGGACATATCTACAGCGCAATCTGTATAAACATGGAAATATCTACAACGCTATGTGAGTAAACATGGAAATATCTACACAGCTATCTGTGTAAACTTGGAAATATCTACACAGCTATCTGCGCAAACATGGAAATATCTACACGGCAATCTGTGCAAAGATGGAAATAACTACACCGCTATCTCTGTAAACATGGAAATATCTACTCCGCTCCCTGTATAAACATGGAAATATCTACACCGCTGTCTGTATAAACAAGGAAATATCTACACCGCCATCTGTAGAAACATGGAAATATCTACACCGCAATCTGTATAAACATGGAAATACCTACACCGCTATCTGTATAAATATGGAAATATCTACACCGCTATCTCTATAAACATGGAAATACCTACACCACTTTCTCTATAAACATGGAAATATCTACACGGCAATCTCTATATACATGGAAATATCTACACCGCCATCTCTATAAACATGAAAATACCTACACCGGCATCTTCAGAAACATGGATGTATCTACAACGCCATCTGTATAAACTTGGAAATATCTACACCACTATCTGTATAAACATGGAAATACCTTCACTTGTATCTGTGTAAACATGGAAATATCTACACCGCCATCTGTATAAAAATGGAAATATCTACACCGCAATATGTATAAATATGGGTATGCCTACAGCGCTATCTCTATAGACATGGAAATATCTACACCGCTATCTGTATAAACATGGAAATATCTCCACTCCCATCTGTATAAAGATGGACATATCTACACCGCGAGCTGTATAAACATGGAAATATGTACACCGCTATCTGTATAAATATGGAAGTAGCAACACCACTATCTGTATAAACATGGAAATATCTACACCGCTATCTCTATAAACATGAAAATATTTACAGCACCATCTCTATAAACATGGAAATATACACACCGCTATCTCTATAAACATAGAAATAACTACACCGCTATCTCTATAAATATGGAAATATCTACACCGCCATCTGCATAACCATGGAAATAGATACACAGACATCTGTATAAACTTGGAAATATCTACAATGACATCTGTAGAAAGATGGAAATATCTACAAAGCGATCTGTATAAACATGGGAATTTCTAAACCGCTACCTGTATAAACATGGAAATATCTACACCGCTATCTCTATCAACATGGAAATAACTACACCGCAATCTGTATAAACATGGAAATAACTGCACAGCAGTCTGTGCAAAGATGGAAATATCTACACCGCAGTCTCTATAAACATGGAAATATCTACACTGATATCTGTATAAACATGAAGTATCTACACCGCTATCTGTATAAACATGGAAATTTTTACACCGCTATCTGTATAAACATGGAAATATTTCCACCGCTATCTTTATAAACACGGAAATACCTACACCGGTATCTTTAAAAACATGGAAATACCTACACCGCTATCTCTATACACAATGAAATATCTACAACGCTGTCTGTGTAAACATGGAAATATCTACACAGCTATCTGTGTAATCTTGGAAATATCTACACCGCAATCTGTTTAAGCATGGAAATATTTACAACGCTATCTGTGTAAACATGGAAATATTTACAATGCTATCTGTGTAAACAGGGAAATATCTACACAGCCATCTGTAAAACGTGGAAATATCTACACCACTCTCTATATACCCCTGAAAATATCTACACCGCTATATGTATCAACATGTAAATAACTACACCGCTATCTGTATAAACATGGAAATATCTACAATGATATCTCTGTAAACATGGAAATATCGACACAGGTATCTGTGTAAACTTGGAAATATCTACACCGCTATCTGTGTAAAGTTTGCAATGTCTACACCGCAATATGTGCAAAGATGGAAATATCTTTACCGCTATATCTGTAAACATGGAAATATCTACACCGCTATATGTATAAACATGGAAATATCTACACTGCCGTCTGTATACACATGGAAATATCTACACAGCCATCTGTATAAACATGGAAATATCTACATCGCTATCTGTATAAACAGGGAAATATCTCCACCGTTATCTGTGTAAACATGGAAATATCTACACCGCTATCTGTATATACATGGAAATATCTACACCGATATCTATATAAACAAGGAAATATCTACACCGCCATCTTTAGAAACATGGAAATATCTACACCGCCATCTGTATAAACATGGCAATAGCTACACCGTTACCTCTATAAATATGGAAATGTCTACAACGCTATCTCTATAAACATGGAAATACCTATACCACTTGCACTGTAAAGATGGAAATATCTACACCGCAATGTCTGTAAACATGGAAATATCTACACCACCATCTATGTAAACATGAAAATATCTACACTGCCATATTAAGAAACATGGCTGTATCTACACCGCCATCTCTATAAACATGGAAATATCTACACCATTATCAGAATAAAGATGGAAATATTTAAACCGCTATCTCTATAAACATGGAAATATCTACACCGCCATCTATATAAACATGGAAATGCCCACACCACCATCTGTGTTAACATGGAAATATCTACATAGTCATCTGAATAAACCTGGAAATAACTTCACTGTCATCTATATAAACATGGAAATATCTACAGTGAACTCTGTATAAACATGGAAATATAGGCACATCCATCTTATTAACATGGAAATATCTACACCGCTATCTGTATAAACATGGAAATATCTACACCGCTATATGTATCAACATGTGAATAACTACACCGCTATCTTTATAAACATGGAAATATCTACAATGATATCTCTGTAAACATGGAAATATCGACACAGGTATCTGTGTAAACTTGGAAATATCTTCACTGCTATCTGTGTAAAGTTTGCAATGTCTACACCGCAATATGTGCAAAGATGGAAATATCTTTACCGCTATATCTGTAAACATGGAAATATCTACACCGCTATATGTATAAACATGGAAATATCTACACTGCCGTCTGTATTCACATGGAAATATCTACACAGCCATCTGTATAAACATGGAAATATCTACATCGCTATCTGTATAAACAGGGAAATATCTCCACCGTTATCTGTGTAAACATGGAAATATCTACACTGCTATCTGTATATACATGGAAATATCTACACCGCTATCTATATAAACAAGGAAATATCTACACCGCCATCTTTAGAAACATGGAAATATCTACACCGCCATCTGTATAAACATGGCAATAGCTACACCGCTACCTCTATAAATATGGAAATGTCTACACCGCTATCTCTATAAACATGGAAATACCTATACCACTTGCACTATAAACATGGAAATATCTACACCGCAATGTCTGTAAACATGGAAATATCTACACCGCCATCTATGTAAACATGAAAATATCTACACTGCCATATTAAGAAACATGGCTGTATCTACACCGCCATCTCTATAAACATGGAAATATCTACACCATTATCAGAATAAAGATGGAAATATTTAAACCGCTATCTCTATAAACATGGAAATATCTACACCGCCATCTCTATAAACATGGAAATGCCCACACCGCCATCTGTGTTAACATGGAAATATCTACATAGTCATCTGCAAAACCTGGAAATAACTTCACTGTCATCTATATAAACATGGAAATATCTACAGTGAACTCTGTATAAACATGGAAATATAGGCACATCCATCTGTGTAAACATGGAAATATCTACACCGCTATCTGTATAAACATGGAAATATCTACACCGCTATGTGTATTAACGTGGAAATATCTCCATTGCTATCTGCGTAAACATGGACATAACTCCACCGCAATCTGTATAAACATGAAAATATCTACACCGCTATCTCTATAAACATGGAAATATCTACATTGCCATCTGTACAAACATGGAAATATCTACACAGTCATCTGTAGAAACATGGAAATATCTACACCGCCATCTCTATAACCATGAAAATATCTACACTGCCATCTCTATAAAGATGGAAGTATCTACTCCGCCATGTGTATAAACACGGAAATAACTACACCACCATCTGTGTAAACATGGAAATATCTACACCGCTATCTGCATAAACATGGAAATATCTACTCCACCATCTGTGTAAACATGGAAATATCTACACCGCTATCTGTATAAACATGGAAATATCTACACCGCCGTCTGCATGTCCATGGAATTATCTTCTCCGCCATCTTTATAAACATGGAAATATCTACACAGCCATCTGTGTATAGATGGAAATATCAACACCGCCATCTGTACAGACATGGAAATATCTACATCGCTATCTCTATAAACATGGAAATATCGGCACTGCCATCTGTATACACATGGAAATATCTACACAGCCATCTGTATAAACATGTAAATATCTACACAGTAATCTGTATATACATGGACATATCTACACCGCTATTTGTATAAACATGGAAATAACTACACCGGTATTTGTACAAACAAGGAAATATCTACACCGTGATCTGTATAAACATGGAAATATCTACACCGCCATCTCTATAAACACGGAAAAATCTACACCCCTATCTGTATAAACATGTAAATATCCACACCGCTATCCCTATAAACATTGAAAAATCAACACCGCTATCTCTATGAACATGGAAATATTTACACTGCCATCTCTATAAACATGGAAATATCTACAACACGATCAGTATAAACATGGAAATATCTACACCGCTCTCTGTATAAACATGGAAATACCTCCACTGCTATCTCTATAATCATCGAAATATCTACACCGCCATCTGTATTAACGTGGAAATACTTACAAAGTTATCTGTATAAACATGGAAATATCTACACCGCCATTTGTATAAACATGGAAATATCTACACAGCCATGTGTATATACATGGAAATATCTACACCGCTATCTATATAAACATGGAAATAACTACACCGCTATCTGTATAAACATGGAAATATCTACACCGCCATCTACATATCCATGGAAATATCTGCGCCGCCAGCTGTATAAACATGGAAATATCTACACGGTCATCTGTGTATAGATGGAAATATCAACACCACCATCTGTACAAACATGGAAATATCTGCTCCGCTATCTGTATAAACATGGAAATATCTACACCGTGGTCTGTATAAACATGGAAATATTTACACCGCTATCTCTATAAACATGGAAATATCTACACCGTGATCTGTATAAACAAGGAAATATTTACACCGCTATCTGTATAAACATGGAAACTTCTACACAATTATCTGTATAAATATGGAAATATCTACACCGCTATCTCTATAAACTTGGAAATATCTTCACCGCCATCTGTATAAACATGGAAATACCTATACAGTCATCTGTGTAAACATGGAAATATCTACACTACCGTCTGTATAAACATGCTAATAACTACACCGCTATCTGTATAAATGTGGAAATATTTGCACCGGTATCCCTATAAACATGGTAATATCAACACCGCGATCTGTATAAACATGGAAATATCTACACCATGTTGTGTATAAACATGGAAATATCTACACCGTGATCTGTATAAACATGGAAATATCTACACCGCCATCTCTAAAAACATGGAAATATCTACACCCGTATGTGTATAAACATGGAAATATCCACTGTGCTATCTATATAACCATGGAAAAATCAACACCGCTATCTCCATTAACATGGAAATATACACACCACCATCTCTTTAAACATGGAGTTATCTACAACGCCATCTACATAAACTAGAAAATATCTACACTGCCATCTATATAAACATGGAAATATCTGCACCGCCATCACTATAAACATGGAAATATCTACACTGCCATTTGTAGAAAGATGGTAATATCTACACCGCCATCTGTATAAACGTGGAAATTTCAACACCACTATCTGTATAAAGATGGAAATATCTACACCGCAATCTGTATAAACATGGAAATATATACACCGCTATCTGTGTAAATATGAAATATCTAAACCGCTATCTCTATAAAAGTGGAAATATCTACACTGCTATCTGTATAAACATGGAAATATCCTCACTGCTATCTCTATGAACATGGATATATCTACACCGCTATCTCTATAAACATGGAAATATCTACTCCACCATCTCTATAAACATGGAAATATCTACACCGCCATCTGTAAAAACATGGAAATATCTGCCTAGGCATCTGTATAAACATGGAAATATCTGCACCGCAATCTGTATAAACATGGAAATACCTACACCGCTGTCTCTGTAAATATGGAAATTTGTACACCGCTATGTGTAAAAACATGGAAATATCTCCACTGCTGTCTGTGTAAACATGGAAATATCTACACCGCTATCTGTATAAACATGGAAATATCTACACCGCTATCTGTATAAACATGGAAATATCTACATAGCTATCTCTATAAACATGGAACTACCTTCACTGCCATCTGTATAAACATGGAAATACCTACAAAGTCATCTGTATAAACATGGAAATATCTACACAGCCATCTGTATAAACATGGAAATATCTACACAGCCAACTGTATATACATGGAAATATCTACACCGCTATCTGTATAAACATGGAAATAACTACACCGCTATTTGTATAAACAGTGAAATATCCACATCGCCATCTGTTTAAACATGGAAATATATACACAGACATCTGTTTATACATGGAAATATCTACACCGCTATCTGTATAAACATGCTAATAACACCGCTATAAATATAAATGTGGAAATATTTGCACCGCTATCCCAATAAACATGGTAATATCAACACCGCGATCTGTATAAACATGGAAATATCTACACCATGATCTGTATAAACATGGAAATATCTACACCGCGATCTGTATAAACATGGAAATATCTACACCGTGATCTGTATAAACATGGAAATATTTACACCGCCATCTCTATAAACATGGAAATATCTACACCCCTATCTGTATAAACATGGAAATATCCACACAGCTATCTGTATAAACATGGAAAAATCAACACAGCTATCTCTATGAACATGGAAATATCTACAACGCCATCTCTATAAACATGGAAATATCTGCACCGCGATCAGTATAAACATGGAAATATCTACACCGCTATCTGTATAAACATGGAAATATCTCCACTGCTATCTTTATAAACATCGAAATATCTACACCGCCATCGGTATAAACATGGAAATACTTACAAAGTTATCTGCATAAACATGAAAATATCTACACCGCCATCTGTAAAAACATGGAAATATCTACACAGCCATGTGTATATTCATGGAAATATCTACACTGCTATCTGTATCAACATGGTAATATCTACACCACCATCTATATAAACATGGAAATATCTATACCGCCATCTGTATAAACATGGAAACATCTACAATGTCATCTGTAGAAAGATGGAAATATCTACACCGCAATCTGTGTAAACATAGAAATATCTACACCGCTATCTGTAAAAACATGGAAATATCTACACCGCTATCTGTATAAACATGGAAATATCTACACCTCTATCTCTATAAGCATGGAAATATCTACACCGCTATCTGTATAAACATGGAAATATCTACATCGCTATCTGTATAAACAGGGAAATATCTCCACCGCTATCTGTGTAAACAAGGAAATATCTACACCGCCATCTTTAGAAACATGGAAATATCTACACCGCCATCTGTATAGACATGGCAATAGCTACAGCACTACCTGTATAAATATGGAAATGTATACACCGCTATCTCTATAAACATGGAAATACCTATACCACTTGAACTATAAACATGGAAATATCTACACCGCAATGTCTGTAAACATGGAAATATCTACACCACCATCTATGTAAACATGAAAATATCTACACTGCCATATTAAGAAACATGGCTGTATCTACACCGCCATCTGTATAAACATGGAAATATAGGCACATCCATCTGTATAAACATGGAAATATCTACACCGCTATCTGTATAAACATGGAAATATCTACACCGCAATGTGTATTAACGTGGAAATATCTCCATTGCTATCTGGATAAACATGGACATATCTCCACCGCAATCTGTATAAACATGAAAATATCTACACCGCTATCTCTATAAACATGGAAATATCTACACTGCCATCTGTGTAAACATGGAAATATCTACACCGCTATCTGCATAAACATGGAAATATCTACACCACCATCTGTGTAAACATGGAAATATCTACACCGCTATCTGTATAAGCATGGAAATATCTACAACACCATCAGCATGTCCATGGAATTATCTACTCCGCCATCTGCATAAACATGGAAATATCTACACGGCCATCTGTGTATAGATGGAAATATCAACACCGCCATCTGTACAGACATGGAAATATCTGCATCGATATCTTTATAAACATGGAAATATCTGCACTGCTATCTGTAAAAACATGGAAATACCTATACAGTAATCTGTATACACATGGAAATATCTACAATGCCATCTGTATACACATGGAAATATCTACACAGCCTTCTGTATAAACACGTAAATATCTACACTGCTATCTCTATAAACATGGAAATATCTACACCGCCATCTCTACAAACATGAAAATATCTACACTGCGATCTCCATAAACATGGAACTAACTACTCCGCCATCTGTATAAACATGGAAACATCTACACCGACATCTGTGTGAATAAGGAAATATCTACAATGCCATCTGTATAAACATATAAATAACTGCACCGCGAGCTGTATAAACATGGAAATATCTACACCGCTATCTGTATAAACGAGGAAATATCTACACCGCTATCTGTATAAACATGGAAATATCTACACCACGATCTGTATAAACATGGAAATATCTACACCACGATCTGTATAAACATGGAAATATCTTCACCACGATCTGTATAAACATGGAAATATCTACACTGCTATCTGTATAAACATGGTAATATCTACACCAACATCTATATAAACATGGAAATATCTATACCGCCATCTGTATAAACATGGAAATATCTACAATGTCATCTGTAGAAAGATGGAAATATCTACACCGCAATTTGTGTAAACATGGAAATATCTACACCGCTATCTGTGAAAACATGGAAATATCTACACCGCTATGTGTATAAACATGGAAATATCTACACCGCGGTCTGTATAAACATGGAATTATCTTCACCGCGATCTGTGTAAACATGGAAATATCTACACCGCTATCTGTATAAACATGGAAATATCTACACAGCTATCTCTATAAACATGGAAATATCTACACCGCCATCTGTATAAACATGGAAATACCAACAAAGTCATCTGTATAAACATGGAAATATGTACACAGCCATCTGTATAAACATGGAAATATCTACAGAGCAATCCGTATATACATGGAAATAACTACACCGCTATCTGTATAAACATGGATATAACTACACCGCTATTTGTACAAACAAGGAAATATCTACACCGTGATCTGTATAAACATGGAAATATCTACACCGCCATCTCTATAAACACGGAAAAATCTACACCCCTATCTGCATAAACATGGAAATATCCACACCGCTATCTCTATAAACATGGAAAAATCAACACCGCTATCTCTATGAACATGGAAATATCTATACCGCCATCTCTATAAACATGGAAATATCTACACAAGGATCAGTATAAACATGGAAATATCTACCCAGCTATCTGTATAAACATGGAAATATCTCCACAGCTATCTCTATAAACATCGAAATATCTACACCGCCATCTGTATAAACATGGAAATATCTACACAGCCATGTGTACATACATGGAAATATCTACACCGCTATCTATATAAACATGGAAATAACTACACCGCTATCTGTATAAACATGGAAATATCTACACCGCCATCTACATATCCATGGAAATATCTGTGTCGTCATCTGTATAAACATGGAAATATCTACACGGTCATTTGTGTATAGATGGAAATATCAACACCGCCGTCTGTACAAACATGGAAATACCTGCTCTGAATTCTGTATAAACATGGAAATATCTTCACTTCTATCTGTATAAAGATGGAAATATCTACACCGCCATCTGTATAAAAATGGAAATATCTACACCACAATCTGTATAAATATGGAAATGCCTACACCACTATCTCTATAGACATGGAAATATCTACACCGCTATCTGCATAAACATGGAAATATATCCACTCCCATCTGTATAAAGATGGAAATATCTACACCGCGAGCTGTATTAACATGGAAATATGTACACCGCTAAAGGTATAAACATGGAAATACCAACACCACTATCAATATAAACATGGAAATATCTACACCGCTATCTGTATAAACATGGAAATATCTACACCACTATCTCTATAAACATGGAAATAACTACAATGCCATCTCTAAAAACATAGAATTATCTAAAACGCTATCTCTATAAACATAGAAATATCTACACCGCCATCTCTATAAACATGGGAATATCTACACCGCAATCAGCGTAAACATGGAAATAACTACACCGCCATCTGTATAAACATGGAATTATATATACCGCCATCTCTATAAACATAGAATTATCTACAGTGCCATTTGTAGATAGATGGAAATATCTACACCGAGATCTGCATAAACATGGAAATATCTACACCTCTACCTGTATAAACAAGGAAATATCTACGCAGCTATCTGTATGAATATGGAAATATCTACACCGCTACCTCTATGAACGGGGAAATGTCTACAACCTTATCTGTATAAACATGGAAATATCTACACCACTATCTGTATAAACATGTAAATATCTACACTGCTATCTCTATAAACTTGGAAATATCTACACGGCCATCTGTGTGAATAAGGAAATATCTACAATGCCATAAATAAAAAGATATAAATATCTGCACCGCGAGCTGTATAAACATGGAAATATCTACATTGCTATCTCTATAAATGTGGAAATACCAACACCGCTATCCGTATAAACATGGAAATATCTACAATGCCATCTATATAAACATGGAAATATCTACACAGCTATGTCTATAAACATGGAAATACCTACACCGCTATCTCTATAAACTTGGAAATACCTACACCGCTATCTGTATAAACATGGAAATATCTACACCGCTATCTGTATAAACATGGAAATATCTACACCGCGATCTGTATAAACATGGAAATATCTACACTGCGATCTCTATAAACATGGAAATATCTTCACCACGATCTGTATAAACATGGAAATATCTACACCGCTATCTGTATAAACATGGTAATATCTACACCACCATCTATATAAACATGGAAATATCTACACCGCCTTCTGTATAAACATGGAAATATCTACAATGCCATCTGTAGAAAGATGGAAATATCTACACCGCAACCTGTGTAAACACGGAAATATCTACACCGATATTGGTAAAAACATGGAAATATCTACACCGCTATCTTTATAAACATGGAAATATCTACACCACGATCTGTATAAACATGGAAATATCTACACCACGATCTGTATAAACATGGAAATATCTACACCGCCATCTACATATCCATGGAAATATCTGTGCCGCCATCTGTATAAACATGGAAATATCTACACGGTCATCTCTGTATAGATGGAAATATCAACACCGCCTTCTGTACAAACATGGAAATATCTGCAATGCTATCTGTATAAACATGGAAATATCTACACCGCGGTCTGCAAAAACATGGAAATAACTTCACCGCTATCTGTATAAACATGGAAATATCTACACCGCTATCTCTATAAACATGGAAATATCTACACCGTGATCTGTATACACATGGAAACATTTACACCGCTATCTGTATAAACATGGAAACTTCTACACCGTTATCTGTATAAGTATGGAAATATCTACACCGCTATCTCTATAAACTTGGAAATACCTACACCGCCATCTGTATAAACATGGAAATACCTATAGAGTCATCTGTGTAAACATGGAAATATCTACACCACCATCTGTATAAACATGGAAATATCTACAATGCCATCTGCAAACACATGGAAATACCTACACGGCTATCTGTGTATAGATGGAAACAACAACACTGCCATCTGTACAAACATGGAAATATCTACACTGCTATCTCTATAAACATGAAAATATCTACACTGCAGTCTGTATAAACATGGAAATATCACCACTGCTATCTGTATAAACATGGAAATATCTACACCACGATCTGTATAAACATGGAAATATATACAACGCTATCTGTATAAACATGGAAATATCTGCACCGCTATCTCTATAAACATGGAAATATCTACAAAGCCATCTGTATAAACATGGAAATACTTACAAAGTTATCTGTATAAACATGGAAATATCTACACCGCCATCTGTATAAACATAGAAATATCTACACAGCCATGTGTATATATATGGAAATATCTACACCGCTATCTATATAAATATGGAAATAACTACACCGCTATCTGTATGAACATGGAAATATCTACACCACCATCTACATATCCATGGAAATATCTGCGCCGCCATCTGTATAAACATGGAAATATGTACACGGTCATCTGTGTATAGATGGAAATATCAACACCGCCATCTGTACAAACATGGAAATATCTGCTCCGCTATCAGTATAAACATGGAAATATCTTCACTTCTATCTGTATAAACAAGGAAATATCTACACCGCCATCTGTATAAACATGGAAATACCTATACAGTCATCTGTGTAAACATGGAAATATCTACACCACCATCTGTATAAACATGGAAATATCTACAATGCCATCTGTATACACATGGAAATAGCTACACGGCAATCTGTGCATAGATGGAATCATCAACACCGCCATCTGTACAAACATGGAAATATCTACACCGATATCTGTAAAAACATGGAAATATCTACACCGCTATCTGTATAAACATGGAAATATCTACACTGCGATCTGAATAAACATGGAAATATCTACACCACGATCTTTATAAACATGGAAATATATACACCGCTATCTGAATAAACATGGAAATATCTGCACCGCTGTCTCTATAGACATGGAAATATCTACAAAGCCATCTGTATAAACATGGAAATACCTACACAGTCATGTGTAGGAACATGGAAATATCTACACTGCCATCTGTATAAACATAGAAATATCTACACAACTCCCTGTATAAATATGGAGATATCTGCATAGGCATCTGTATAAACATGGAAATATCTGCACCGCTATCTGTATAAACCTGGAAATAACTACACCGCTGTCTCTATAAACATGAAAACATGTACACCGCTATTTGCATAAACATGGAAATATCTCCACTGCTGTCTCTATAAACATGGAACTATCTCCACCGTTATCTGTATAAACTTGGAAATATCTACAGCGCCATCTCCATAAACATTGAAATATCTACACTGCCATCTGTAAAAACATGGAAATATCTACACAGTCATCTGAATAAACAAGGAAATATCTACACCACCATCTGAATAAACATGGAAATACCTACAATGCCATCTGTATACACATGGAAATATCTACACAGACATCTATATAAATATGGAAATGTCTACACCGCCATCTGTATAAACATGGAAATATCTACACTGCCATCTGTAGAAAGATGGAAATAACTACACCGCTATCTCTATAAATATGGAAATATCTAAACCGCCATCTCTATAAACATGAAAATATCTACACTGCCATCTCCATAAAGATGGAAGTGTCTTCTCCGCCGTGTGTATAAACACGGAAATATCTACACCACCATCTGTGTAAACATGGAAATATATACACCACTATCTGTATAAACATGGAAATATCTACACCGCCATCTGCATATCCATGGAATTATCTACGCCGCCATCTATATAAACATGGAAATATCTACACGGACATCTGTGTATAGATGGAAATATCAACACCGCCATCTGTAGAAACATGGAAATATCTACACCGCGATCTGTATAAACATGGTAATATCTACACAACTCTCTGTATAAACATAGAAATACCTACACAGTCATCTGCATAAATATGGAAATATCTACACCACTATCTGTATAAACATAGAAATATCTACACCGCGATCTGTATAATCATGGAAATATCTACACAGTCATCTCTATAAACTTGGAAATATCTACATCGCTATCTGTATAAACATGGAAATAGCCACACCGCTATCTGTATAAACATGGAAATATCTACACCGCCATGTGTAAAAACGTGGAAATATCTACACAGTCATTTGTGTAAACATGGAAATATCCACACCTCCATCTGTATAAACATGGAAACATCTACACTGCCATCTGTATACACATGGAAATATCTACACAGCCATCTGTATAAACATGGAAATATCTACAACGCTATCTCTATAAACATGGAAATAACTACATTGCTATCTGTATAAACATTGATATATCTAAACTGCCATCTGTATAAACATGGAAGTAGCCACACCGCTATCTGTATAAACATGGAAATATATACACCACCATCTGAATAAATATGAAAATATATACACGGCTATCTGTATAAATATGGAAATATCTACACCGCTATCTCTATAAATATGGAAATATCTAGACAGCTATCTGTATAAACATGGAAATATCTACACGGCAATCTCTATAAACATGGAAATATCTCCAACGCTATCTGTATAAACATGGAAATATCTCCACCGCTCTCTGTATAAACATGGAAATAACTTCACCGCTATCTGTATGAACATGGAAATATCTAAATCGCTATCTGTACAAACATGGAAATATCTCCCCCGTAATCTCTATAAACATGGAATTATCTACACCGATATGTGTATAAACATGGAAATATCTCCACCGCAATGAGTATAAACATGGAAATACCTACAACGCTATCTGTATAAACATGTAAATATCTACACCGCTGTCTGTATAAACATGGAAATATCTCCACCGCTATCTGTATAAACATGGAAATATCTACATCGTTATCTGTGTAAACATAGAAATATCTCGACCGCTATCTCTATAAACATGGAAATATCTCCACCGCTATCTCTATAAACATGGAAATATCTCCAATGCTATCTTTATAAATATGGAAATATCTACACCGCTATCTTTATAAACATGGAAATATCTACACCACTATCTGTATAAACTTGGAAATATCTACGCTGCAATCTGTATAAACATGAAAACAGCCACACCACTATCTGTATAAACATGGAAATATCTACACCGCCATCTGTATAAACATGGAAATATCTACACCGCTATCTGTATAAACATGGATATATCTACACTGCTATCTGTATAAACTTGGAAATATCTACACCGCCATCTCCATAAACATGGAAATATCTCCACCGCTATCTGTATAAACATGGAAATATCTCCATTGCTATCTGTATAAACATGGAAAGATCAACACCGCTATCTGTATAAACATGGAAATATCTACACCACTATCTGTATAAACTTGGAAATATCTACACTGCTATGTGTATAAATATGGAAATATCTACACTGCTATCTCTATAAACATGGGAATATCTACACTGCTACCTGTATATATATGGAAATGTCTACATGGCTATCTCTATGAACTTGGAAATATCTACACCGCCATCTGTATAAACATAGAAATACCTGCACAGTCATCTGTATAAACAAGGAAATATCTACACCACTATCTGTATAAACATGGAAATATCTACACTGCGATGTGTATAAACATGGAAATATCTACACTGCCATCTCTATAAACATGGAAATATCTCCAACGCTATCTCTATAAACATGGAAATATCTCCACCGCTATCTGTATAAACAAGGAAATACCGCCACCGCTATCTGTATGAACATGGAAATATGTAAATCGCTATCTGTACAAACATGGAAATATCTCCCCCGCTATCTCTATAAACATGGAATTATCTACACCGATATGTGTATAAACATGGAAATATCTCCACCGCAATCAGTATAAACATGGAAATACCTACACCGCTATCTGATTAAACATGTAAATATCTACACCGCTATCTGTATAAACATTTAAATATCTACACCGCTATGTGTATAAACATGGAAATATCTACATCGTTATCTGTGTAAACATAGAAATATCTCGACCGCTATCTCTATTAACATGGAAATATCTCCACCGCTATCTCTATAAACATGGAAATATCTACACCGCTATCTTTATAAACATGGAAATATCTGCCACACTATCTATATAAACATGGAAATATATACACTGCCATCTGTATAAACATGGAAACAGCCACACCGCTAGCTGTATAAACATGGAAATATCTACACCGCCATCTGTATAAACATGGAAATATCTACACCGCCATCTGTATAAACATGGAAATATCTCCACCGCTATCTCTATAAACATGGAAATATGTACACCGCTATCTTTATTAACATGGAAATTTATACACCGATATCTGCATAAATATGGAAATATCTACACCGCTATCTCTATAAACCTGGAAATAACTACACCGCTATCTGTATAAACATGGAAATATCTACACCGCTATCTCCATAAACATGGAAATATCTACACCGCTATCTGCATAAACTTGGAAATATCTACACCGCCATCTGTATAAACATGGAAATATCTCCACCGATATCTGTATAAACATAGAAATATCTTCATCGCTATCTGTATAAACATGGAAATAGCCACACCGCTATCTGTATAAACATGGAAATATCTTCACCGCCATCTCTAAAAACATGGAAATATCTACACAGTCTTCTGTAGAAACATGGAAATATCTACACCTCCATCTGTCTAAACATGGAAATATCTACACTGCCATCTGTATACACATGGAAATATCAACACAGCCATCTGTATTAACATGGAAATATCTACACCGCTATCTCTATAAACATGGAAATACCTACACTGCTATATGTATAAACATGGAAATATCTCCACCGCTGTCTGTTTAAACATGGAAATATCTACACCTCTATCTGTATAAACTTGGAAATATCTACACAACTATCTGTATAAACATAGAAATACCTACACAGTCATCTGCATAAACATGGAAATAACTCCACCGGTATCTGTATGAACATGGAAATATATAAATCGCTATCTGTACAAACATGGAAATATCTCCCCCGCTATCTCTATAAACATGGAAATATCTACACCGATATGTGTATAAACATGGAAATATCTCCACCGGAATCAGTATAAACATGGAAATACCTACACCGCTATCTGTATAAACATGGAAAAATCTACACCGCTATCTGTATAAACTTGGTAATAGCTACACAACTATCTGTATAAACATAGAAATACCTACACAGTCATCTGCAAATATGGAAATATCTACACAACTATCTGTATAAACATGGAAATATCTACACCGCGATCTGTATAAACATGGAAATATCTACACAGCCATCTCTATAAACTTGGAAATATCTACATCGCTATCTGTATAAACATGGAAATAGCCACACCGCTATCTGTATAAACATGGAAATATCTACACCGCCATCTGTAAAAACGTGGAAATATCTACACAGTCATTTGTGTAAACATGGAAATATCCACACCTCCATCTGTATAAACATGGAAACATCTACACTGCCATCTGTATACACATGGAAATATCTACACAGCCATCTGTATAAACATGGAAATATCAACAACGCTATCTCTATAAACATGGAAATATCTACATTGCTATCTGTATAAACATTGATATATCTAAACTGCCATCAGTATAAACATAGAAGTAGCCACACCGCTATCTGTATAAAAATGGAAATATATACACCACCATCTGAATAAATATGAAAATATCTACACGGCTATCAGTATAAATATGGAAATATCTACACCGCTATCTCTATAAACATGGAAATATCTAGACAGCTATCTGTGTAAACATGGAAATATCTACACGGCAATCTCTATAAACATGGAAATATCTCCAACGCTATCTGTATAAACATGGAAATATCTCCACCGCTCTCTGTATAAACATGGAAATACCTCCACCGCTATCTGTATGAACATGGAAATATCTAAATCGCTATCTGTACAAACATGGAAATATCTCCCCCGCAATCTCTATAAACATGGAATTATCTACACCGATATGTGTATAAACATGGAAATATCTCCACCGCAATCAGTATAAACATGGAAATACCTACACCGCTATCTGTATAAACATGTAAATATCTACACCGCTGTCTGTATAAACATGGAAATATCTACACCGCTATCTGTATAAACATGGAAATATCTACATCGTTATCTGTGTAAACATAGAAATATCTCGACCGCTATCTCTATAAACATGGAAATATCTCCACCGCTATCTCTATAAACATGGAAATATCTCCAATGCAATCTTTATAAATATGGAAATATCTACACCGCTATCTTTATAAACATGGAAATATCTACACCACTATCTGTATAAACTTGGAAATATCTACGGTGCAATCTGTATAAACATGAAAACAGCCACACCGCTATCTGTATAAACATGGAAATATCTACACCGCCATCTGTATAAACATGGAAATATCTACACCGCTATCTGTATAAACATGGAAATATCTACACTGCAATCTGTATAAACTTGGAAATATCTACACCGCCATCTCCATAAACATGGAAATATCTCCACCGCTATCTGTATAAACATGGAAATATCTCCACTGCTATCTGTTTAAACATGGAAAGATCAACACCGCTATCTGTATAAACATGGAAATATCTACACCACTATCTGTATAAACTTGGAAATATCTACACTGCTATGTGTATAAATATGGAAATATCTACACTGCTATCTCTATAAACATGGGAATATCTACACCGCTATCTGTATATATATGGAAATGTCTACATGGCTATCTCTATGAACTTGGAAATATCTACACCGCCATCTGTATAAACATAGAAATACCTGCACAGTCATCTGTATAAACATGGAAATATCTACACCACTATCTGTATAAACATGGAAATATCTACACTGCGATGTGTATAAACATGGAAATATCTACACAGCCATCTCTATAAACATGGAAATATCTCCAACGCTATCTGTATAAACATGGAAATATCTCCACCGCTATCTCTATAAACATGGAAATATCCCCAATGCTATCTTTATAAATATGGAAATATCTACACCGCTATCTTTATAAACATGGAAATATCTACACCACTATCTGTATAAACTTGGAAATATCTACGCTGCAATCTGTATAAACATGAAAACAGCCACACCGCTATCTGTATAAACATGGAAATATCTACACCGCCATCTGTATAAACATGGAAATATCTACACCGCTATCTGTATAAACATGGAAATATCTACACTGCTATCTGTATAAACTTGGAAATATCTACACCGCCATCTCCATAAACATGGAAATATCTCCACCGTTATCTGTATAAACATTGAAATATCTCCACTGCTATCTGTATAAACATGGAAAGATCAACACCGCTATCTGTATAAACATGGAAATATCTACACCACTATCTGTATAAACTTGGAAATATCTACACTGCTATGTGTATAAATATGGAAATATCTACACTGCTATCTCTATAAACATGGGAATATCTACACCGCTATCTGTATATATATGGAAATGTCTACATGGCTATCTCTATGAACTTGGAAATATCTACACCGCCATCTGTATAAACATAGAAATACCTGCACAGTCATCTGTATAAACATGGAAATATCTACACCACTATCTGTATAAACATGGAAATATCTACACTGCGATGTGTATAAACATGGAAATATCTACACTGCCATCTCTATAAACATGGAAATATCTCCAACGCTATCTGTATAAACAAGGAAATACCTCCACCGCTATCAGTATGAACATGGAAATATATAAATCGCTATCTGTACAAACATGGAAATATCTCCCCCGCTATCTCTATAAACATGGAATTGTCTACACCGATATGTGTATAAACATGGAAATATCTCCACCGCAATCAGTATAAACATGGAAATACCTACACCGCTATCTGATTAAACATGTAAATATCTACACCGCTATCTGTATAAACATTTAAATATCTACACCGCTATGTGTATAAACATGGAAATATCTACATCGTTATCTGTGTAAACATAGAAATATCTCGACCGCTATCTCTATAAACATGGAAATATCTCCACCGCTATCTCTATAAACATGGAAATATCTACACCGCTATCTTTATAAATATGGAAATATCTGCCACACTATCTATATAAACGTGGAAATATATACACTGCCATCTGTATAAACATGGAAACAGCCACACTGCTAGCTGTATAAAGATGGAAATATCTACACCGCCATCTGTATAAACATGGAAATATCTCCACCGCTATCTCTATAAACATGGAAATATGTACACCGCTATCTTTATTAACATGGAAATTTATACACCGATATCTGCATAAATTTGGAAATATCTACACCGCTATCTCTATAAACCTGGAAATAACTACACCGCTATCTGTATAAACATGGAAATATCTACACCGCTATCTCCATAAACATGGAAATATCTACACCGCTATCTGCATAAACTTGGAAATATCTACACCGCCATCTGTATAAACATGGAAATATCTCCACCGATATCTGTATAAACATAGAAATATCTTCATCGCTATCTGTATAAACATGGAAATAGCCACACCGCTATCTGTATAAACATGGAAATATCTTCACCGCCATCTGTAAAAACATGGAAATATCTACACAGTCTTCTGTAGAAACATGGAAATATCTACACCTCCATCTGTCTAAACATGGAAATATCTACACTGCCATCTGTATACACATGGAAATATCAACACCGCCATCTGTATTAACATGGAAATATCTACACCGCTATCTCTATAAACATGGAAATACCTACACTGCTATATGTATAAACATGGAAATATCTCCACCGCTATCTGTTTAAACATGGAAATATCTACATCGCTATCTGTATAAACTTGGAAATATCTACACAACTATCTGTATAAACATAGAAATACCTACACAGTCATCTGCATAAACATGGAAATAACTCCACCGCTATCTGTATGAACATGGAAATATATAAATCGCTATCTGTACAAACATGGAAATATCTCCCCCGCTATCTCTATAAACATGGAAATATCTACACCGATATGTGTATAAACATGGAAATATCTCCACCGGAATCAGTATAAACATGGAAATACCTACACCGCTATCTGTATAAACATGGAAATATCTACACCGCTATCTGTATAAACATGGAAATATCTACATCGTTATCTGTGTAAACATAGAAATATCTCGACCGCTATCTCTATAAACATGGAAATATCTCCACCGCTATCTCTATAAACATGGAAATATCTCCAATGCTATCTTTATAAACATGGAAATAGCTACACCACTATCTTTATAAACATGGAAATATCTACACCACTATCTGTATAAACATGGAAATATCTACGCTGCCATCTGTATAAACATGGAAACAGCCACACCGCTATCTGTATAAACATGGAAATATCTACACCGCCATCTGTATAAACATGGAATTATCTACACCGCTATCTGTATAAACATGGAAATATCTCCACCGCTATCTGTATAAACTTGGAAATATCTACACCACCATCTCTATAAGCAATGAAATATCTCCAATGCTATCTTTATAAACATGTAAATATCTACACCGCTATCTTTATAAACATGGAAATATCAACACCACTATCTTTATAAACATGGAAATATCTACGCTGCCATCTGTATAAACATGGAAACAGCCACACCGCTATCTGTATAAACATGGAAATAACTACACTGCCATCTGTATAAACATGGAAGTATCTACACCGCTATCAGTATAAACATGGAAATATCTACACCGCTATCGGTATAAACTTGGAAATATCAACACCGCCATCTCTATAAACATGGAAATATCTCCACCGCTATCTGTATAAACATGGAAATATCTCCACTGCTATCTGTATAAACATGGAAATATCAACACCGCTATCTGTATAAACAAGGAAATATCTACGCCACTATCTGTATAAACTTGGAAATATCTACACTGCTATGTGTATAAATATGGAAATATTTACACCGCCTCCTCTATAAACATGGGAATATCTACACCGCTATCTGTATATATATGGAAATATATACATGGCTATCTCCATGAACTTGGAAATATCTACACCGCCATCTCTGTAAACATAGAAATACCTACACAGTCATCTGTATAAACATGGAAATACCTACACCACTATCTGTATAAACATGGAAATATCTACACCGCTATCTGTATAAACATGGAAATATCTACACCGCTATCTCCATAAACATGGAAATATCTACACCGCTATCTCTATAAACCTGGAAATATCTACACCGCTATCTGTATAAACATGGAAATATCTACACCGCTATCTCCATAAACATGGAAATATCTACACCGCTATCTGCATAAACTTGGAAATATCTACACCGCCATCTGTATAAACATGGAAATATCTCCACCGATATCTGTATAAACATAGAAATATCTTCATCTCTATCTGTATAAACATGGAAATAGCCACACCGCTATCTGTATAAACATGGAAATATCTTCACCGACATCTGTAAAAACATGGAAATATCTACACAGTCTTCTGTAGAAACATGGAAATATCTACACCTCCATCTGTCTAAACATGGAAATATCTACACTGCCATCTGTATACACATGGAAATATCAACACAGCCATCTGTATTAACATGGAAATATCTACACCGCTATCTCTATAAACATGGAAATACCTACACCGCTATATGTATAAACATGGAAATATCTCCACCGCTCTCTGTTTAAACATGGAAATATCTACACCGCTATCTGTATAAACTTGGAAATATCTACACAACTATCTGTATAAACATAGAAATACCTACACAGTCATCTGCATAAACATGGAAATAACTCCACCGCTATCTGTATGAACATGGAAATATATAAATCGCTATCTGTACAAACATGGAAATATCTCCCCCGCTATCTCTATAAACATGGAAATATCTACACCGATATGTGTATAAACATGGAAATATCTCCACCGCAATCAGTATAAACATGGAAATACCTACACCGCTATCTGTATAAACATGGAAATATCTACACCGCTATCTGTATAAACATGGAAATATCTACACCGTTATCTGTATAAACATGGAAATATCTACACCGTTATCTGTGTAAACATATAAATATCTCGACCGCTATATCTATAAACATGGAAATATGTACACCGTTATCTTTATTAACATGGAAATATACACCCCACTATCTGTATAAACATGGAAATATCTACACCGCTATCTCCATAAACATGGAAATATCTACACCGCTATCTGCATAAACTTGGAAATATCTACACCGCCATCTGTATAAACATGGAAATACCTCCACCGATATCTGTATAAACATGGAAATATCTTCATCGCTATCTGTATAAACATGGATATAGCCACACCGCTATCTGAATAAACATGGAAATATCTTCACCGCCATCTGTAAAAACATGGAAATATCTACACAGTCTTCTGTAGAAACATGGAAATATCTACACCTCCTTCTGTCTAAACTTGGAAATATCTACACTGCCATCTGTATACACATGGAAATATCAACACAGCCATCTGTATTAACATGGAAATATCTACACCGCTATCTCTATAAACATGGAAATACCTACACCGCTATATGTATGAACATGGAAATATCTCCACCGCTATCTGTATAAACATGGAAATATCTACACCGCTATTTGTATAAACTTGGTAATATCTACACAACTCTCTGTATAAACATAGAAATACCTACACAGTCATCTGCATAAATATGGAAATATCTACAACACTGTCTGTATAAACATGGAAATATCTACACCGCGATCTGTATAAACATGGAAATATCTACACAGCCATCTCTATAAACTTGGAAATATCTACATCGCTATCTTTATAAACATGGAAATAGCCACACCGCTATCTGTATAAACATGGAAATATCTACACCGCCATCTGTAAAAACGAGGAAATATCTACACAGTCATTTGTGAAAGCATGGAAATATCCACACCTCCATCTGTATAAACATGGAAACATCTACACTGCCATCTGTATACACATGTAAATATCTACACAGCCATCTGTATAAACATGGAAATATCTACAACTCTATCTCTATAAACATGGAAATATCTACATTGCTATCTGTATAAACATTGATATATCTAAACTGCCATCTGTATAAACATGGAAGTAGCCACACCGCTATCTGTATAAACATGGAAATATATACACCACCATCTGAATAAATATGAAAATATATACACGGCTATCTGTATAAATATGGAAAAATCTACACCGCTATCTCTATAAACATGGAAATATCTAGACAGCTATCTCTATAAACATGGAAATATCTACACGGCAATCTCTATAAACATGGAAATATCTCCAACGCTATCTGTATAAACATGGAAATATCTCCACCGCTCTCTGTATAAACATGGAAATAAATCCACCGCTATCTGTATGAACATGGAAATATCTAAATCGCTATCTGTACAAACATGGAAATATCTCCCCCGTAATCTCTATAAACATGGAATTATGTACACCGATATGTGTATAAACATGGAAATATCTCCACCGCAATCAGTATAAACATGGAAATACCTACAACGCTATCTGTATAAACATGTAAATATCTACACCGCTGTCTGTATAAACATGGAAATATCTACACCGCTATCTGTATAAACATGGAAATATCTACATCGTTATCTGTGTAAACATAGAAATATCTCGACCGCTATCTCTATAAACATGGAAATATCTCCACTGCTATCTCTATAAACATGGAAATATCTCCAATGCTATCTTTATAAATATGGAAATATCTACACCGCTATCTTTATAAACATGGAAATACCTACACCACTATCTGTATAAACTTGGAAATATATACGCTGCAATCTGTATAAACATGAAAACAGCCACACCACTATCTGTATAAACATGGAAATATCTACACCGCCATCTGTATAAACATGGAAATATCTACACCGCTATCTGTATAAACATGGAAATATCTACACTGCTATCTGTATAAACTTGGAAATATCTACACCGCCATCTCAATAAACATGGAAATATCTCCACCGCTATCTGTATAAACATGGAAATATCTCCATTGCTATCTGTATAAACATGGAAAGATCAACACCGCTATCTGTATAAACATGGAAATATCTACACCACTATCTGTATAAACTTGGAAATATCTACACTGCTATGTGTATAAATCTGGAAATATCTACACTGCTATCTCTATAAACATGGGAATATCTACACTGCTATCTGTATATATATGGAAATATCTACATGGCTATCTCTATGAACTTGGAAATATCTACACCGCCATCTGTATAAACATAGAAATACCTGCACAGTCATCTGTATAAACAAGGAAATATCTACACCACTATCTGTATAAACATGGAAATATCTACACTGCGATGTGTATAAACATGGAAATATCTACACTGCCATCTCTATAAACATGGAAATATCTCCAACGCTATCTGTATAAACATGGAAATATCTCCACCGCTATCTGTATAAACAAGGAAATACCTCCACCGCTATCTGTATGAACATGGAAATATGTAAATCGCTATCTGTACAAACATGGAAATATCTGCCCCGCTATCTCTATAAACATGGAAATATCTACACCGATATGTGTATAAACATGGAAATATCTCCACCGCAATCAGTATAAACATGGAAATACCTACACCGCTATCTGATTAAACATGTAAATATCTACACCGCTATCTGTATAAACATTTAAATATCTACACCGCTATGTGTATAAACATGGAAATATCTACATCGTTATCTGTGTAAACATAGAAATATCTCGACCGCTATCTCTATAAACATGGAAATATCTCCACCGCTATCTCTATAAACATGGAAATATCTACACCGCTATCTTTATAAACATGGAAATATCTGCCACACTATCTATATAAACGTGGAAATATATACACTGCCATCTGTATAAACATGGAAATGTCTACACCGCCATCTGTATAAACATGGAAATATCTCCACCGCTATCTCTATAAACATGGAAATATGTACACCGCTATCTTTATTAACATGGAAATTTATACACCGATATCTGCATAAATATGGAAATATCTACACCGCTATCTCTATAAACCTGGAAATAACTACACCGCTATCTGTATAAACATGGAAATATCTACACCGCTATCTCCATAAACATGGAAATATCTACACCGCTATCTGCATAAACTTGGAAATATCTACACCGCCATCTGTATAAACATGGAAATATCTCCACCGATATCTGTATAAACATAGAAATATCTTCATCGCTATCTGTATAAACATGGAAATAGCCACACCGCTATCTGTATAAACATGGAAATATCTTCACCGCCATCTGTAAAAACATGGAAATATCTACACAGTCTTCTGTAGAAACATGGAAATATCTACACCTCCATCTGTCTAAACATGGAAATACCTACACTGCTATATGTATAAACATGGAAATATCTCCACCGCTATCTGTATAAACATGGAAATATCTTCACCGCCATCTCTAAAAACATGGAAATATCTACACAGTCTTCTGTAGAAACATGGAAATATCTACACCTCCATCTGTCTAAACATGGAAATATCTACACTGCCATCTGTATACACATGGAAATATCAACACAGCCATCTGTATTAACATGGAAATATCTACACCGCTATCTCTATAAACATGGAAATACCTACACTGCTATATGTATAAACATGGAAATATCTCCACCGCTGTCTGTTTAAACATGGAAATATCTACACCTCTATCTGTATAAACTTGGAAATATCTACACAACTATCTGTATAAACATAGAAATACCTACACAGTCATCTGCATAAACATGGAAATAACTCCACCGGTATCTGTATGAACATGGAAATATATAAATCGCTATCTGTACAAACATGGAAATATCTCCCCCGCTATCTCTATAAACATGGAAATATCTACACCGATATGTGTATAAACATGGAAATATCTCCACCGGAATCAGTATAAACATGGAAATACCTACACCGCTATCTGTATAAACATGGAAAAATCTACACCGCTATCTGTATAAACTTGGTAATAGCTACACAACTATCTGTATAAACATAGAAATACCTACACAGTCATCTGCAAATATGGAAATATCTACACAACTATCTGTATAAACATGGAAATATCTACACCGCGATCTGTATAAACATGGAAATATCTACACAGCCATCTCTATAAACTTGGAAATATCTACATCGCTATCTGTATAAACATGGAAATAGCCACACCGCTATCTGTATAAACATGGAAATATCTACACCGCCATCTGTAAAAACGTGGAAATATCTACACAGTCATTTGTGTAAACATGGAAATATCCACACCTCCATCTGTATAAACATGGAAACATCTACACTGCCATCTGTATACACATGGAAATATCTACACAGCCATCTGTATAAACATGGAAATATCAACAACGCTATCTCTATAAACATGGAAATATCTACATTGCTATCTGTATAAACATTGATATATCTAAACTGCCATCAGTATAAACATAGAAGTAGCCACACCGCTATCTGTATAAAAATGGAAATATATACACCACCATCTGAATAAATATGAAAATATCTACACGGCTATCAGTATAAATATGGAAATATCTACACCGCTATCTCTATAAACATGGAAATATCTAGACAGCTATCTGTGTAAACATGGAAATATCTACACGGCAATCTCTATAAACATGGAAATATCTCCAACGCTATCTGTATAAACATGGAAATATCTCCACCGCTCTCTGTATAAACATGGAAATACCTCCACCGCTATCTGTATGAACATGGAAATATCTAAATCGCTATCTGTACAAACATGGAAATATCTCCCCCGCAATCTCTATAAACATGGAATTATCTACACCGATATGTGTATAAACATGGAAATATCTCCACCGCAATCAGTATAAACATGGAAATACCTACACCGCTATCTGTATAAACATGTAAATATCTACACCGCTGTCTGTATAAACATGGAAATATCTACACCGCTATCTGTATAAACATGGAAATATCTACATCGTTATCTGTGTAAACATAGAAATATCTCGACCGCTATCTCTATAAACATGGAAATATCTCCACCGCTATCTCTATAAACATGGAAATATCTCCAATGCAATCTTTATAAATATGGAAATATCTACACCGCTATCTTTATAAACATGGAAATATCTACACCACTATCTGTATAAACTTGGAAATATCTACGGTGCAATCTGTATAAACATGAAAACAGCCACACCGCTATCTGTATAAACATGGAAATATCTACACCGCCATCTGTATAAACATGGAAATATCTACACCGCTATCTGTATAAACATGGAAATATCTACACTGCAATCTGTATAAACTTGGAAATATCTACACCGCCATCTCCATAAACATGGAAATATCTCCACCGCTATCTGTATAAACATGGAAATATCTCCACTGCTATCTGTTTAAACATGGAAAGATCAACACCGCTATCTGTATAAACATGGAAATATCTACACCACTATCTGTATAAACTTGGAAATATCTACACTGCTATGTGTATAAATATGGAAATATCTACACTGCTATCTCTATAAACATGGGAATATCTACACCGCTATCTGTATATATATGGAAATGTCTACATGGCTATCTCTATGAACTTGGAAATATCTACACCGCCATCTGTATAAACATAGAAATACCTGCACAGTCATCTGTATAAACATGGAAATATCTACACCACTATCTGTATAAACATGGAAATATCTACACTGCGATGTGTATAAACATGGAAATATCTACACAGCCATCTCTATAAACATGGAAATATCTCCAACGCTATCTGTATAAACATGGAAATATCTCCACCGCTATCTCTATAAACATGGAAATATCCCCAATGCTATCTTTATAAATATGGAAATATCTACACCGCTATCTTTATAAACATGGAAATATCTACACCACTATCTGTATAAACTTGGAAATATCTACGCTGCAATCTGTATAAACATGAAAACAGCCACACCGCTATCTGTATAAACATGGAAATATCTACACCGCCATCTGTATAAACATGGAAATATCTACACCGCTATCTGTATAAACATGGAAATATCTACACTGCTATCTGTATAAACTTGGAAATATCTACACCGCCATCTCCATAAACATGGAAATATCTCCACCGTTATCTGTATAAACATTGAAATATCTCCACTGCTATCTGTATAAACATGGAAAGATCAACACCGCTATCTGTATAAACATGGAAATATCTACACCACTATCTGTATAAACTTGGAAATATCTACACTGCTATGTGTATAAATATGGAAATATCTACACTGCTATCTCTATAAACATGGGAATATCTACACCGCTATCTGTATATATATGGAAATGTCTACATGGCTATCTCTATGAACTTGGAAATATCTACACCGCCATCTGTATAAACATAGAAATACCTGCACAGTCATCTGTATAAACATGGAAATATCTACACCACTATCTGTATAAACATGGAAATATCTACACTGCGATGTGTATAAACATGGAAATATCTACACTGCCATCTCTATAAACATGGAAATATCTCCAACGCTATCTGTATAAACATGGAAATATCTCCACCGCTATCTGTATAAACAAGGAAATACCTCCACCGCTATCAGTATGAACATGGAAATATATAAATCGCTATCTGTACAAACATGGAAATATCTCCCCCGCTATCTCTATAAACATGGAATTGTCTACACCGATATGTGTATAAACATGGAAATATCTCCACCGCAATCAGTATAAACATGGAAATACCTACACCGCTATCTGATTAAACATGTAAATATCTACACCGCTATCTGTATAAACATTTAAATATCTACACCGCTATGTGTATAAACATGGAAATATCTACATCGTTATCTGTGTAAACATAGAAATATCTCGACCGCTATCTCTATAAACATGGAAATATCTCCACCGCTATCTCTATAAACATGGAAATATCTACACCGCTATCTTTATAAATATGGAAATATCTGCCACACTATCTATATAAACGTGGAAATATATACACTGCCATCTGTATAAACATGGAAACAGCCACACTGCTAGCTGTATAAACATGGAAATATCTACACCGCCATCTGTATAAACATGGAAATATCTCCACCGCTATCTCTATAAACATGGAAATATGTACACCTCTATCTTTATTAACATGGAAATTTATACACCGATATCTGCATAAATTTGGAAATATCTACACCGCTATCTCTATAAACCTGGAAATAACTACACCGCTATCTGTATAAACATGGAAATATCTACACCGCTATCTCCATAAACATGGAAATATCTACACCGCTATCTGCATAAACTTGGAAATATCTACACCGCCATCTGTATAAACATGGAAATATCTCCACCGATATCTGTATAAACATAGAAATATCTTCATCGCTATCTGTATAAACATGGAAATAGCCACACCGCTATCTGTATAAACATGGAAATATCTTCACCGCCATCTGTAAAAACATGGAAATATCTACACAGTCTTCTGTAGAAACATGGAAATATCTACACCTCCATCTGTCTAAACATGGAAATATCTACACTGCCATCTGTATACACATGGAAATATCAACACCGCCATCTGTATTAACATGGAAATATCTACACCGCTATCTCTATAAACATGGAAATACCTACACTGCTATATGTATAAACATGGAAATATCTCCACCGCTATCTGTTTAAACATGGAAATATCTACACCGCTATCTGTATAAACTTGGAAATATCTACACAACTATCTGTATAAACATAGAAATACCTACACAGTCATCTGCATAAACATGGAAATAACTCCACCGCTATCTGTATGAACATGGAAATATATAAATCGCTATCTGTACAAACATGGAAATATCTCCCCCGCTATCTCTATAAACATGGAAATATCTACACCGATATGTGTATAAACATGGAAATATCTCCACCGGAATCAGTATAAACATGGAAATACCTACACCGCTATCTGTATAAACATGGAAATATCTACACCGCTATCTGTATAAACATGGAAATATCTACATCGTTATCTGTGTAAACATAGAAATATCTCGACCGCTATCTCTATAAACATGGAAATATCTCCACCGCTATCTCTATAAACATGGAAATATCTCCAATGCTATCTTTATAAACATGGAAATATCTACACCACTATCTTTATAAACATGGAAATATCTACACCACTATCTGTATAAACATGGAAATATCTACGCTGCCATCTGTATAAACATGGAAACAGCCACACCGCTATCTGTATAAACATGGAAATATCTACACCGCCATCTGTATAAACATGGAATTATCTACAGCGCTATCTGTATAAACATGGAAATATCTCCACCGCTATCTGTATAAACTTGGAAATATCTACACCACCATCTCTATAAGCAATGAAATATCTCCAATGCTATCTTTATAAACATGTAAATATCTACACCGCTATCTTTATAAACATGGAAATATCAACACCACTATCTTTATAAACATGGAAATATCTACGCTGCCATCTGTATAAACATGGAAACAGCCACACCGCTATCTGTATAAACATGGAAATAACTACACTGCCATCTGTATAAACATGGAATTATCTACACCGCTATCAGTATAAACATGGAAATATCTACACCGCTATCGGTATAAACTTGGAAATATCAACACCGCCATCTCTATAAACATGGAAATATCTCCACCGCTATCTGTATAAACATGGAAATATCTCCACTGCTATCTGTATAAACATGGAAATATCAACACCGCTATCTGTATAAACAAGGAAATATCTACGCCACTATCTGTATAAACTTGGAAATATCTACACTGCTATGTGTATAAATATGGAAATATTTACACCGCTACCTCTATAAACATGGGAATATCTACACCGCTATCTGTATATATATGGAAATATATACATGGCTATCTCCATGAACTTGGAAATATCTACACCGCCATCTCTGTAAACATAGAAATACCTACACAGTCATCTGTATAAACATGGAAATACCTACACCACTATCTGTATAAACATGGAAATATCTACACCGCTATCTGTATAAACATGGAAATATCTACACCGCTATCTCCATAAACATGGAAATATCTACACCGCTATCTCTATAAACCTGGAAATAACTACACCGCTATCTGTATAAACATGGAAATATCTACACCGCTATCTCCATAAACATGGAAATATCTACACCGCTATCTGCATAAACTTGGAAATATCTACACCGCCATCTGTATAAACATGGAAATATCTCCACCGATATCTGTATAAACATAGAAATATCTTCATCGCTATCTGTATAAACATGGAAATAGCCACACCGCTATCTGTATAAACATGGAAATATCTTCACCGACATCTGTAAAAACATGGAAATATCTACAGAGTCTTCTGTAGAAACATGGAAATATCTACACCTCCATCTGTCTAAACATGGAAATATCTACACTGCCATCTGTATACACATGGAAATATCAACACAGCCATCTGTATTAACATGGAAATATCTACACCGCTATCTCTATAAACATGGAAATACCTACACCGCTATATGTATAAACATGGAAATATCTCCACCGCTCTCTGTTTAAACATGGAAATATCTACACCGCTATCTGTATAAACTTGGAAATATCTACACAACTATCTGTATAAACATAGAAATACCTACACAGTCATCTGCATAAACATGGAAATAACTCCACCGCTATCTGTATGAACATGGAAATATATAAATCGCTATCTGTACAAACATGGAAATATCTCCCCCGCTATCTCTATAAACATGGAAATATCTACACCGATATGTGTATAAACATGGAAATATCTCCACCGCAATCAGTATAAACATGGAAATACCTACACCGCTATCTGTATAAACATGGAAATATCTACACCGCTATCTGTATAAACATGGAAATATCTACACCGTTATCTGTATAAACATGGAAATATCTACACCGTTATCTGTGTAAACATATAAATATCTCGACCGCTATATCTATAAACATGGAAATATGTACACCGTTATCTTTATTAACATGGAAATATACACCCCACTATCTGTATAAACATGGAAATATCTACACCGCTATCTCCATAAACATGGAAATATCTACACCGCTATCTGCATAAACTTGGAAATATCTACACCGCCATCTGTATAAACATGGAAATACCTCCACCGATATCTGTATAAACATGGAAATATCTTCATCGCTATCTGTATAAACATGGATATAGCCACACCGCTATCTGAATAAACATGGAAATATCTTCACCGCCATCTGTAAAAACATGGAAATATCTACACAGTCTTCTGTAGAAACATGGAAATATCTACACCTCCTTCTGTCTAAACTTGGAAATATCTACACTGCCATCTGTATACACATGGAAATATCAACACAGCCATCTGTATTAACATGGAAATATCTACACCGCTATCTCTATAAACATGGAAATACCTACACCGCTATATGTATGAACATGGAAATATCTCCACCGCTATCTGTATAAACATGGAAATATCTACACCGCTATTTGTATAAACTTGGTAATATCTACACAACTCTCTGTATAAACATAGAAATACCTACACAGTCATCTGCATAAATATGGAAATATCTACAACACTGTCTGTATAAACATGGAAATATCTACACCGCGATCTGTATAAACATGGAAATATCTACACAGCCATCTCTATAAACTTGGAAATATCTACATCGCTATCTGTATAAACATGGAAATAGCCACACCGCTATCTGTATAAACATGGAAATATCTACACCGCCATCTGTAAAAACGAGGAAATATCTACACAGTCATTTGTGAAAGCATGGAAATATCCACACCTCCATCTGTATAAACATGGAAACATCTACACTGCCATCTGTATACACATGTAAATATCTACACAGCCATCTGTATAAACATGGAAATATCTACAACTCTATCTCTATAAACATGGAAATATCTACATTGCTATCTGTATAAACATTGATATATCTAAACTGCCATCTGTATAAACATGGAAGTAGCCACACCGCTATCTGTATAAACATGGAAATATATACACCACCATCTGAATAAATATGAAAATATATACACGGCTATCTGTATAAATATGGAAAAATCTACACCGCTATCTCTATAAACATGGAAATATCTAGACAGCTATCTCTATAAACATGGAAATATCTACACGGCAATCTCTATAAACATGGAAATATCTCCAACGCTATCTGTATAAACATGGAAATATCTCCACCGCTCTCTGTATAAACATGGAAATAACTCCACCGCTATCTGTATGAACATGGAAATATCTAAATCGCTATCTGTACAAACATGGAAATATCTCCCCCGTAATCTCTATAAACATGGAATTATCTACACCGATATGTGTATAAACATGGAAATATCTCCACCGCAATCAGTATAAACATGGAAATACCTACAACGCTATCTGTATAAACATGTAAATATCTACACCGCTGTCTGTATAAACATGGAAATATCTACACCGCTATCTGTATAAACATGGAAATATCTACATCGTTATCTGTGTAAACATAGAAATATCTCGACCGCTATCTCTATAAACATGGAAATATCTCCACTGCTATCTCTATAAACATGGAAATATCTCCAATGCTATCTTTATAAATATGGAAATATCTACACCGCTATCTTTATAAACATGGAAATATCTACACCACTATCTGTATAAACTTGGAAATATCTACGGTGCAATCTGTATAAACATGAAAACAGCCACACCGCTATCTGTATAAACATGGAAATATCTACACCGCCATCTGTATAAACATGGAAATATCTACACCGCTATCTGTATAAACATGGAAATATCTACACTGCTATCTGTATAAACTTGGAAATATCTACACCGCTATCTCCATAAACATGGAAATATCTCCACCGCTATCTGTATAAACATGGAAATATCTCCACTGCTATCTGTTTAAACATGGAAAGATCAACTCCGCTATCTGTATAAACATGGAAATATCTACACCACTATCTGTATAAACTTGGAAATATCTACACTGCTATGTGTATAAATATGGAAATATCTACACTGCTATCTCTATAAACATGGGAATATCTACACCGCTATCTGTATATATATGGAAATGTCTACATGGCTATCTCTATGAACTTGGAAATATCTACACCGCCATCTGTATAAACATAGAAATACCTGCACAGTCATCTGTATAAACATGGAAATATCTACACCACTATCTGTATAAACATGGAAATATCTACAATGCGATGTGTATAAACATGGAAATATCTACACAGCCATCTCTATAAACATGGAAATATCTCCAACGCTATCTGTATAAACATGGAAATATCTCCACCGCTATCTCTATAAACATGGAAATATCTCCAATGCTATCTTTATAAATATGGAAATATCTACACCGCTATCTTTATAAACATGGAAATATCTACACCACTATCTGTATAAACTTGGAAATATCTACGCTGCAATCTGTATAAACATGAAAACAGCCACACCGCTATCTGTATAAACATGGAAATATCTACACCGCCATCTGTATAAACATGGAAATATCTACACCGCTATCTGTATAAACATGGAAATATCTACACTGCTATCTGTATAAACTTGGAAATATCTACACCGCCATCTCCATAAACATGGAAATATCTCCACCGCTATCTGTATAAACATGGAAATATCTCCACTGCTATCTGTATAAACATGGAAAGATCAACACCGCTATCTGTATAAACATGGAAATATCTACACCACTATCTGTATAAACTTGGAAATATCTACACTGCTATGTGTATAAATATGGAAATATCTACACTGCTATCTCTATAAACATGGGAATATCTACACCGCTATCTGTATATATATGGAAATGTCTACATGGCTATCTCTATGAACTTGGAAATATCTACACCGCCATCTGTATAAACATAGAAATACCTGCACAGTCATCTGTATAAACATGGAAATATCTACACCACTATCTGTATAAACATGGAAATATCTACACTGCGATGTGTATAAACATGGAAATATCTACACTGCCATCTCTATAAACATGGAAATATCTCCAACGCTATCTGTATAAACATGGAAATATCTCCACCGCTATCTGTATAAACAAGGAAATACCTCCACCGCTATCTGTATGAACATGGAAATATATAAATCGCTATCTGTACAAACATGGAAATATCTCCCCCGCTATCTCTATAAACATGGAATTATCTACACCGATATGTGTATAAACATGGAAATATCTCCACCGCAATCAGTATAAACATGGAAATACCTACACCGCTATCTGATTAAACATGTAAATATCTACACCGCTATCTGTATAAACATTTAAATATCTACACCGCTATGTGTATAAACATGGAAATATCTACATCGTTATCTGTGTAAACATAGAAATATCTCGACCGCTATCTCTATAAACATGGAAATATCTCCACCGCTATCTCTATAAACATGGAAATATCTACACCGCTATCTTTATAAACATGGAAATATCTGCCACACTATCTATATAAACGTGGAAATATATACACTGCCATCTGTATAAACATGGAAACAGCCACACCGCTAGCTGTATAAACATGGAAATATCTACACCGCCATCTGTATAAACATGGAAATATCTACACCGCCATCTGTATAAACATGGAAATATCTCCACCGCTATCTCTATAAACATGGAAATATGTACACCGCTATCTTTATTAACATGGAAATTTATACACCGATATCTGCATAAATATGGAAATATCTACACCGCTATCTCTATAAACCTGGAAATAACTACACCGCTATCTGTATAAACATGGAAATATCTACACCGCTATCTCCATAAACATGGAAATATCTACACCGCTATCTGCATAAACTTGGAAATATCTACACCGCCATCTGTATAAACATGGAAATATCTCCACCGATATCTGTATAAACATAGAAATATCTTCATCGCTATCTGTATAAACATGGAAATAGCCACACCGCTATCTGTATAAACATGGAAATATCTTCACCGCCATCTCTAAAAACATGGAAATATCTACACAGTCTTCTGTAGAAACATGGAAATATCTACACCTCCATCTGTCTAAACATGGAAATATCTACACTGCCATCTGTATACACATGGAAATATCAACACAGCCATCTGTATTAACATGGAAATATCTACACCGCTATCTCTATAAACATGGAAATACCTACACTGCTATATGTATAAACATGGAAATATCTCCACCGCTGTCTGTTTAAACATGGAAATATCTACACCTCTATCTGTATAAACTTGGAAATATCTACACAACTATCTGTATAAACATAGAAATACCTACACAGTCATCTGCATAAACATGGAAATAACTCCACCGGTATCTGTATGAACATGGAAATATATAAATCGCTATCTGTACAAACATGGAAATATCTCCCCCGCTATCTCTATAAACATGGAAATATCTACACCGATATGTGTATAAACATGGAAATATCTCCACCGGAATCAGTATAAACATGGAAATACCTACACCGCTATCTGTATAAACATGGAAAAATCTACACCGCTATCTGTATAAACTTGGTAATAGCTACACAACTATCTGTATAAACATAGAAATACCTACACAGTCATCTGCAAATATGGAAATATCTACACAACTATCTGTATAAACATGGAAATATCTACACCGCGATCTGTATAAACATGGAAATATCTACACAGCCATCTCTATAAACTTGGAAATATCTACATCGCTATCTGTATAAACATGGAAATAGCCACACCGCTATCTGTATAAACATGGAAATATCTACACCGCCATCTGTAAAAACGTGGAAATATCTACACAGTCATTTGTGTAAACATGGAAATATCCACACCTCCATCTGTATAAACATGGAAACATCTACACTGCCATCTGTATACACATGGAAATATCTACACAGCCATCTGTATAAACATGGAAATATCAACAACGCTATCTCTATAAACATGGAAATATCTACATTGCTATCTGTATAAACATTGATATATCTAAACTGCCATCAGTATAAACATAGAAGTAGCCACACCGCTATCTGTATAAAAATGGAAATATATACACCACCATCTGAATAAATATGAAAATATCTACACGGCTATCAGTATAAATATGGAAATATCTACACCGCTATCTCTATAAACATGGAAATATCTAGACAGCTATCTGTGTAAACATGGAAATATCTACACGGCAATCTCTATAAACATGGAAATATCTCCAACGCTATCTGTATAAACATGGAAATATCTCCACCGCTCTCTGTATAAACATGGAAATACCTCCACCGCTATCTGTATGAACATGGAAATATCTAAATCGCTATCTGTACAAACATGGAAATATCTCCCCCGCAATCTCTATAAACATGGAATTATCTACACCGATATGTGTATAAACATGGAAATATCTCCACCGCAATCAGTATAAACATGGAAATACCTACACCGCTATCTGTATAAACATGTAAATATCTACACCGCTGTCTGTATAAACATGGAAATATCTACACCGCTATCTGTATAAACATGGAAATATCTACATCGTTATCTGTGTAAACATAGAAATATCTCGACCGCTATCTCTATAAACATGGAAATATCTCCACCGCTATCTCTATAAACATGGAAATATCTCCAATGCAATCTTTATAAATATGGAAATATCTACACCGCTATCTTTATAAACATGGAAATATCTACACCACTATCTGTATAAACTTGGAAATATCTACGGTGCAATCTGTATAAACATGAAAACAGCCACACCGCTATCTGTATAAACATGGAAATATCTACACCGCCATCTGTATAAACATGGAAATATCTACACCGCTATCTGTATAAACATGGAAATATCTACACTGCAATCTGTATAAACTTGGAAATATCTACACCGCCATCTCCATAAACATGGAAATATCTCCACCGCTATCTGTATAAACATGGAAATATCTCCACTGCTATCTGTTTAAACATGGAAAGATCAACACCGCTATCTGTATAAACATGGAAATATCTACACCACTATCTGTATAAACTTGGAAATATCTACACTGCTATGTGTATAAATATGGAAATATCTACACTGTTATCTCTATAAACATGGGAATATCTACACCGCTATCTGTATATATATGGAAATGTCTACATGGCTATCTCTATGAACTTGGAAATATCTACACCGCCATCTGTATAAACATAGAAATACCTGCACAGTCATCTGTATAAACATGGAAATATCTACACCACTATCTGTATAAACATGGAAATATCTACACTGCGATGTGTATAAACATGGAAATATCTACACAGCCATCTCTATAAACATGGAAATATCTCCAACGCTATCTGTATAAACATGGAAATATCTCCACCGCTATCTCTATAAACATGGAAATATCCCCAATGCTATCTTTATAAATATGGAAATATCTACACCGCTATCTTTATAAACATGGAAATATCTACACCACTATCTGTATAAACTTGGAAATATCTACGCTGCAATCTGTATAAACATGAAAACAGCCACACCGCTATCTGTATAAACATGGAAATATCTACACCGCCATCTGTATAAACATGGAAATATCTACACCGCTATCTGTATAAACATGGAAATATCTACACTGCTATCTGTATAAACTTGGAAATATCTACACCGCCATCTCCATAAACATGGAAATATCTCCACCGTTATCTGTATAAACATTGAAATATCTCCACTGCTATCTGTATAAACATGGAAAGATCAACACCGCTATCTGTATAAACATGGAAATATCTACACCACTATCTGTATAAACTTGGAAATATCTACACTGCTATGTGTATAAATATGGAAATATCTACACTGCTATCTCTATAAACATGGGAATATCTACACCGCTATCTGTATATATATGGAAATGTCTACATGGCTATCTCTATGAACTTGGAAATATCTACACCGCCATCTGTATAAACATAGAAATACCTGCACAGTCATCTGTATAAACATGGAAATATCTACACCACTATCTGTATAAACATGGAAATATCTACACTGCGATGTGTATAAACATGGAAATATCTACACTGCCATCTCTATAAACATGGAAATATCTCCAACGCTATCTGTATAAACATGGAAATATCTCCACCGCTATCTGTATAAACAAGGAAATACCTCCACCGCTATCAGTATGAACATGGAAATATATAAATCGCTATCTGTACAAACATGGAAATATCTCCCCCGCTATCTCTATAAACATGGAATTGTCTACACCGATATGTGTATAAACATGGAAATATCTCCACCGCAATCAGTATAAACATGGAAATACCTACACCGCTATCTGATTAAACATGTAAATATCTACACCGCTATCTGTATAAACATTTAAATATCTACACCGCTATGTGTATAAACATGGAAATATCTACATCGTTATCTGTGTAAACATAGAAATATCTCGACCGCTATCTCTATAAACATGGAAATATCTCCACCGCTATCTCTATAAACATGGAAATATCTACACCGCTATCTTTATAAATATGGAAATATCTGCCACACTATCTATATAAACGTGGAAATATATACACTGCCATCTGTATAAACATGGAAACAGCCACACTGCTAGCTGTATAAACATGGAAATATCTACACCGCCATCTGTATAAACATGGAAATATCTCCACCGCTATCTCTATAAACATGGAAATATGTACACCTCTATCTTTATTAACATGGAAATTTATACACCGATATCTGCATAAATTTGGAAATATCTACACCGCTATCTCTATAAACCTGGAAATAACTACACCGCTATCTGTATAAACATGGAAATATCTACACCGCTATCTCCATAAACATGGAAATATCTACACCGCTATCTGCATAAACTTGGAAATATCTACACCGCCATCTGTATAAACATGGAAATATCTCCACCGATATCTGTATAAACATAGAAATATCTTCATCGCTATCTGTATAAACATGGAAATAGCCACACCGCTATCTGTATAAACATGGAAATATCTTCACCGCCATCTGTAAAAACATGGAAATATCTACACAGTCTTCTGTAGAAACATGGAAATATCTACACCTCCATCTGTCTAAACATGGAAATATCTACACTGCCATCTGTATACACATGGAAATATCAACACCGCCATCTGTATTAACATGGAAATATCTACACCGCTATCTCTATAAACATGGAAATACCTACACTGCTATATGTATAAACATGGAAATATCTCCACCGCTATCTGTTTAAACATGGAAATATCTACACCGCTATCTGTATAAACTTGGAAATATCTACACAACTATCTGTATAAACATAGAAATACCTACACAGTCATCTGCATAAACATGGAAATAACTCCACCGCTATCTGTATGAACATGGAAATATATAAATCGCTATCTGTACAAACATGGAAATATCTCCCCCGCTATCTCTATAAACATGGAAATATCTACACCGATATGTGTATAAACATGGAAATATCTCCACCGGAATCAGTATAAACATGGAAATACCTACACCGCTATCTGTATAAACATGGAAATATCTACACCGCTATCTGTATAAACATGGAAATATCTACATCGTTATCTGTGTAAACATAGAAATATCTCGACCGCTATCTCTATAAACATGGAAATATCTCCACCGCTATCTCTATAAACATGGAAATATCTCCAATGCTATCTTTATAAACATGGAAATATCTACACCACTATCTTTATAAACATGGAAATATCTACACCACTATCTGTATAAACATGGAAATATCTACGCTGCCATCTGTATAAACATGGAAACAGCCACACCGCTATCTGTATAAACATGGAAATATCTACACCGCCATCTGTATAAACATGGAATTATCTACAGCGCTATCTGTATAAACATGGAAATATCTCCACCGCTATCTGTATAAACTTGGAAATATCTACACCACCATCTCTATAAGCAATGAAATATCTCCAATGCTATCTTTATAAACATGTAAATATCTACACCGCTATCTTTATAAACATGGAAATATCAACACCACTATCTTTATAAACATGGAAATATCTACGCTGCCATCTGTATAAACATGGAAACAGCCACACCGCTATCTGTATAAACATGGAAATAACTACACTGCCATCTGTATAAACATGGAATTATCTACACCGCTATCAGTATAAACATGGAAATATCTACACCGCTATCGGTATAAACTTGGAAATATCAACACCGCCATCTCTATAAACATGGAAATATCTCCACCGCTATCTGTATAAACATGGAAATATCTCCACTGCTATCTGTATAAACATGGAAATATCAACACCGCTATCTGTATAAACAAGGAAATATCTACGCCACTATCTGTATAAACTTGGAAATATCTACACTGCTATGTGTATAAATATGGAAATATTTACACCGCTACCTCTATAAACATGGGAATATCTACACCGCTATCTGTATATATATGGAAATATATACATGGCTATCTCCATGAACTTGGAAATATCTACACCGCCATCTCTGTAAACATAGAAATACCTACACAGTCATCTGTATAAACATGGAAATACCTACACCACTATCTGTATAAACATGGAAATATCTACACCGCTATCTGTATAAACATGGAAATATCTACACCGCTATCTCCATAAACATGGAAATATCTACACCGCTATCTCTATAAACCTGGAAATAACTACACCGCTATCTGTATAAACATGGAAATATCTACACCGCTATCTCCATAAACATGGAAATATCTACACCGCTATCTGCATAAACTTGGAAATATCTACACCGCCATCTGTATAAACATGGAAATATCTCCACCGATATCTGTATAAACATAGAAATATCTTCATCGCTATCTGTATAAACATGGAAATAGCCACACCGCTATCTGTATAAACATGGAAATATCTTCACCGACATCTGTAAAAACATGGAAATATCTACACAGTCTTCTGTAGAAACATGGAAATATCTACACCTCCATCTGTCTAAACATGGAAATATCTACACTGCCATCTGTATACACATGGAAATATCAAAACAGCCATCTGTATTAACATGGAAATATCTACACCGCTATCTCTATAAACATGGAAATACCTACACCGCTATATGTATAAACATGGAAATATCTCCACCGCTCTCTGTTTAAACATGGAAATATCTACACCGCTATCTGTATAAACTTGGAAATATCTACACAACTATCTGTATAAACATAGAAATACCTACACAGTCATCTGCATAAACATGGAAATAACTCCACCGCTATCTGTATGAACATGGAAATATATAAATCGCTATCTGTACAAACATGGAAATATCTCCCCCGCTATCTCTATAAACATGGAAATATCTACACCGATATGTGTATAAACATGGAAATATCTCCACCGCAATCAGTATAAACATGGAAATACCTACACCGCTATCTGTATAAACATGGAAATATCTACACCGCTATCTGTATAAACATGGAAATATCTACACCGTTATCTGTATAAACATGGAAATATCTACACCGTTATCTGTGTAAACATATAAATATCTCGACCGCTATATCTATAAACATGGAAATATGTACACCGTTATCTTTATTAACATGGAAATATACACCCCACTATCTGTATAAACATGGAAATATCTACACCGCTATCTCCATAAACATGGAAATATCTACACCGCTATCTGCATAAACTTGGAAATATCTACACCGCCATCTGTATAAACATGGAAATACCTCCACCGATATCTGTATAAACATGGAAATATCTTCATCGCTATCTGTATAAACATGGATATAGCCACACCGCTATCTGAATAAACATGGAAATATCTTCACCGCCATCTGTAAAAACATGGAAATATCTACACAGTCTTCTGTAGAAACATGGAAATATCTACACCTCCTTCTGTCTAAACTTGGAAATATCTACACTGCCATCTGTATACACATGGAAATATCAACACAGCCATCTGTATTAACATGGAAATATCTACACCGCTATCTCTATAAACATGGAAATACCTACACCGCTATATGTATGAACATGGAAATATCTCCACCGCTATCTGTATAAACATGGAAATATCTACACCGCTATTTGTATAAACTTGGTAATATCTACACAACTCTCTGTATAAACATAGAAATACCTACACAGTCATCTGCATAAATATGGAAATATCTACAACACTGTCTGTATAAACATGGAAATATCTACACCGCGATCTGTATAAACATGGAAATATCTACACAGCCATCTCTATAAACTTGGAAATATCTACATCGCTATCTGTATAAACATGGAAATAGCCACACCGCTATCTGTATAAACATGGAAATATCTACACCGCCATCTGTAAAAACGAGGAAATATCTACACAGTCATTTGTGAAAGCATGGAAATATCCACACCTCCATCTGTATAAACATGGAAACATCTACACTGCCATCTGTATACACATGTAAATATCTACACAGCCATCTGTATAAACATGGAAATATCTACAACTCTATCTCTATAAACATGGAAATATCTACATTGCTATCTGTATAAACATTGATATATCTAAACTGCCATCTGTATAAACATGGAAGTAGCCACACCGCTATCTGTATAAACATGGAAATATATACACCACCATCTGAATAAATATGAAAATATATACACGGCTATCTGTATAAATATGGAAAAATCTACACCGCTATCTCTATAAACATGGAAATATCTAGACAGCTATCTCTATAAACATGGAAATATCTACACGGCAATCTCTATAAACATGGAAATATCTCCAACGCTATCTGTATAAACATGGAAATATCTCCACCGCTCTCTGTATAAACATGGAAATAACTCCACCGCTATCTGTATGAACATGGAAATATCTAAATCGCTATCTGTACAAACATGGAAATATCTCCCCCGTAATCTCTATAAACATGGAATTATCTACACCGATATGTGTATAAACATGGAAATATCTCCACCGCAATCAGTATAAACATGGAAATACCTACAACGCTATCTGTATAAACATGTAAATATCTACACCGCTGTCTGTATAAACATGGAAATATCTACACCGCTATCTGTATAAACATGGAAATATCTACATCGTTATCTGTGTAAACATAGAAATATCTCGACCGCTATCTCTATAAACATGGAAATATCTCCACTGCTATCTCTATAAACATGGAAATATCTCCAATGCTATCTTTATAAATATGGAAATATCTACACCGCTATCTTTATAAACATGGAAATATCTACACCACTATCTGTATAAACTTGGAAATATCTACGGTGCAATCTGTATAAACATGAAAACAGCCACACCGCTATCTGTATAAACATGGAAATATCTACACCGCCATCTGTATAAACATGGAAATATCTACACCGCTATCTGTATAAACATGGAAATATCTACACTGCTATCTGTATAAACTTGGAAATATCTACACCGCTATCTCCATAAACATGGAAATATCTCCACCGCTATCTGTATAAACATGGAAATATCTCCACTGCTATCTGTTTAAACATGGAAAGATCAACTCCGCTATCTGTATAAACATGGAAATATCTACACCACTATCTGTATAAACTTGGAAATATCTACACTGCTATGTGTATAAATATGGAAATATCTACACTGCTATCTCTATAAACATGGGAATATCTACACCGCTATCTGTATATATATGGAAATGTCTACATGGCTATCTCTATGAACTTGGAAATATCTACACCGCCATCTGTATAAACATAGAAATACCTGCACAGTCATCTGTATAAACATGGAAATATCTACACCACTATCTGTATAAACATGGAAATATCTACAATGCGATGTGTATAAACATGGAAATATCTACACAGCCATCTCTATAAACATGGAAATATCTCCAACGCTATCTGTATAAACATGGAAATATCTCCACCGCTATCTCTATAAACATGGAAATATCTCCAATGCTATCTTTATAAATATGGAAATATCTACACCGCTATCTTTATAAACATGGAAATATCTACACCACTATCTGTATAAACTTGGAAATATCTACGCTGCAATCTGTATAAACATGAAAACAGCCACACCGCTATCTGTATAAACATGGAAATATCTACACCGCCATCTGTATAAACATGGAAATATCTACACCGCTATCTGTATAAACATGGAAATATCTACACTGCTATCTGTATAAACTTGGAAATATCTACACCGCCATCTCCATAAACATGGAAATATCTCCACCGCTATCTGTATAAACATGGAAATATCTCCACTGCTATCTGTATAAACATGGAAAGATCAACACCGCTATCTGTATAAACATGGAAATATCTACACCACTATCTGTATAAACTTGGAAATATCTACACTGCTATGTGTATAAATATGGAAATATCTACACTGCTATCTCTATAAACATGGGAATATCTACACCGCTATCTGTATATATATGGAAATGTCTACATGGCTATCTCTATGAACTTGGAAATATCTACACCGCCATCTGTATAAACATAGAAATACCTGCACAGTCATCTGTATAAACATGGAAATATCTACACCACTATCTGTATAAACATGGAAATATCTACACTGCGATGTGTATAAACATGGAAATATCTACACTGCCATCTCTATAAACATGGAAATATCTCCAACGCTATCTGTATAAACATGGAAATATCTCCACCGCTATCTGTATAAACAAGGAAATACCTCCACCGCTATCTGTATGAACATGGAAATATATAAATCGCTATCTGTACAAACATGGAAATATCTCCCCCGCTATCTCTATAAACATGGAATTATCTACACCGATATGTGTATAAACATGGAAATATCTCCACCGCAATCAGTATAAACATGGAAATACCTACACCGCTATCTGATTAAACATGTAAATATCTACACCGCTATCTGTATAAACATTTAAATATCTACACCGCTATGTGTATAAACATGGAAATATCTACATCGTTATCTGTGTAAACATAGAAATATCTCGACCGCTATCTCTATAAACATGGAAATATCTCCACCGCTATCTCTATAAACATGGAAATATCTACACCGCTATCTTTATAAACATGGAAATATCTGCCACACTATCTATATAAACGTGGAAATATATACACTGCCATCTGTATAAACATGGAAACAGCCACACCGCTAGCTGTATAAACATGGAAATATCTACACCGCCATCTGTATAAACATGGAAATATCTACACCGCCATCTGTATAAACATGGAAATATCTCCACCGCTATCTCTATAAACATGGAAATATGTACACCGCTATCTTTATTAACATGGAAATTTATACACCGATATCTGCATAAATATGGAAATATCTACACCGCTATCTCTATAAACCTGGAAATAACTACACCGCTATCTGTATAAACATGGAAATATCTACACCGCTATCTCCATAAACATGGAAATATCTACACCGCTATCTGCATAAACTTGGAAATATCTACACCGCCATCTGTATAAACATGGAAATATCTCCACCGATATCTGTATAAACATAGAAATATCTTCATCGCTATCTGTATAAACATGGAAATAGCCACACCGCTATCTGTATAAACATGGAAATATCTTCACCGCCATCTCTAAAAACATGGAAATATCTACACAGTCTTCTGTAGAAACATGGAAATATCTACACCTCCATCTGTCTAAACATGGAAATATCTACACTGCCATCTGTATACACATGGAAATATCAACACAGCCATCTGTATTAACATGGAAATATCTACACCGCTATCTCTATAAACATGGAAATACCTACACTGCTATATGTATAAACATGGAAATATCTCCACCGCTGTCTGTTTAAACATGGAAATATCTACACCTCTATCTGTATAAACTTGGAAATATCTACACAACTATCTGTATAAACATAGAAATACCTACACAGTCATCTGCATAAACATGGAAATAACTCCACCGGTATCTGTATGAACATGGAAATATATAAATCGCTATCTGTACAAACATGGAAATATCTCCCCCGCTATCTCTATAAACATGGAAATATCTACACCGATATGTGTATAAACATGGAAATATCTCCACCGGAATCAGTATAAACATGGAAATACCTACACCGCTATCTGTATAAACATGGAAAAATCTACACCGCTATCTGTATAAACTTGGTAATAGCTACACAACTATCTGTATAAACATAGAAATACCTACACAGTCATCTGCAAATATGGAAATATCTACACAACTATCTGTATAAACATGGAAATATCTACACCGCGATCTGTATAAACATGGAAATATCTACACAGCCATCTCTATAAACTTGGAAATATCTACATCGCTATCTGTATAAACATGGAAATAGCCACACCGCTATCTGTATAAACATGGAAATATCTACACCGCCATCTGTAAAAACGTGGAAATATCTACACAGTCATTTGTGTAAACATGGAAATATCCACACCTCCATCTGTATAAACATGGAAACATCTACACTGCCATCTGTATACACATGGAAATATCTACACAGCCATCTGTATAAACATGGAAATATCAACAACGCTATCTCTATAAACATGGAAATATCTACATTGCTATCTGTATAAACATTGATATATCTAAACTGCCATCAGTATAAACATAGAAGTAGCCACACCGCTATCTGTATAAAAATGGAAATATATACACCACCATCTGAATAAATATGAAAATATCTACACGGCTATCAGTATAAATATGGAAATATCTACACCGCTATCTCTATAAACATGGAAATATCTAGACAGCTATCTGTGTAAACATGGAAATATCTACACGGCAATCTCTATAAACATGGAAATATCTCCAACGCTATCTGTATAAACATGGAAATATCTCCACCGCTCTCTGTATAAACATGGAAATACCTCCACCGCTATCTGTATGAACATGGAAATATCTAAATCGCTATCTGTACAAACATGGAAATATCTCCCCCGCAATCTCTATAAACATGGAATTATCTACACCGATATGTGTATAAACATGGAAATATCTCCACCGCAATCAGTATAAACATGGAAATACCTACACCGCTATCTGTATAAACATGTAAATATCTACACCGCTGTCTGTATAAACATGGAAATATCTACACCGCTATCTGTATAAACATGGAAATATCTACATCGTTATCTGTGTAAACATAGAAATATCTCGACCGCTATCTCTATAAACATGGAAATATCTCCACCGCTATCTCTATAAACATGGAAATATCTCCAATGCAATCTTTATAAATATGGAAATATCTACACCGCTATCTTTATAAACATGGAAATATCTACACCACTATCTGTATAAACTTGGAAATATCTACGGTGCAATCTGTATAAACATGAAAACAGCCACACCGCTATCTGTATAAACATGGAAATATCTACACCGCCATCTGTATAAACATGGAAATATCTACACCGCTATCTGTATAAACATGGAAATATCTACACTGCAATCTGTATAAACTTGGAAATATCTACACCGCCATCTCCATAAACATGGAAATATCTCCACCGCTATCTGTATAAACATGGAAATATCTCCACTGCTATCTGTTTAAACATGGAAAGATCAACACCGCTATCTGTATAAACATGGAAATATCTACACCACTATCTGTATAAACTTGGAAATATCTACACTGCTATGTGTATAAATATGGAAATATCTACACTGCTATCTCTATAAACATGGGAATATCTACACCGCTATCTGTATATATATGGAAATGTCTACATGGCTATCTCTATGAACTTGGAAATATCTACACCGCCATCTGTATAAACATAGAAATACCTGCACAGTCATCTGTATAAACATGGAAATATCTACACCACTATCTGTATAAACATGGAAATATCTACACTGCGATGTGTATAAACATGGAAATATCTACACAGCCATCTCTATAAACATGGAAATATCTCCAACGCTATCTGTATAAACATGGAAATATCTCCACCGCTATCTCTATAAACATGGAAATATCCCCAATGCTATCTTTATAAATATGGAAATATCTACACCGCTATCTTTATAAACATGGAAATATCTACACCACTATCTGTATAAACTTGGAAATATCTACGCTGCAATCTGTATAAACATGAAAACAGCCACACCGCTATCTGTATAAACATGGAAATATCTACACCGCCATCTGTATAAACATGGAAATATCTACACCGCTATCTGTATAAACATGGAAATATCTACACTGCTATCTGTATAAACTTGGAAATATCTACACCGCCATCTCCATAAACATGGAAATATCTCCACCGTTATCTGTATAAACATTGAAATATCTCCACTGCTATCTGTATAAACATGGAAAGATCAACACCGCTATCTGTATAAACATGGAAATATCTACACCACTATCTGTATAAACTTGGAAATATCTACACTGCTATGTGTATAAATATGGAAATATCTACACTGCTATCTCTATAAACATGGGAATATCTACACCGCTATCTGTATATATATGGAAATGTCTACATGGCTATCTCTATGAACTTGGAAATATCTACACCGCCATCTGTATAAACATAGAAATACCTGCACAGTCATCTGTATAAACATGGAAATATCTACACCACTATCTGTATAAACATGGAAATATCTACACTGCGATGTGTATAAACATGGAAATATCTACACTGCCATCTCTATAAACATGGAAATATCTCCAACGCTATCTGTATAAACAAGGAAATACCTCCACCGCTATCAGTATGAACATGGAAATATATAAATCGCTATCTGTACAAACATGGAAATATCTCCCCCGCTATCTCTATAAACATGGAATTGTCTACACCGATATGTGTATAAACATGGAAATATCTCCACCGCAATCAGTATAAACATGGAAATACCTACACCGCTATCTGATTAAACATGTAAATATCTACACCGCTATCTGTATAAACATTTAAATATCTACACCGCTATGTGTATAAACATGGAAATATCTACATCGTTATCTGTGTAAACATAGAAATATCTCGACCGCTATCTCTATAAACATGGAAATATCTCCACCGCTATCTCTATAAACATGGAAATATCTACACCGCTATCTTTATAAATATGGAAATATCTGCCACACTATCTATATAAACGTGGAAATATATACACTGCCATCTGTATAAACATGGAAACAGCCACACTGCTAGCTGTATAAAGATGGAAATATCTACACCGCCATCTGTATAAACATGGAAATATCTCCACCGCTATCTCTATAAACATGGAAATATGTACACCGCTATCTTTATTAACATGGAAATTTATACACCGATATCTGCATAAATTTGGAAATATCTACACCGCTATCTCTATAAACCTGGAAATAACTACACCGCTATCTGTATAAACATGGAAATATCTACACCGCTATCTCCATAAACATGGAAATATCTACACCGCTATCTGCATAAACTTGGAAATATCTACACCGCCATCTGTATAAACATGGAAATATCTCCACCGATATCTGTATAAACATAGAAATATCTTCATCGCTATCTGTATAAACATGGAAATAGCCACACCGCTATCTGTATAAACATGGAAATATCTTCACCGCCATCTGTAAAAACATGGAAATATCTACACAGTCTTCTGTAGAAACATGGAAATATCTACACCTCCATCTGTCTAAACATGGAAATATCTACACTGCCATCTGTATACACATGGAAATATCAACACCGCCATCTGTATTAACATGGAAATATCTACACCGCTATCTCTATAAACATGGAAATACCTACACTGCTATATGTATAAACATGGAAATATCTCCACCGCTATCTGTTTAAACATGGAAATATCTACACCGCTATCTGTATAAACTTGGAAATATCTACACAACTATCTGTATAAACATAGAAATACCTACACAGTCATCTGCATAAACATGGAAATAACTCCACCGCTATCTGTATGAACATGGAAATATATAAATCGCTATCTGTACAAACATGGAAATATCTCCCCCGCTATCTCTATAAACATGGAAATATCTACACCGATATGTGTATAAACATGGAAATATCTCCACCGGAATCAGTATAAACATGGAAATACCTACACCGCTATCTGTATAAACATGGAAATATCTACACCGCTATCTGTATAAACATGGAAATATCTACATCGTTATCTGTGTAAACATAGAAATATCTCGACCGCTATCTCTATAAACATGGAAATATCTCCACCGCTATCTCTATAAACATGGAAATATCTCCAATGCTATCTTTATAAACATGGAAATAGCTACACCACTATCTTTATAAACATGGAAATATCTACACCACTATCTGTATAAACATGGAAATATCTACGCTGCCATCTGTATAAACATGGAAACAGCCACACCGCTATCTGTATAAACATGGAAATATCTACACCGCCATCTGTATAAACATGGAATTATCTACACCGCTATCTGTATAAACATGGAAATATCTCCACCGCTATCTGTATAAACTTGGAAATATCTACACCACCATCTCTATAAGCAATGAAATATCTCCAATGCTATCTTTATAAACATGTAAATATCTACACCGCTATCTTTATAAACATGGAAATATCAACACCACTATCTTTATAAACATGGAAATATCTACGCTGCCATCTGTATAAACATGGAAACAGCCACACCGCTATCTGTATAAACATGGAAATAACTACACTGCCATCTGTATAAACATGGAATTATCTACACCGCTATCAGTATAAACATGGAAATATCTACACCGCTATCGGTATAAACTTGGAAATATCAACACCGCCATCTCTATAAACATGGAAATATCTCCACCGCTATCTGTATAAACATGGAAATATCTCCACTGCTATCTGTATAAACATGGAAATATCAACACCGCTATCTGTATAAACAAGGAAATATCTACGCCACTATCTGTATAAACTTGGAAATATCTACACTGCTATGTGTATAAATATGGAAATATTTACACCGCCTCCTCTATAAACATGGGAATATCTACACCGCTATCTGTATATATATGGAAATATATACATGGCTATCTCCATGAACTTGGAAATATCTACACCGCCATCTCTGTAAACATAGAAATACCTACACAGTCATCTGTATAAACATGGAAATACCTACACCACTATCTGTATAAACATGGAAATATCTACACCGCTATCTGTATAAACATGGAAATATCTACACCGCTATCTCCATAAACATGGAAATATCTACACCGCTATCTCTATAAACCTGGAAATATCTACACCGCTATCTGTATAAACATGGAAATATCTACACCGCTATCTCCATAAACATGGAAATATCTACACCGCTATCTGCATAAACTTGGAAATATCTACACCGCCATCTGTATAAACATGGAAATATCTCCACCGATATCTGTATAAACATAGAAATATCTTCATCGCTATCTGTATAAACATGGAAATAGCCACACCGCTATCTGTATAAACATGGAAATATCTTCACCGACATCTGTAAAAACATGGAAATATCTACACAGTCTTCTGTAGAAACATGGAAATATCTACACCTCCATCTGTCTAAACATGGAAATATCTACACTGCCATCTGTATACACATGGAAATATCAACACAGCCATCTGTATTAACATGGAAATATCTACACCGCTATCTCTATAAACATGGAAATACCTACACCGCTATATGTATAAACATGGAAATATCTCCACCGCTCTCTGTTTAAACATGGAAATATCTACACCGCTATCTGTATAAACTTGGAAATATCTACACAACTATCTGTATAAACATAGAAATACCTACACAGTCATCTGCATAAACATGGAAATAACTCCACCGCTATCTGTATGAACATGGAAATATATAAATCGCTATCTGTACAAACATGGAAATATCTCCCCCGCTATCTCTATAAACATGGAAATATCTACACCGATATGTGTATAAACATGGAAATATCTCCACCGCAATCAGTATAAACATGGAAATACCTACACCGCTATCTGTATAAACATGGAAATATCTACACCGCTATCTGTATAAACATGGAAATATCTACACCGTTATCTGTATAAACATGGAAATATCTACACCGTTATCTGTGTAAACATATAAATATCTCGACCGCTATATCTATAAACATGGAAATATGTACACCGTTATCTTTATTAACATGGAAATATACACCCCACTATCTGTATAAACATGGAAATATCTACACCGCTATCTCCATAAACATGGAAATATCTACACCGCTATCTGCATAAACTTGGAAATATCTACACCGCCATCTGTATAAACATGGAAATACCTCCACCGATATCTGTATAAACATGGAAATATCTTCATCGCTATCTGTATAAACATGGATATAGCCACACCGCTATCTGAATAAACATGGAAATATCTTCACCGCCATCTGTAAAAACATGGAAATATCTACACAGTCTTCTGTAGAAACATGGAAATATCTACACCTCCTTCTGTCTAAACTTGGAAATATCTACACTGCCATCTGTATACACATGGAAATATCAACACAGCCATCTGTATTAACATGGAAATATCTACACCGCTATCTCTATAAACATGGAAATACCTACACCGCTATATGTATGAACATGGAAATATCTCCACCGCTATCTGTATAAACATGGAAATATCTACACCGCTATTTGTATAAACTTGGTAATATCTACACAACTCTCTGTATAAACATAGAAATACCTACACAGTCATCTGCATAAATATGGAAATATCTACAACACTGTCTGTATAAACATGGAAATATCTACACCGCGATCTGTATAAACATGGAAATATCTACATCGTTATCTGTGTAAACATAGAAATATCTCGACCGCTATCTCTATAAACATGGAAATATCTCCACCGCTATCTCTATAAACATGGAAATATCTCCAATGCAATCTTTATAAATATGGAAATATCTACACCGCTATCTTTATAAACATGGAAATATCTACACCACTATCTGTATAAACTTGGAAATATCTACGGTGCAATCTGTATAAACATGAAAACAGCCACACCGCTATCTGTATAAACATGGAAATATCTACACCGCCATCTGTATAAACATGGAAATATCTACACCGCTATCTGTATAAACATGGAAATATCTACACTGCAATCTGTATAAACTTGGAAATATCTACACCGCCATCTCCATAAACATGGAAATATCTCCACCGCTATCTGTATAAACATGGAAATATCTCCACTGCTATCTGTTTAAACATGGAAAGATCAACACCGCTATCTGTATAAACATGGAAATATCTACACCACTATCTGTATAAACTTGGAAATATCTACACTGCTATGTGTATAAATATGGAAATATCTACACTGCTATCTCTATAAACATGGGAATATCTACACCGCTATCTGTATATATATGGAAATGTCTACATGGCTATCTCTATGAACTTGGAAATATCTACACCGCCATCTGTATAAACATAGAAATACCTGCACAGTCATCTGTATAAACATGGAAATATCTACACCACTATCTGTATAAACATGGAAATATCTACACTGCGATGTGTATAAACATGGAAATATCTACACAGCCATCTCTATAAACATGGAAATATCTCCAACGCTATCTGTATAAACATGGAAATATCTCCACCGCTATCTCTATAAACATGGAAATATCCCCAATGCTATCTTTATAAATATGGAAATATCTACACCGCTATCTTTATAAACATGGAAATATCTACACCACTATCTGTATAAACTTGGAAATATCTACGCTGCAATCTGTATAAACATGAAAACAGCCACACCGCTATCTGTATAAACATGGAAATATCTACACCGCCATCTGTATAAACATGGAAATATCTACACCGCTATCTGTATAAACATGGAAATATCTACACTGCTATCTGTATAAACTTGGAAATATCTACACCGCCATCTCCATAAACATGGAAATATCTCCACCGTTATCTGTATAAACATTGAAATATCTCCACTGCTATCTGTATAAACATGGAAAGATCAACACCGCTATCTGTATAAACATGGAAATATCTACACCACTATCTGTATAAACTTGGAAATATCTACACTGCTATGTGTATAAATATGGAAATATCTACACTGCTATCTCTATAAACATGGGAATATCTACACCGCTATCTGTATATATATGGAAATGTCTACATGGCTATCTCTATGAACTTGGAAATATCTACACCGCCATCTGTATAAACATAGAAATACCTGCACAGTCATCTGTATAAACATGGAAATATCTACACCACTATCTGTATAAACATGGAAATATCTACACTGCGATGTGTATAAACATGGAAATATCTACACTGCCATCTCTATAAACATGGAAATATCTCCAACGCTATCTGTATAAACAAGGAAATACCTCCACCGCTATCAGTATGAACATGGAAATATATAAATCGCTATCTGTACAAACATGGAAATATCTCCCCCGCTATCTCTATAAACATGGAATTGTCTACACCGATATGTGTATAAACATGGAAATATCTCCACCGCAATCAGTATAAACATGGAAATACCTACACCGCTATCTGATTAAACATGTAAATATCTACACCGCTATCTGTATAAACATTTAAATATCTACACCGCTATGTGTATAAACATGGAAATATCTACATCGTTATCTGTGTAAACATAGAAATATCTCGACCGCTATCTCTATAAACATGGAAATATCTCCACCGCTATCTCTATAAACATGGAAATATCTACACCGCTATCTTTATAAATATGGAAATATCTGCCACACTATCTATATAAACGTGGAAATATATACACTGCCATCTGTATAAACATGGAAACAGCCACACTGCTAGCTGTATAAAGATGGAAATATCTACACCGCCATCTGTATAAACATGGAAATATCTCCACCGCTATCTCTATAAACATGGAAATATGTACACCGCTATCTTTATTAACATGGAAATTTATACACCGATATCTGCATAAATTTGGAAATATCTACACCGCTATCTCTATAAACCTGGAAATAACTACACCGCTATCTGTATAAACATGGAAATATCTACACCGCTATCTCCATAAACATGGAAATATCTACACCGCTATCTGCATAAACTTGGAAATATCTACACCGCCATCTGTATAAACATGGAAATATCTCCACCGATATCTGTATAAACATAGAAATATCTTCATCGCTATCTGTATAAACATGGAAATAGCCACACCGCTATCTGTATAAACATGGAAATATCTTCACCGCCATCTGTAAAAACATGGAAATATCTACACAGTCTTCTGTAGAAACATGGAAATATCTACACCTCCATCTGTCTAAACATGGAAATATCTACACTGCCATCTGTATACACATGGAAATATCAACACCGCCATCTGTATTAACATGGAAATATCTACACCGCTATCTCTATAAACATGGAAATACCTACACTGCTATATGTATAAACATGGAAATATCTCCACCGCTATCTGTTTAAACATGGAAATATCTACACCGCTATCTGTATAAACTTGGAAATATCTACACAACTATCTGTATAAACATAGAAATACCTACACAGTCATCTGCATAAACATGGAAATAACTCCACCGCTATCTGTATGAACATGGAAATATATAAATCGCTATCTGTACAAACATGGAAATATCTCCCCCGCTATCTCTATAAACATGGAAATATCTACACCGATATGTGTATAAACATGGAAATATCTCCACCGGAATCAGTATAAACATGGAAATACCTACACCGCTATCTGTATAAACATGGAAATATCTACACCGCTATCTGTATAAACATGGAAATATCTACATCGTTATCTGTGTAAACATAGAAATATCTCGACCGCTATCTCTATAAACATGGAAATATCTCCACCGCTATCTCTATAAACATGGAAATATCTCCAATGCTATCTTTATAAACATGGAAATAGCTACACCACTATCTTTATAAACATGGAAATATCTACACCACTATCTGTATAAACATGGAAATATCTACGCTGCCATCTGTATAAACATGGAAACAGCCACACCGCTATCTGTATAAACATGGAAATATCTACACCGCCATCTGTATAAACATGGAATTATCTACACCGCTATCTGTATAAACATGGAAATATCTCCACCGCTATCTGTATAAACTTGGAAATATCTACACCACCATCTCTATAAGCAATGAAATATCTCCAATGCTATCTTTATAAACATGTAAATATCTACACCGCTATCTTTATAAACATGGAAATATCAACACCACTATCTTTATAAACATGGAAATATCTACGCTGCCATCTGTATAAACATGGAAACAGCCACACCGCTATCTGTATAAACATGGAAATAACTACACTGCCATCTGTATAAACATGGAATTATCTACACCGCTATCAGTATAAACATGGAAATATCTACACCGCTATCGGTATAAACTTGGAAATATCAACACCGCCATCTCTATAAACATGGAAATATCTCCACCGCTATCTGTATAAACATGGAAATATCTCCACTGCTATCTGTATAAACATGGAAATATCAACACCGCTATCTGTATAAACAAGGAAATATCTACGCCACTATCTGTATAAACTTGGAAATATCTACACTGCTATGTGTATAAATATGGAAATATTTACACCGCCTCCTCTATAAACATGGGAATATCTACACCGCTATCTGTATATATATGGAAATATATACATGGCTATCTCCATGAACTTGGAAATATCTACACCGCCATCTCTGTAAACATAGAAATACCTACACAGTCATCTGTATAAACATGGAAATACCTACACCACTATCTGTATAAACATGGAAATATCTACACCGCTATCTGTATAAACATGGAAATATCTACACCGCTATCTCCATAAACATGGAAATATCTACACCGCTATCTCTATAAACCTGGAAATATCTACACCGCTATCTGTATAAACATGGAAATATCTACACCGCTATCTCCATAAACATGGAAATATCTACACCGCTATCTGCATAAACTTGGAAATATCTACACCGCCATCTGTATAAACATGGAAATATCTCCACCGATATCTGTATAAACATAGAAATATCTTCATCGCTATCTGTATAAACATGGAAATAGCCACACCGCTATCTGTATAAACATGGAAATATCTTCACCGACATCTGTAAAAACATGGAAATATCTACACAGTCTTCTGTAGAAACATGGAAATATCTACACCTCCATCTGTCTAAACATGGAAATATCTACACTGCCATCTGTATACACATGGAAATATCAACACAGCCATCTGTATTAACATGGAAATATCTACACCGCTATCTCTATAAACATGGAAATACCTACACCGCTATATGTATAAACATGGAAATATCTCCACCGCTCTCTGTTTAAACATGGAAATATCTACACCGCTATCTGTATAAACTTGGAAATATCTACACAACTATCTGTATAAACATAGAAATACCTACACAGTCATCTGCATAAACATGGAAATAACTCCACCGCTATCTGTATGAACATGGAAATATATAAATCGCTATCTGTACAAACATGGAAATATCTCCCCCGCTATCTCTATAAACATGGAAATATCTACACCGATATGTGTATAAACATGGAAATATCTCCACCGCAATCAGTATAAACATGGAAATACCTACACCGCTATCTGTATAAACATGGAAATATCTACACCGCTATCTGTATAAACATGGAAATATCTACACCGTTATCTGTATAAACATGGAAATATCTACACCGTTATCTGTGTAAACATATAAATATCTCGACCGCTATATCTATAAACATGGAAATATGTACACCGTTATCTTTATTAACATGGAAATATACACCCCACTATCTGTATAAACATGGAAATATCTACACCGCTATCTCCATAAACATGGAAATATCTACACCGCTATCTGCATAAACTTGGAAATATCTACACCGCCATCTGTATAAACATGGAAATACCTCCACCGATATCTGTATAAACATGGAAATATCTTCATCGCTATCTGTATAAACATGGATATAGCCACACCGCTATCTGAATAAACATGGAAATATCTTCACCGCCATCTGTAAAAACATGGAAATATCTACACAGTCTTCTGTAGAAACATGGAAATATCTACACCTCCTTCTGTCTAAACTTGGAAATATCTACACTGCCATCTGTATACACATGGAAATATCAACACAGCCATCTGTATTAACATGGAAATATCTACACCGCTATCTCTATAAACATGGAAATACCTACACCGCTATATGTATGAACATGGAAATATCTCCACCGCTATCTGTATAAACATGGAAATATCTACACCGCTATTTGTATAAACTTGGTAATATCTACACAACTCTCTGTATAAACATAGAAATACCTACACAGTCATCTGCATAAATATGGAAATATCTACAACACTGTCTGTATAAACATGGAAATATCTACACCGCGATCTGTATAAACATGGAAATATCTACACAGCCATCTCTATAAACTTGGAAATATCTACATCGCTATCTTTATAAACATGGAAATAGCCACACCGCTATCTGTATAAACATGGAAATATCTACACCGCCATCTGTAAAAACGAGGAAATATCTACACAGTCATTTGTGAAAGCATGGAAATATCCACACCTCCATCTGTATAAACATGGAAACATCTACACTGCCATCTGTATACACATGTAAATATCTACACAGCCATCTGTATAAACATGGAAATATCTACAACTCTATCTCTATAAACATGGAAATATCTACATTGCTATCTGTATAAACATTGATATATCTAAACTACCATCTGTATAAACATGGAAGTAGCCACACCGCTATCTGTATAAACATGGAAATATATACACCACCATCTGAATAAATATGAAAATATATACACGGCTATCTGTATAAATATGGAAAAATCTACACCGCTATCTCTATAAACATGGAAATATCTAGACAGCTATCTCTATAAACATGGAAATATCTACACGGCAATCTCTATAAACATGGAAATATCTCCAACGCTATCTGTATAAACATGGAAATATCTCCACCGCTCTCTGTATAAACATGGAAATAACTCCACCGCTATCTGTATGAACATGGAAATATCTAAATCGCTATCTGTACAAACATGGAAATATCTCCCCCGTAATCTCTATAAACATGGAATTATGTACACCGATATGTGTATAAACATGGAAATATCTCCACCGCAATCAGTATAAACATGGAAATACCTACAACGCTATCTGTATAAACATGTAAATATCTACACCGCTGTCTGTATAAACATGGAAATATCTACACCGCTATCTGTATAAACATGGAAATATCTACATCGTTATCTGTGTAAACATAGAAATATCTCGACCGCTATCTCTATAAACATGGAAATATCTCCACTGCTATCTCTATAAACATGGAAATATCTCCAATGCTATCTTTATAAATATGGAAATATCTACACCGCTATCTTTATAAACATGGAAATACCTACACCACTATCTGTATAAACTTGGAAATATATACGCTGCAATCTGTATAAACATGAAAACAGCCACACCACTATCTGTATAAACATGGAAATATCTACACCGCCATCTGTATAAACATGGAAATATCTACACCGCTATCTGTATAAACATGGAAATATCTACACTGCTATCTGTATAAACTTGGAAATATCTACACCGCCATCTCCATAAACATGGAAATATCTCCACCGCTATCTGTATAAACATGGAAATATCTCCATTGCTATCTGTATAAACATGGAAAGATCAACACCGCTATCTGTATAAACATGGAAATATCTACACCACTATCTGTATAAACTTGGAAATATCTACACTGCTATGTGTATAAATCTGGAAATATCTACACTGCTATCTCTATAAACATGGGAATATCTACACTGCTATCTGTATATATATGGAAATATCTACATGGCTATCTCTATGAACTTGGAAATATCTACACCGCCATCTGTATAAACATAGAAATACCTGCACAGTCATCTGTATAAACAAGGAAATATCTACACCACTATCTGTATAAACATGGAAATATCTACACTGCGATGTGTATAAACATGGAAATATCTACACTGCCATCTCTATAAACATGGAAATATCTCCAACGCTATCTGTATAAACATGGAAATATCTCCACCGCTATCTGTATAAACAAGGAAATACCTCCACCGCTATCTGTATGAACATGGAAATATGTAAATCGCTATCTGTACAAACATGGAAATATCTGCCCCGCTATCTCTATAAACATGGAAATATCTACACCGATATGTGTATAAACATGGAAATATCTCCACCGCAATCAGTATAAACATGGAAATACCTACACCGCTATCTGATTAAACATGTAAATATCTACACCGCTATCTGTATAAACATTTAAATATCTACACCGCTATGTGTATAAACATGGAAATATCTACATCGTTATCTGTGTAAACATAGAAATATCTCGACCGCTATCTCTATAAACATGGAAATATCTCCACCGCTATCTCTATAAACATGGAAATATCTACACCGCTATCTTTATAAACATGGAAATATCTGCCACACTATCTATATAAACGTGGAAATATATACACTGCCATCTGTATAAACATGGAAATGTCTACACCGCCATCTGTATAAACATGGAAATATCTCCACCGCTATCTCTATAAACATGGAAATATGTACACCGCTATCTTTATTAACATGGAAATTTATACACCGATATCTGCATAAATATGGAAATATCTACACCGCTATCTCTATAAACCTGGAAATAACTACACCGCTATCTGTATAAACATGGAAATATCTACACCGCTATCTCCATAAACATGGAAATATCTACACCGCTATCTGCATAAACTTGGAAATATCTACACCGCCATCTGTATAAACATGGAAATATCTCCACCGATATCTGTATAAACATAGAAATATCTTCATCGCTATCTGTATAAACATGGAAATAGCCACACCGCTATCTGTATAAACATGGAAATATCTTCACCGCCATCTGTAAAAACATGGAAATATCTACACAGTCTTCTGTAGAAACATGGAAATATCTACACCTCCATCTGTCTAAACATGGAAATACCTACACTGCTATATGTATAAACATGGAAATATCTCCACCGCTATCTGTATAAACATGGAAATATCTTCACCGCCATCTCTAAAAACATGGAAATATCTACACAGTCTTCTGTAGAAACATGGAAATATCTACACCTCCATCTGTCTAAACATGGAAATATCTACACTGCCATCTGTATACACATGGAAATATCAACACAGCCATCTGTATTAACATGGAAATATCTACACCGCTATCTCTATAAACATGGAAATACCTACACTGCTATATGTATAAACATGGAAATATCTCCACCGCTGTCTGTTTAAACATGGAAATATCTACACCTCTATCTGTATAAACTTGGAAATATCTACACAACTATCTGTATAAACATAGAAATACCTACACAGTCATCTGCATAAACATGGAAATAACTCCACCGGTATCTGTATGAACATGGAAATATATAAATCGCTATCTGTACAAACATGGAAATATCTCCCCCGCTATCTCTATAAACATGGAAATATCTACACCGATATGTGTATAAACATGGAAATATCTCCACCGGAATCAGTATAAACATGGAAATACCTACACCGCTATCTGTATAAACATGGAAAAATCTACACCGCTATCTGTATAAACTTGGTAATAGCTACACAACTATCTGTATAAACATAGAAATACCTACACAGTCATCTGCAAATATGGAAATATCTACACAACTATCTGTATAAACATGGAAATATCTACACCGCGATCTGTATAAACATGGAAATATCTACACAGCCATCTCTATAAACTTGGAAATATCTACATCGCTATCTGTATAAACATGGAAATAGCCACACCGCTATCTGTATAAACATGGAAATATCTACACCGCCATCTGTAAAAACGTGGAAATATCTACACAGTCATTTGTGTAAACATGGAAATATCCACACCTCCATCTGTATAAACATGGAAACATCTACACTGCCATCTGTATACACATGGAAATATCTACACAGCCATCTGTATAAACATGGAAATATCAACAACGCTATCTCTATAAACATGGAAATATCTACATTGCTATCTGTATAAACATTGATATATCTAAACTGCCATCAGTATAAACATAGAAGTAGCCACACCGCTATCTGTATAAAAATGGAAATATATACACCACCATCTGAATAAATATGAAAATATCTACACGGCTATCAGTATAAATATGGAAATATCTACACCGCTATCTCTATAAACATGGAAATATCTAGACAGCTATCTGTGTAAACATGGAAATATCTACACGGCAATCTCTATAAACATGGAAATATCTCCAACGCTATCTGTATAAACATGGAAATATCTCCACCGCTCTCTGTATAAACATGGAAATACCTCCACCGCTATCTGTATGAACATGGAAATATCTAAATCGCTATCTGTACAAACATGGAAATATCTCCCCCGCAATCTCTATAAACATGGAATTATCTACACCGATATGTGTATAAACATGGAAATATCTCCACCGCAATCAGTATAAACATGGAAATACCTACACCGCTATCTGTATAAACATGTAAATATCTACACCGCTGTCTGTATAAACATGGAAATATCTACACCGCTATCTGTATAAACATGGAAATATCTACATCGTTATCTGTGTAAACATAGAAATATCTCGACCGCTATCTCTATAAACATGGAAATATCTCCACCGCTATCTCTATAAACATGGAAATATCTCCAATGCAATCTTTATAAATATGGAAATATCTACACCGCTATCTTTATAAACATGGAAATATCTACACCACTATCTGTATAAACTTGGAAATATCTACGGTGCAATCTGTATAAACATGAAAACAGCCACACCGCTATCTGTATAAACATGGAAATATCTACACCGCCATCTGTATAAACATGGAAATATCTACACCGCTATCTGTATAAACATGGAAATATCTACACTGCAATCTGTATAAACTTGGAAATATCTACACCGCCATCTCCATAAACATGGAAATATCTCCACCGCTATCTGTATAAACATGGAAATATCTCCACTGCTATCTGTTTAAACATGGAAAGATCAACACCGCTATCTGTATAAACATGGAAATATCTACACCACTATCTGTATAAACTTGGAAATATCTACACTGCTATGTGTATAAATATGGAAATATCTACACTGCTATCTCTATAAACATGGGAATATCTACACCGCTATCTGTATATATATGGAAATGTCTACATGGCTATCTCTATGAACTTGGAAATATCTACACCGCCATCTGTATAAACATAGAAATACCTGCACAGTCATCTGTATAAACATGGAAATATCTACACCACTATCTGTATAAACATGGAAATATCTACACTGCGATGTGTATAAACATGGAAATATCTACACAGCCATCTCTATAAACATGGAAATATCTCCAACGCTATCTGTATAAACATGGAAATATCTCCACCGCTATCTCTATAAACATGGAAATATCCCCAATGCTATCTTTATAAATATGGAAATATCTACACCGCTATCTTTATAAACATGGAAATATCTACACCACTATCTGTATAAACTTGGAAATATCTACGCTGCAATCTGTATAAACATGAAAACAGCCACACCGCTATCTGTATAAACATGGAAATATCTACACCGCCATCTGTATAAACATGGAAATATCTACACCGCTATCTGTATAAACATGGAAATATCTACACTGCTATCTGTATAAACTTGGAAATATCTACACCGCCATCTCCATAAACATGGAAATATCTCCACCGTTATCTGTATAAACATTGAAATATCTCCACTGCTATCTGTATAAACATGGAAAGATCAACACCGCTATCTGTATAAACATGGAAATATCTACACCACTATCTGTATAAACTTGGAAATATCTACACTGCTATGTGTATAAATATGGAAATATCTACACTGCTATCTCTATAAACATGGGAATATCTACACCGCTATCTGTATATATATGGAAATGTCTACATGGCTATCTCTATGAACTTGGAAATATCTACACCGCCATCTGTATAAACATAGAAATACCTGCACAGTCATCTGTATAAACATGGAAATATCTACACCACTATCTGTATAAACATGGAAATATCTACACTGCGATGTGTATAAACATGGAAATATCTACACTGCCATCTCTATAAACATGGAAATATCTCCAACGCTATCTGTATAAACAAGGAAATACCTCCACCGCTATCAGTATGAACATGGAAATATATAAATCGCTATCTGTACAAACATGGAAATATCTCCCCCGCTATCTCTATAAACATGGAATTGTCTACACCGATATGTGTATAAACATGGAAATATCTCCACCGCAATCAGTATAAACATGGAAATACCTACACCGCTATCTGATTAAACATGTAAATATCTACACCGCTATCTGTATAAACATTTAAATATCTACACCGCTATGTGTATAAACATGGAAATATCTACATCGTTATCTGTGTAAACATAGAAATATCTCGACCGCTATCTCTATAAACATGGAAATATCTCCACCGCTATCTCTATAAACATGGAAATATCTACACCGCTATCTTTATAAATATGGAAATATCTGCCACACTATCTATATAAACGTGGAAATATATACACTGCGATCTGTATAAACATGGAAACAGCCACACTGCTAGCTGTATAAAGATGGAAATATCTACACCGCCATCTGTATAAACATGGAAATATCTCCACCGCTATCTCTATAAACATGGAAATATGTACACCGCTATCTTTATTAACATGGAAATTTATACACCGATATCTGCATAAATTTGGAAATATCTACACCGCTATCTCTATAAACCTGGAAATAACTACACCGCTATCTGTATAAACATGGAAATATCTACACCGCTATCTCCATAAACATGGAAATATCTACACCGCTATCTGCATAAACTTGGAAATATCTACACCGCCATCTGTATAAACATGGAAATATCTCCACCGATATCTGTATAAACATAGAAATATCTTCATCGCTATCTGTATAAACATGGAAATAGCCACACCGCTATCTGTATAAACATGGAAATATCTTCACCGCCATCTGTAAAAACATGGAAATATCTACACAGTCTTCTGTAGAAACATGGAAATATCTACACCTCCATCTGTCTAAACATGGAAATATCTACACTGCCATCTGTATACACATGGAAATATCAACACCGCCATCTGTATTAACATGGAAATATCTACACCGCTATCTCTATAAACATGGAAATACCTACACTGCTATATGTATAAACATGGAAATATCTCCACCGCTATCTGTTTAAACATGGAAATATCTACACCGCTATCTGTATAAACTTGGAAATATCTACACAACTATCTGTATAAACATAGAAATACCTACACAGTCATCTGCATAAACATGGAAATAACTCCACCGCTATCTGTATGAACATGGAAATATATAAATCGCTATCTGTACAAACATGGAAATATCTCCCCCGCTATCTCTATAAACATGGAAATATCTACACCGATATGTGTATAAACATGGAAATATCTCCACCGGAATCAGTATAAACATGGAAATACCTACACCGCTATCTGTATAAACATGGAAATATCTACACCGCTATCTGTATAAACATGGAAATATCTACATCGTTATCTGTGTAAACATAGAAATATCTCGACCGCTATCTCTATAAACATGGAAATATCTCCACCGCTATCTCTGTAAACATGGAAATATCTCCAATGCTATCTTTATAAACATGGAAATATCTACACCACTATCTTTATAAACATGGAAATATCTACACCACTATCTGTATAAACATGGAAATATCTACGCTGCCATCTGTATAAACATGGAAACAGCCACACCGCTATCTGTATAAACATGGAAATATCTACACCGCCATCTGTATAAACATGGAATTATCTACACCGCTATCTGTATAAACATGGAAATATCTCCACCGCTATCTGTATAAACTTGGAAATATCTACACCACCATCTCTATAAGCAATGAAATATCTCCAATGCTATCTTTATAAACATGTAAATATCTACACCGCTATCTTTATAAACATGGAAATATCAACACCACTATCTTTATAAACATGGAAATATCTACGCTGCCATGTGTATAAACATGGAAACAGCCACACCGCTATCTGTATAAACATGGAAATAACTACACTGCAATCTGTATAAACATGGAATTATCTACACCGCTATCAGTATAAACATGGAAATATCTACACCGCTATCGGTATAAACTTGGAAATATCAACACCGCCATCTCTATAAACATGGAAATATCTCCACCGCTATCTGTATAAACATGGAAATATCTCCACTGCTATCTGTATAAACATGGAAATATCAACACCGCTATCTGTATAAACAAGGAAATATCTACGCCACTATCTGTATAAACTTGGAAATATCTACACTGCTATGTGTATAAATATGGAAATATTTACACCGCTACCTCTATAAACATGGGAATATCTACACCGCTATCTGTATATATATGGAAATATATACATGGCTATCTCCATGAACTTGGAAATATCTACACCGCCATCTCTGTAAACATAGAAATACCTACACAGTCATCTGTATAAACATGGAAATACCTACACCACTATCTGTATAAACATGGAAATATCTACACCGCTATCTGTATAAACATGGAAATATCTACACCGCTATCTCCATAAACATGGAAATATCTACACCGCTATCTCTATAAACCTGGAAATATCTACACCGCTATCTGTATAAACATGGAAATATCTACACCGCTATCTCCATAAACATGGAAATATCTACACCGCTATCTGCATAAACTTGGAAATATCTACACCGCCATCTGTATAAACATGGAAATATCTCCACCGATATCTGTATAAACATAGAAATATCTTCATCGCTATCTGTATAAACATGGAAATAGCCACACCGCTAGCTGTATAAACATGGAAATATCTTCACCGACATCTGTAAAAACATGGAAATATCTACACAGTCTTCTGTAGAAACATGGAAATATCTACACCTCCTTCTGTCTAAACTTGGAAATATCTACACTGCCATCTGTATACACATGGAAATATCAACACAGCCATCTGTATTAACATGGAAATATCTACACCGCTATCTCTATAAACATGGAAATACCTACACCGCTATATGTATGAACATGGAAATATCTCCACCGCTATCTGTATAAACATGGAAATATCTACACCGCTATTTGTATAAACTTGGTAATATCTACACAACTCTCTGTATAAACATAGAAATACCTACACAGTCATCTGCATAAATATGGAAATATCTACAACACTGTCTGTATAAACATGGAAATATCTACACCGCGATCTGTATAAACATGGAAATATCTACACAGCCATCTCTATAAACTTGGAAATATCTACATCGCTATCTGTATAAACATGGAAATAGCCACACCGCTATCTGTATAAACATGGAAATATCTACACCGCCATCTGTAAAAACGAGGAAATATCTACACAGTCATTTGTGAAAGCATGGAAATATCCACACCTCCATCTGTATAAACATGGAAACATCTACACTGCCATCTGTATACACATGTAAATATCTACACAGCCATCTGTATAAACATGGAAATATCTACAACTCTATCTCTATAAACATGGAAATATCTACATTGCTATCTGTATAAACATTGATATATCTAAACTGCCATCTGTATAAACATGGAAGTAGCCACACCGCTATCTGTATAAACATGGAAATATATACACCACCATCTGAATAAATATGAAAATATATACCCGGCTATCTGTATAAATATGGAAAAATCTACACCGCTATCTCTATAAACATGGAAATATCTAGACAGCTATCTCTATAAACATGGAAATATCTACACGGCAATCTCTATAAACATGGAAATATCTCCAACGCTATCTGTATAAACATGGAAATATCTCCACCGCTCTCTGTATAAACATGGAAATAACTCCACCGCTATCTGTATGAACATGGAAATATCTAAATCGCTATCTGTACAAACATGGAAATATCTCCCCCGTAATCTCTATAAACATGGAATTATCTACACCGATATGTGTATAAACATGGAAATATCTCCACCGCAATCAGTATAAACATGGAAATACCTACAACGCTATCTGTATAAACATGTAAATATCTACACCGCTGTCTGTATAAACATGGAAATATCTACACCG